>NC_133649.1:53443313-53785631 GCF_009905375.1 Apium graveolens
AAGGTTAAATTATTAAAAATGGTGGAGCCGAGGGTACCCGAGCGACTTAAGCAAATCAGTGAGCGCAAAACAAGCGTTAGAGTCTAAGTTAGTTAAAGTATAGATTTACAAGTGATTTTGGTTTAATTCCAACTTACTTGTTGTTTATAGGTTACCAGACTCGTCCCGAGCCATTCGTAACCCCAGTCGCTCAGGCAAGTATTCTATCCGATACACTGTTGTTGTGATATAAATGTATGTATATGCATTATCTTGTGATATTGCATGATTGTTATTTAGCAAATGTTGCGATATATTGTAGCATGTGATATGGTATATATGCATGCCTGTTTTATATTCTTGAGATGTATATCTGTGGTTTATTTGATAATACCTATGCTAGAGGATAGTTGTATCTTGCATATACCCTTAGTATAGGGACCCAAGGGTGAAAATATTTTCTAAAACCGGGAGTCGAGGATCCCGAGTAGATTTAATATGGATATGGATATATATATATATATTTATATATATATATGGTTATAGTTTTTCCAAACTATAAATCGAATAAGGTTTATTCGATAGCTTTAAACTTCATTTTTATTATTGAATATTATTTGAATATTCATTTGAGGATGTATGACTCCTTTATTTTATTTAATGAATATTATTTATAACATTCATTCGAGGTATTATGACTCAGCTTATTTTAATTATTGAATATTATTTGAATATTCATTTGAGGATCTATGACTCCGATTAATTGCTGAAATATATTCTTTATTTTATTAAAGAATAAGGTGTCGATAATCAAATTTATTTTCGATTATTCAAATAAAGATAATACTTTCATATAAGTATATCTTTGGTTATTTAATACTCGTTTCAAGTATAAGTTTTAATACTTCTACTTCAATTATTTTATAAAGATTATTTTTTTGTGGGAATATTATTTAAATAATAATATTCAGACATTTTCTAAATATTCTGGGGACTGATTTACTTCATTAAATCAGTTTTACTCCAAACACTCTTTAAAGTGTTTTCGAGTCTTTAAAATGATTTTCAAAAGTTAGAGCGGATCCCAAAACTATTTTTATATTTAAGATCTTCCTTTTAAAAAGGGGATTTAAATACTCGCCAAAACCTGGGGGATCCGGCTCGGTGGTGGTTTTATATTCGCAACAAGGTTGCTGTCTTGGTAAAAGAGTTTTTGATTACTTACCCAATATTCGGGAAGTAAAATTCTTGGAACAAGTTAATCCATTAACAGGCATCGCCTGGGAAATATCGGTGAGTTTTCCTTTCCAACTAGGTACGACTTCTTGGTGGAGCCGTATCAACAAGTTTCTACTTGGGGAAAGGGGGAAACGAGCTTTACGTTTCAGAGTCATGGATTTCATCTGAACTAGGAGTGGCGTAAGTGGCCGAGTAGCGCCGGCCCAGCCTTATTATATTGGCCCAAATGGCCTGGAAGTTCCGCTAAGGCGGTCCATTCCTTAGGAGTTCAGTGTTCGGTTGACAAGTAAATCCGACAGGTTCTCCTCTACATGTAGAAAATGGTGGGGTTGTACTACTACGACTGATCATCGTAAGTGGTCTTCCTGGCGCGGTAAACTCCCGTAATGAGTTCATCATCCAATTGGATATTTCTGCAACACTACCCAAAGCACTTCGATAGAAAGGCTACGGTTGGGCGATTGTTGAGTGTTGGCAGGGTCAAGTTTTCAAAATGATGTTTACATCAAATGAAGTATCTCGTAACTTCATTTTATTTTGATAATATTTTAAAGATTTAATCTATTCAAATCTTGTCTTATAGTCTCATCTATATGATGAACTTTTGAAGCTAAATTATAACTTGAACGGTGGTAGTTCAAGTAGTATTTGGGAAAGATATAAGTATATTGGGGTATCTTGTAACTTCATCTTTTAAACTTATATCTAATTAATAATTGTCTTATGAATGACAAAGATTTCCAGAAAAACGTTGAGACAAGGTTAGATATATGAGATCACCTTGCAATGATATTTTTATACAGTTATACACTGGGACTTTGTGTATATTATGCATGGAAGAGGACTTCCAATATTTTTGAAAAGTATATATGTATATATACTGAATATTTTGCGACTTCATCGCATTAAGATATCAAACTTGGTTTATTTCTTTTGACCAAGACTTTCATGAGTATTATGAGTAGGCTCATATATTGTAAATCATTATACATATTATTTTGGTGGGCTTGCTGCTCACCCTTGCTTTATTCTTCATCACACAACAACAGTTAGGAAAGATGGCCAGACTCCAGCAGACCCAGCGCAAGCGCGTGGGAAGCGTCCTGTGTCTTCCCGTTGATGTTGTAGCTGCTATAGCTGCAGAGGTAGATCTATTGTAGATCAGACCATCTACTTTTGAGAATCAATTATGTATAATTATAACTTGTGGCAGATAATGGCAATTAACTGTAAATTTATCAAGTAATCATTTTGGGTTGTAATAACTTTTAAATTGTGGATTCAAAGACTTGTACTTATTTAAATTTCATCTCTGAGACTATAACGGGTTGTGGTGTGTGTTAGTGTGGGGTCACAGCATAAGGTTATTTATTAATTAAGTGAAGTGATATTGTGGAAAGAAAGACCGTGACGACCCGGATCCCCGACCCCGGATCTGGGGGTGTTACAGAAATGGTATCAGAGCCAAGCGTTATAAACCTCAGAGATGATGGGACGTTAAGATAATAAGTTCACTAAGATAATAAGAACTCTTGCCAAGTTCATAGTCGGGCTACCTAACGTAGTACTGACAGTTAAAACCCTTATGGGAACCCTTATAAATATCGTGATAGGAGCGTAGTTCGTTATCGTATATGGTATCGGGACTCCGAACCCTGAGGTTGAGGAGCAACATCGCGATGATATTTTATTACTAATTGGAGATCGGATTTTGGATCCGATAGAGTGTCCTAATGCAGGACCGGATGATGTTGATATTGAGGATGTTGTCCTAGTAGGGATAGTTGTTGAGAAGGACCCCATAGAGGATCCTGACAGGATTGGATAAAGGACCACTGATGAATTGATGACCATGGTTTGGTCGACTACCAGAGGTAGGATTGGCCGGTCACTACCGGAGGTTCGTTCAAGTTGTAAAGATAGTAGCCCCTTTAACGCGGCTTACTCGTAAGACTGAGAAGTTCGAATGGACAGAGAAATGCGAGGACAGCTTTCAAGAACTGAAGCCGAGGTTGGTGATGGCCCCTATGCTGGCATTGCCGGATGGAAAAAGGAGATTTTGTGATTTTTAAGTGACGCTTCGCATAAGGAATTAGGGTGCTTCTTAGCACAGCAAGATAATCGCGTCTGCGTCAAGACAATTAAGGTAATATGAAATTCAATATCCCCGCCCATGAGCTTAGGCTCGTGGCAATAGTTTTACCCTAAAGATTGGAGGCACTACTTGTATGGAGAGAAGTGCGAGAATTACCTAAGCCATAAGTGCTCTAGTACATTTTCACGTAGAAAGAGCTCAACATATGCCAGAGGAGGCAGTTAGAGCTAATCAAGAATAATGATTGGGAGATTCTTTATCATGCGGGGAAAGCCAATATGGTGGCTGATGCCCTTAGTAAAAAGGAGAGACTCAAGATGATGATGTCTTTTGGAGAGTTTATAAGAGATTTTGAGAAAATGGAAATAGTAGTGAAGGTAACCGGAGCCGGTACCGAAAAGCTGTTTGAGATTGCAATACAGCCCGAATTATTGGAAAAGATCATATTGTGCCAGAAAAAGTTATGAATGAAGGCAGGGAGCCAACAAATAGGTATGAGATTAATACCGAGAGAGATGATAAGGGAATAATGAGGTATTCCTATAGAATTTGGGTTCCAAAGGTTTAAGAGCTTAAAGATGAAATCTTAGATGAAAGCTAGTTTGAGGAATAAGAGTTAGAGCAAACCCTGAACGTGATAGTCAGGGAGGTTGCCACCAAGACAAAAGGAACCCATAACATGATGAAGTGGAAAATGAGGATTTAAATTATGTAAGATGACCCCAATTATGGGGAGTAGGAAGAAATATTTAGACTGAGGAAACAAAAGTCGAGTAAGGACAGGAGACCCGAGATGGTACCCCTATACGGCAATTCATGGACCTGTCTAAAGAGAACTTAGACTATTATCCCCAACCACCACCCTGAGGAGACAGTGCGGTGGGAAATTCTTTCATGACCTTTAAGTCGCTAAGCTCTCAGAGTTCCAAGGAACAAGCTGACCCAGTCGAGGCAAGAGCCTGGCTAAAGGAAATAGATGAATCATTTGAGATTCTAAATGATTGACGAACCACAAAAGACTATTTTGTCACTTACCCTCCTAAGAGAGAGACCACCCGCTGGTGAAAGGCCAAGGAAGGCACGGAGCAAGAGATTATAATAAACTGATTTAAGTTCAGTCAATTGTTTTCAGGAAAGTACTTCCCAAGGTTATGGAGATAGTGTAAAAACTTTGGAGCTAGAACAAAAGTGGATGAGTATGATGAATTATGAATCTAAGTCGTAAAAGTGGTCAAGATTCGTTCTGAGGACACGAATCCAGAATGACGGGATGTTTGAAATCAATGCTTATATTGTGATTGGTTTGTGAAATAATGATAAGAGAAAGGAAAATAAAAAGAAACTGAAGTGGAAAGGAATATAAAGGCAATAGAGTTTGAGGAATGATAAGGGAGTTGGGTATGAGGAAACCCTAAAGACTCATAGCAATAGAAATAGAAAAGTATGTAATCGTCAGGATGATGATGATCCACCATGAGTTAAAATTGATGGTTGAAGGCATAAGAGATACATATATTGTACCCCTTTTAAGTTGGGAGGATTCGAGGAAACCTTGAGATAATTCGAAGGATAAATAATGAGACGAGGATAGACTGAGGAGACAAGAAAGTAAGAAAAAAAAAAAAAAAAAAAAAAAAAAAAAAAAAAAAAAAAAAAAATTTGGATGAAGGAAGTGACCTTCAATAATGTGAAATGTAAGACCGGTGGCTCGATACCCAGAAAGGGAGACGCCAGGTATGAGAGATATCCCAACATTGAGATGACTGTGGAGATAAACAACAAAAGTAAATAAGGAATTATTAAGAAGAGGTTCACGTTGAACATGACCAATATCTTCCAGAACATCCATGTTATCGTTACCAGATTAGGCAAGAAAAGCGGATAACCGTTGTTATCTTTTGGAGGCCATTTTGATTAACCTCATTTTGTATACAGATGTTATTGTGAAATTAGGCATTTACTATCGAAGTGGGAATGATTGAATAAGATACCCATATCAGGGATATATGACTTTATTTATCCATGGAAGGATGCTTGTACCTTTTTAAAGGTGGAATTAAGGATAGAACATCGGTAACTTAAAACGAATCCTAGGGGAATGCATAAAGGTTGGCATTTCACCCTTAATAGGGATAGTATGAGTTTTGACAGTATGAATTGGAAAGGATTAAGGTAATAATAACCTTTAAGGATCAGTGGAGAAATTCTTCAGAAGTATATAGACAATGGTTCTACTATTAGTAAATGGTATTGTGATATGCCCTGTATCTAGGGAATACAGGAGGAACGATTGAAGGATAACCTTAGAGGTTTTATAAGGAAAAAGGTAATATTCAAAATTCTCAAGAATGGAAATGGGGATAAAGGAAATATGACGTAATTATAATGATGCCAAATGGGGCACGTGTTAAACCACGAGAAAGTATGGATCAAACCAGTAAAGGTTGAAATTGTTCTAGGCAATTAGGACTTAAGATAAAAGATGTTCTAAGTATAGTTGAGAGTCAGTCGTGACAGTGATTAACCTCTAAAGACTGAGGCAATAACTTATGGAAAAATGGTGATTTTTTTTTTTTACTCATCAGATTTTAAGGAATACATCTTCACATAAGCTGTGATTGAAATGAGGTAGGAAATTATTTGGAGGTGGTTAAAATGACATTGACTGTAAGGAAATTATACTATCAGGAAAGGCCAAAGAGATGGCCGACACTTTAAAGGTAAGAGGATAATTATAGGCACTTGTGCCAAAGGAATACAGTGATGATGGTTAAAACTGTGAAGGTTGTATTATGGTTTGGAAGATTGACATTCCTTCTGATGACTGTGCAATACCCAACCGTAATAGTAGTTAGTAAAGGTTTAATTCGTGTAATCGCCATGAGCGGGCTATCTATCTCAGAAGATACTATCTTGAGATAAGCCAGGACCATAGTTCAAAAAGGACTAACCAAACCTTTGAGTTAAGTCTTCTATTGAAGGCATATGATTAAGAATGGTATTAACCTGCTATCGTTACTTTGAGCGAAACTCTCCTGCAAATTTTATCTGCTTCATGTCATGAAAGTACGTCAGAGTTTGGAGTGTTCTTCATGAATTGTGATTGGTGGTTATGTTAACTCCTTAGGAGAATTAGATACGAGATGTATGGACTCCGTATGGTTAGTTATTAAGACTTCATGGAAAATGAATGACTACAGTAGGTCAGTGGTGGACCATAGTAAGGCAGTAATGATTCTGCGAGTATTGAGATGATTACAACCGTGAGAGTTGTATTGGAATGGGTGTTGAGATTGAGTACCACTAATCGGGTCGTGGTAGTGTATAAGTCATCATTAATAGACTAATTAAGTAGAGTATCTACATAGTGAATTATTATTCTTTCTTATCAATAGAGAGTCGTATTATTATACGAGGAAGGTTGCGGTGCAAGCATAGAATTCGAGTAACGATGATGTCTAGAATGAGATCCCAGATTCGATTTTCGATGTCGAGGGAGTTTCAAAGGTAATTGTGTATAAGCTCGAGGAAGGGCATGGGTCCATAGAATGATGGACGGGTTAGCGAAAATATTTAGGCACGTGAAATGCGATGCTATAATACTTGATGTTGATATAAATACATATGTGTTTTGTTCTCCTATGACAAACCTCTATAGTTCAGAGGTAGATTCCAAGCCAGATATTTTGTGGCAGTATATTTTTTTTCATATATACAATTCTCTTCAGTTCGTTCTTTTCTCTTCTTTTCATTTCATGTAAGCTGAGAAGAACAACCCTTCCAGAAAGGGGAGGTATTGCCGAATGACTATCTATCTTTGTGATAGAAGCCTAGTAGGATACCACATGTTGTTTAATTGCTTGTCAAGTACTAAAGGCTGGCCACCTTCTGTACTAACTATGCGATATAACAAGTGTTCATGATCATAGTGATCTCTCAACAAATTCCTTTAATTCTATTTGATTGACCAAATTTTGGAAAATAGAAACAGCTGAAAAAGGAGTAATAAAGTTGTGGTAGTATTCGGAATGGAAACACATTCGTGATACTAAGGTTGACGTGGTTATTAAAAGGTTATAGAACGCTAACGAGCAAAAGTATAACCAGTATAATATTAGGAACGGAAGGTAGTAGTGATTACGAACTGGAAAAGAATGGGTATTGAGAAGTAAAAGCTTTAATGTTAAAAGCTATAATGAGAGTCTGTGCAATAGACTTGAAAGAATTTGGAATGATCACTTAATTCGGATTGAGTTATCTTACGACAATAGATCATATGTCATTATCGAGATGTCGCCTTATGAGATCCTTGAGGGAAGACAATGTCGATCTCCCTTATGTTAGGATGAAGTTGTAGAGCGCAAGATACTCGGACCCGCAGTAGTCCAAAAGATCAAGGATATGATAGATCTAATCAGAGGACGGCTGGTAGTAGCCCAAGATGGACATGATAAGTATGTTGATTTGACACGAAAGGATAAAGAGTATGAAATAAGGGACCTAGTAATGTTATAGGTATCCCTTGGAAAGGATTGATGAGGTTCGGAAAGAAAGGAAAGCTAAGTCTACAATTTGTTGGACCCTTGGATATATTAAGACGTTTGGGAAGTTAGCATATAAGCTAGCCCTAACCCCGAATATGTAGCAAGTTCATAACGTGTTCCACGTATCAATGTTAAGGAAGTGTAATTCAGATGCCAGATAAATAGGGGCATATGAGCGCATAGATATGCAACCCGACGTAACCTATATGGAGCAACCAGGAAGGGTTATAGAGTGAAAAGGAACGAGTGCTTAGGAGAAGGATTATCAAACTAGGCAGAGTTTGGTGGTAGAACCACAATGTGGAAAACTGACTCGAGAGTTAGAAAGTGTAATGCTAAGAAAGTATCCCCATTTGTTTTCTATCTGATTCCGGGACGGAATCCTTTTAAGGAGGGGAGACTGTAATAACCCCAATTTTTGAGAAATTTTTGAAACCCTTATGAATAGTGTTTTTGCTGAACGAGAAAACTTTTCATGCCACGCTATGTAGGGGTTCTGTCATTGATCTTATGAGATATTATTAGTACTCTATGAAGTATATAAGTGTATGTAAAGATCGTCAGAATCCAATTCCGAACACTTTGGTTTTTCCCGGAAATCCACAAGATACGGAGAAAATTGAGTATAAGGTAACAGGATAAAAAGGATTTAAATTAAAGGATTATAATAGAGGATCATAAAAAGGAATATAATGTATTGAGAAAGGTTAAGGGAACCTAAGTAATAAGACCCCGGGTATGATCCTTCAAACGATAAACGAGAACGAAAGTTAAGCGAACCGTACAACAGATCAGCGGTCATTAGGCAAACGATTAGGAAGCTAATCAAAGGGATTAATGGGAGTGATGTCATCCAACCAATAGAAAGAAGACAAGGAAGGAAGGATGACATCATGTGGATGATATAAGCATGACATGGGAAGGAGAAGGTGTGGTGGCTTTGTAACCACACAAATCCAAGGGCAAGAAGGTAATTTACTAAATCAAAAACAAAACCAAATCAACCAACCAAAAATCAAGACAAGGCAAAACACAAAATTTTTCTTCTTCTTCATGAAGCTCTCGGGTTCTTTTCTTAAATTTTGAAAGTCCAAGCTCCTCCACTTGTTATTTTCCAAGGTAATTATCCTAGCTTCTCCTAGTTAAGTTACATACTTCCTATAAGTTTAAGCTTCTAAATCCAAGCCAATCTTTTTCTATAAATCATCAAAGAAGATGGTGAATAGTGTTTTCAAGAACTAAAATTTGTGTTCTTGAAGTTTTGTTTAGATTAAGCTTGGATAAGGGCTTTAAAGATGATTCCAAGCCATCCCCTTGATTCTCCACTCTCCAAGGAAGGTATAATCTCTTAACCAAGCTTTGTTATTGAAAGTTAAGAGCATAAAATGAGTATTAGAGTTCATGAGAGGCTTGATGATTGTGTATGTAGAGATTAATGGGTTTTGGGTTGTTTTTGAAGTTGTAAATCTTGGTTGTTGATTAATGAACTTAAGTGTAGTTTAAATTCATGATAAAGAATAGTATAAATGGTTAATGTGGATTTGTTGGGATTGTTATGATGTGATAAGGATGGATGTTTGTTGTATGATGGATTTGAGGTTGGATTTGGGGTTGATTTGGAATGGGTTTGAATGGTTTAAAAATATTGGAAATCGCGTAAACATAGCCGTCGTAACGTCCGATTTTCTTTGGACTGTTTTTGTGCATAGCATTAGGACCCGAGAACCCCCTGCTAGATTATGACCACTGCCATGATTAGATAGCTCATGTTACGAGCTTCGTTTTGATATGTAGTTCGTTCGATTCCGATTTACGGTTTAGGAGAAACGACCGTTTCAAGTAACGGCGTTTCGCGAACGAAACTTTCTCCCTCGCCTTACTTTAAAACATAGGTTAAAGACCAAAAAGGGTTAATTAATGTATGAAACATTTATGGTAAGTGTGTTAGGCAGTTGGTAAGACACTCGCGAAGGAATCGCTTTAAAACCCGTAAAGGTTAAATTATTAAAAATGGTGGAGCCGAGGGTACCCGAGCGACTTAAGCAAATCAGTGAGCGCAAAACAAGCGTTAGAGTCTAAGTTAGTTAAAGTATAGATTTACAAGTGATTTTGGTTTAATTCCAACTTACTTGTTGTTTATAGGTTACCAGACTCGTCCCGAGCCATTCGTAACCCCAGTCGCTCAGGCAAGTATTCTATCCGATACACTGTTGTTGTGATATAAATGTATGTATATGCATTATCTTGTGATATTGCATGATTGTTATTTAGCAAATGTTGCGATATATTGTAGCATGTGATATGGTATATATGCATGCCTGTTTTATATTCTTGAGATGTATATCTGTTGGTTTATTTGATAATACCTATGCTAGAGGATAGTTGTATCTTGCATATACCCTTAGTATAGGGACCCAAGGGTGAAAATATTTTCTAAAACCGGGAGTCGAGGATCCCGAGTAGATTTAATATGGATATGGATATATATATATATATATATATTTATATATATATATGGTTATAGTTTTCCAAACTATAAATCGAATAAGGTTTATTCGATAGCTTTAAACTTCATTTTTATTATTGAATATTATTTGAATATTCATTTGAGGATGTATGACTCCTTTATTTTATTTAATGAATATTATTTATAACATTCATTCGAGGTATTATGACTCAGCTTATTTTAATTATTGAATATTATTTGAATATTCATTTGAGGATCTATGACTCCGATTAATTGCTGAAATATATTCTTTATTTTATTAAAGAATAAGGTGTCGATAATCAAATTTATTTTCGATTATTCAAATAAAGATAATACTTTCATATAAGTATATCTTTGGTTATTTAATACTCGTTTCAAGTATAAGTTTTAATACTTCTACTTCAATTATTTTATAAAGATTATTTTTTTGTGGGAATATTATTTAAATAATAATATTCAGACATTTTCTAAATATTCTGGGGACTGATTTACTTCATTAAATCAGTTTTACTCCAAACACTCTTTAAAGTGTTTTCGAGTCTTTAAAATGATTTTCAAAAGTTAGAGCGGATCCCAAAACTATTTTTATATTTAAGATCTTCCTTTTAAAAAGGGGATTTAAATACTCGCTCAAAACCTGGGGGATCCGGCTCGGTGGTGTGTTTTATATTCGCAACAAGGTTGCTGTCTTGGTAAAAGAGTTTTTGATTACTTACCCAATATTCGGGAAGTAAAATTCTTGGAACAAGTTAATCCATTAACAGGCATCGCCTGGGAAATATCGGTGAGTTTTCCTTTCCAACTAGGTACGACTTCTTGGTGGAGCCGTATCAACAAGTTTCTACTTGGGGAAAGGGGGAAACGAGCTTTACGTTTCAGAGTCATGGATTTCATCTGAACTAGGAGTGGCGTAAGTGGCCGAGTAGCGCCGGCCCAGCCTTATTATATTGGCCCAAATGGCCTGGAAGTTCCGCTAAGGCGGTCCATTCCTTAGGAGTTCAGTGTTCGGTTGACAAGTAAATCCGACAGGTTCTCCTCTACATGTAGAAAATGGTGGGGTTGTACTACTACGACTGATCATCGTAAGTGGTCTTCCTGGCGCGGTAAACTCCCGTAATGAGTTCATCATCCAATTGGATATTTCTGCAACACTACCCAAAGCACTTCGATAGAAAGGCTACGGTTGGGCGATTGTTGAGTGTTGGCAGGGTCAAGTTTTCAAAATGATGTTTACATCAAATGAAGTATCTCGTAACTTCATTTTATTTTGATAATATTTTAAAGATTTAATCTATTCAAATCTTGTCTTATAGTCTCATCTATATGATGAACTTTTGAAGCTAAATTATAACTTGAACGGTGGTAGTTCAAGTAGTATTTGGGAAAGATATAAGTATATTGGGGTATCTTGTAACTTCATCTTTTAAACTTATATCTAATTAATAATTGTCTTATGAATGACAAAGATTTCCAGAAAAACGTTGAGACAAGGTTAGATATATGAGATCACCTTGCAATGATATTTTTATACAGTTATACACTGGGACTTTGTGTATATTATGCATGGAAGAGGACTTCCAATATTTTTGAAAAGTATATATGTATATATACTGAATATTTTGCGACTTCATCGCATTAAGATATCAAACTTGGTTTATTTCTTTTGACCAAGACTTTCATGAGTATTATGAGTAGGCTCATATATTGTAAATCATTATACATATTATTTTGGTGGGCTTGCTGCTCACCCTTGCTTTATTTCTTCATCACACAACAACAGTTAGGAAAGATGGCCAGACTCCAGCAGACCCAGCGCAAGCGCGTGGGAAGCGTCCTGTGTCTTCCCGTTGATGTTGTAGCTGCTATAGCTGCAGAGGTAGATCTATTGTAGATCAGACCATCTACTTTTGAGAATCAATTATGTATAATTATAACTTGTGGCAGATAATGGCAATTAACTGTAAATTTATCAAGTAATCATTTTGGGTTGTAATAACTTTTAAATTGTGGATTCAAAGACTTGTACTTATTTAAATTTCATCTCTGAGACTATAACGGGTTGTGGTGTGTGTTAGTGTGGGGTCACAGCATAAGGTTATTTATTAATTAAGTGAAGTGATATTGTGGAAAGAAAGACCGTGACGACCCGGATCCCCGACCCCGGATCTGGGGGTGTTACATGTACGCCATGTACTACACTTGATATCAGACACCTCTACCTTTGTTGATTATCGTTATAACTTTTTTCAATACTTCTTCCTTAGTTCTTGAATCATTGATATTCATCCTTGGTGACCCCTCTAGTATGAGGATAGTTCTTCTTTTGATACTCATAATTCTAATCCTCTGATTGTTGATCGTAGTCTTATTTTTTGGAATCCCTTAAAGATTGATATGATTCTTTCATGCCTTAAGAACTTTTGAAATGTTATTCTTTCTGGCATCTAATTCTTATAAAAATGCAAAGTTTTTAAAAGTTAAATTGCCAAAGGGGCAAAATATTTTCTTAACTTAGTGGATTGGACCTAGACGCAAGTCCTTTTCACACTTATTGATAGGCTCACATATAGCCTAGGGATCCCATTATATTTGAGAACCCAGCGCGGTTCGGGATTACTTCGCGGCTGATCACCGGCTGTAATCCGTAGCGTCATAAAATGATTTTGAGCAATGATTTGGTTAGAAAGTTTTGATTTGAATAATGATGCCATGATACCATATATCATGTTCCATGATATTATTATGCTATTCTGATATGATTTCTGCTATTGAATTGCAATGAATGTCGGCTTTTACCCTATCTTGATCCTTGATTCTTGAAAGCCCCAAACCTTTCTTCAAAACCTTTGTATAGCCAAAAACAGAAATCTGCCACCTAGAGATTTAAAAGTAGAATGCCTCGTATTTTGCTATTTTTATTATTATTGCTTTATAGAACTGCTATGTAGTTACTTGCTGAGCTTTTGTGCTCATTTATATTTGCTTTGCTCTAACAATGGCAGTTAAGAAAGAAGATGGCCAGACTTAGGCGTTCAGCTCACATGAGCATTCCTGGCAGTCCCTACCGTGTCATAGGTTTCCAGATGCCAGAGCAGGTAGCAGTGAGTGTGAGCATGCGTAGTAGATGGAAGGATTCTTTAAGTTGGTTCAGATACAATGGGTTATCTGTCGGTTCCATTTACGAATCGAAAGAAATTGAATTCATTAATATTTTGGGTTGTAATATATTTATTTTGGTTGGTAGTTGTAATCTTGTCTCAAACTTAATCCTGTGTAGATCCTGTTAGTAGTTAATCGGGGTTTAGTATATTTGTTGATATTATTAGTTTAATTGTGTGTGAGTCCTCATTTTCTAACCCCGAGATTGAGGTCATCACAGGTTTGGTATCAGAGCTACAGGATCTAGTCCCTGAGACAAGTTAGGATAAAAAAGGTATTTTGGGTATATATCTATATCGCGAGAGTATTCGACTCATATAGAGTTGATCTAGACTATTAGGTTTAGTCTAAGAAAAGTGAATAGGTTAAAATAGCAACTAGAGTTAGGGTGTGAGTCAGTCAAAAGTCTTATTTAACCCTAACGTTGTTTCTTGGTTGTTGTTTTGTGTTTTCTCTCAGAACCCCAGTAGTGGTAGTGATTCCGATTCAGAGATTAGTTTGATCGGTACCCCATTGGGCTCTATTCCACCCTTTTCAGAGGAGCCTGTGTATGTGAGTTCAGATCAGGAGGAGGATCCATCTGAGAGTAGTGAGATTCCTATGCAGGTATCACCCTTGAGGCCAGAGTCAGAGACACCAGCCCCTGAGCCAGAGTCTGAGATGCCTAAGATTGTGCCTGTTAGTGTTGGTGGCAAGTTAACCCAAGATCGAGATTTTGTTTACTCCCGTATTCCTGAGTTGGGAGCTTTAGTGGATAGGCTAGCTCGAGAGTTTGGGCAGATGACTTCAGTTATGGAGGATGAGTGGAGAGTCCGAATTCAGATGGTGGAGCAGATTGCCCGGAGGAGATTAGACGAGGGACCATCTACTAGTGATGCAGATGCTGAGGCCCGAAGGGTGCATAAGATCATTTACTGGATGTTGTCTATCTTGAGGGAGATCTTGGATGATTAGATGATGATGACCATATAGGATCTTTGGTGGGAGCAGTAGTTGTCGATGTTGTTGTATTGTGTTTGGTTTTCTATGGTTGTAGTCAGTAGAGGCTAGGTATAAGTTGAGGGTAGGAATGGGATGTTTTCCACTTTTTCATCTATTTTATCCTGATGTATCATTGTACCTTATGCCTGAGCTTATTGTACCTAAATTTCTTTATTATGCACTGTTGAAGCCTTATATAAATCTTACGCCTTGTTAACCCTGGAAATCTTTATCAACTCTTTTACATACCATATTTCTAAATACCTTGTAAATCATATCTTGTACCATGTGAGGACCATAACTGAGGAGCGAATTATGTAGTAATAGGATTGCATGTGCAAGTGGGTAAAGCTTAAAACCCACAAATGGTTTCAAAAAGAATCTTTATTGTTAGATGATAAGTGACATTTTATACCACTTAGAGTGTCTCATAACGGCTTGAATTGGTGTCTTGAACTCAAGTATTTTGTGTATTTGACGGGTTTTCTAGTTTTTTTGCATTTCAGGGTATAACTTGCTTAGAAAGGTGGTTTTCATCAAATAAACTTAAGGAAGTGCTTGGAATCAGTCTAGGGGTGATGAGCGAAGAAATTAGCAAAAACAGGAGCAAAATAAAGTATTTTCCAGAAGGGTAGCACGCGACCGCGCGCTAGGAGCAGGCGACCGCGTGCCAGCAAGCGGCTGCGTGGAGACAGCAGGCGACCGCGTGCGTGCGGAATTTCATAATCTGGATTTTATTAATTCAAGTACAATTGGGCTTCTGTTGGCACTGGTTCTCTTGGGCTATTATATAAACCTTATGGGAAGACGTTTTCTTCATCAAGAGCAAGGGTAAGAAGATTGACAAGGCTGTTTTAGCATGCAACAATGAAAGAGAGGAAGCATACGTTTATCTTGTGATTCTTTTAATTCGTTGTAACAGTGGATGCTAGTTTTCTTTATGCTTTGAATCTTAATACTCTTGTGACGTACTTCATTATTTACTAAGTATTTTTAATTTTTATATCATTGTGTTATTGTCATGCTTTCATATGAACCCATGGTGACGATGAGTTCTATTATGGGCTAATCGTGATCATGGGATCCTAGCGGATTTACTATGGAATTCTTTAGTTAATTGTTTAATACCTTGGTATATGGTGATTGTATGATATCTAGTATAGGTTGTTATTCGTCTTATATGCGTCGCGAACATGTAAGATAGCCTGTTAATCTCTCGTGAAGCGACAGTGAATCTTGAGATTTAGAACTTGCCATGCTATCATAGGTTCATGTCTTGTACGCATGATTAGTGGGTAACTCTAACTGTTTTACTTGCCCTGTGTAATCATCATGAATAACTTGCGCTTAAATTGTTATGTTGTCAAATTTTGTAAATATATAGGGTCTCAGCATAATTGATGCCTATTCAACTTCTATCTTAATTGTGGATGCATGGTAGTTAGGTATTTGTACAACGAAAGTTGGCGTTTATCAGTTTCGTGTTGTTCGATTAATATCATCACCATTACATGCTACGGTTAATAACAATATCTATTGAATGAAGTAGTAATGAAGTTAGGATCTCATGTATGTTTAATATTGTTAATTCAAGTGTTTAATTCTCGTAGTAATTATTAGTTTACCAACTTTAATTATTATTGTCTTGGCATTGAAGAATAATCATACATTGGTGAGTAAGTGTTAATTAAATATAATTAATCAGAGTCTATGTGGGAACGAACTAGAAATCATTCTATATTACTTGTGAATGCGTATACTTGCGTGAATTATTTAGCGCATGCTTTGTGCCTAACAAGTTTTTGGCATCACTGCCGGGGACTCGGTGTTAATTTGTTTAGGTACTCTAGCGAGCGTTTATGCAAACAGGTTCTCGCACTCGCAAGAGAAATCTGGATAAAGCCGAGGAGACAGATAAAGCTCTTGACTTTCCGGAGAAGATAGTTGTTGAAGATTCGGATAAAGAGAGTGAAAAGAAAGAACCTGAAAAAATGGGTGATCGTCTAGCTCAAGCTGATCAAGCTCTTATGGACTTTTCTCGGCCTAAAATTGATGACATTTAGTCAAGCATCATTCATCCGTCTATTCAGGCCAATACTTTTGAAATCAAGCCGGGCACTATTCCGATGGTACAGAATTCTGTTTCTTTCGGAGGAGCTGCGACTGAAGATCCCAACATGCATATTAGGAATTTTGTCGAGATCTGTAGTACTTTCAAATATAATGGTGTCACTGATGAGGCTATCAAGCTGAGGATTTTCCCATTCTTTCTGAGGGACAAAGCTAAGGACTGGTTACATTCTTTACCAGCTGGGTCCATCACTACTTGGGAAGATCTTGCGCAAAAGTTTCTGGTGAAGTTCTATCCAATGGCCAAAACTGCAGCTATGAGGAGTGCTCTTACTCAATTTGCATGGCAACAGGACAATCTATGTGCGAAGCTTGGGAGCGCTACAAAGAGACATTGAGAAAGTGTCCACATCATGGGATACCTGACTGTATGGTGATCACTGGTTTCTACAATGGTTTGGGGGTCCAATCTCGACCCATGCTCGATGTAGCTTCTGGAGGCGCCTTTTGGGCCAAAAGCTATACTGAGGCCTATAATCTCATTGAAACTATGGCTGCAAATGAGTATCAAAACCCAACTCAAAGGATGATGCCTGGGAAAGTAGCAGGTATTCTGGAAGTTGATGTAGCTACAGCTATTGCAGCACAACTCACGGTGCTGACTATGAAGGTCGATTCTTTAACCAACTATGGCGTAAATCAATTATCTAGTGTCTGTGAGCTTTATGCAGGCTCTCATGCTACGGATCAGTGTTCTCTTGTTAATGAATCTGTTCAGTATGTGAACAATTTCCTGAAACCGCAGCAGCCTCTGCCCGCTACTTATCATCCTAATAACAGAAATCATCCCAATTTCTGCTGGAGCAATAATCAGAATGTTGTTCAGCAGTCATATCATCAAGATGCAAATAAACAGTTTAATCCACCTGGATTCCAGCAACCTCAGCAATTTGCTCAAAGGCAACCATATCCTCAACAAGGAGGTGTTGCTCCACCTTCTAGTACTGATTTCGAGGAGTTAAAGCTGTTGTGCAAAAGTCAGGCTATTTCTATCAAGACCTTGGAAAATCAAATTGGACAAATAGCCAATGCCTTGCTCAATCGTCAACCTGGCATACTTTCCAGCGATACTAAAATGCCATGCAGGAAGGAAGCTAAAGAGCAAGTCAAAGTTGTCACCTTAAGGTCTGGAAAAGTTGTTGATGCTGAAAAAGTAAAAGATGTAGAAGTTGAAGTTATAGATGAAGAAGGAATGCAAAAGGAGAAAGAGGGGGAACCGAGGAAGACTACTGTTGAACACACTCTTCCTGAGGGTAATACAGGGGAGAAACAACTCTATCCTCCACCACCTTTTCCTAAGCGATTGTAAAAATAAAAGCTGGACAAACAATTTGGTAAGTTTCTGGAGGTGTTCAAGAAACTTCACATCAACATACCTTTCGCTGAGGCACTTGAGAAAATTCCTAGTTATGCTAAATTCATGAAAGGTATTCTCTCAAGGAAGGTGAAACTGGATGGTCTTGATACCGTTGCTCTGACGGAAGAGTGCAGTGCCATGCTACAACAAAAGTTACCTCCAAAGCTTAAGGATCCAGGTAGCATCACCATTCCTTGTACCATTGGCAAGTTGTCATTTGACAAGTGTGTTAGGTCACACACACTGTAGAAGGGGATTGAATACAGTGTATAGCACAATCAAATCGAATTCTAATAACATAAGTAACAAAAAACAGACTTTATTCAAAGCAATAAACTCTGTTACAATATGGAACTGTCCTCTCTCAGTGATGAAAAATATCACGAGAGCTGCTAGGGTTACAATAAAATAATATTCTCGATAATGATAACACTTATAGTGTAAACCCTATGTCTGTGTTTATATACTACACAGTTACAAGATAATCGCTAATTGATATGGAATATAATTCTGCTTCCTAAAATATATCAATTAGATATCTTTTCTTCCAAGTATTCTATTCTTCATAGAATTCCTTCTTCATGCATATCTCTTCTTACATTTGTCTCAATCTTCTCTTCCTTCAATCAGCCGCCTTCCTTATCTGAACGTTTCCTTTAAGTCCTGATATTATCTTCTGATAAATATCTCCTGAACCTTAAGTACTGATGACTTAAGTTCTGACTTCAGTATAAGTGCTGATTTCAGTTAAGTACTGATTTGTCCTGTTTAAGTAAGATCTGAAAACTAAACATAAATCATATTAGTCATGACATTATCAAATATATCTAACAATCTCCCCCAACTTGTAAATTAGCATAATATACAAGTTTAACAAATATTTGATGATGTCAAAAACATTAAGTACAAATGCATGAGAATTTGACTAGATAACTACAACTTACAGTCCTTAAAGCTTTACCAACTTTAACTTCTGATAACAACTTCAGTCCGTATTCATATCAGAATTTGAGCAGTTGTAGATCTTGACTTGGCTTCACTTTCTGATCTCTCTGATGTCAGGAGTTGTTCTGAGATAGTTCTTTAATAAACATCTCTCAGCATATCTGAGTTCATCAATCATCCTCCTTTTAGCATCTTTAAGCTCTGCAGAATCTTCACCAGTTTGGAAGATAGCAGCCCTGAGATCATTAATTCTAGCTTTCCTTATGTCCTGATCCAGTCTGATCAAATATGCCTTGTCGGACTCAAGTTTGAATTCTACAGCCTTATAACCCAGAAAGGTAGTTATAATCTTAGCAGAGTTAGGCTTCATCTCAACAATATCACCCTTGTGATCTCTGTACTTTGGAAGATATGTGCTGTCAGACTTTACAGAATAAAGCCTTTTCTGTCTCTGAATTTGAGTCTTCATATAGTTTGCAGCACTTTCTGTTATTCTGTCATTCACTTGAAGTAAAAATAAAACATGCTCCGGTTCTTCAAAATACTTCATTGGAATAGCATTTTCCCTTATGTGGTAAACCTTACCATCTGTCATGAAATATAACAAGATGTGTTCTTTCAAGTAGGTATGGTAAACCATCTGTACAGATTCTAGTTGATTCAATCTTTCAGGAGTTGCTCCAACACCTGGTTCACTTAAGGAAGTTGGATCATTGGTTGTGTTCTGTACTCTTCTTTCATCAGCACTACCCAATCCAGATTTATCTCTTGCTTCCTTTCTAGTAACCACTCTCGCTTCAAAACCACTTGCTGCAGTCTTCAAAGGTTGAGTCTGTTTGGCTTTGGTGAAACCTGGTAGGGGTAACTTTGAGGATTCAACATGAGCAATGTCAGAGGTTTCCTTTGCTTTATCTTCTAATATCAAGTCAACTTGAGCTATGTCAGAGGTTACTTACTTCTTTGTAATATCAGAACTAACTAAATCTTGACTCTGAACAACTTGAGCCATGTCAGAGGTTGTCTTAGAAATCTTTCTTGAAGTCAGAGTAAGATCAGCATCTTCAACAGAAATTTCTTCATCCACAGGAGGCACATAAACCTTTATAGGTTCACCAACTTTTTCTTTGCCCTTGGACCTTGGATCTATCTGCAATTATGATTTGGCCTTGGTTGCCTCAATATTTGTCCTTTCTTTTATCACAATGCCTTTGGCCTTTGGAAGTTTCTTTTATCAACAGAAGCTTCAGATTTAGAGTTAACTTTTTCTGACTTAAGTCTAGCTTCTTCTTCCAATAGACTCTCAAAGTCCATTCTTGGATTTTCTTTTAGAAATAACTGTCTTGAAATTTCTTCATCAAGATCCAAAAGTTCATCAGAACTTATCCTTTTACTAGTATTAGAAGTAATTCTTTTTCTAGTATCAGAACTTATTCTATGACTTGTAGCTTCAGCTCTTCTTGATGAGAGACCTCTACCTTGACTATGACCTCCACCCATTCCAGAGTTTCCCTGGTCATCTTTTTCATCATCCTTCCCCTTCAGTGTCTTAACAGTTTTGAATTTGGACTTAAGTACTTTCTCCCCCTTTTTGGCATCAGCAGGTAAAAGAAGAGAGACAAGCAATTCCATTGAGGATTGGATCTCATCGAGTTGAGATTGCTGAGAAGCTTGATTTTTCAAAATTTCATCAATCTGAGACTGTTGCTTCTCTTGGGTCTTCTCAATGTAAGCAACTCTGTCAAAGGTAGGTTGGAAAAAAGTTTTCTTGTCAATTTTCTTAGTCATTTCTTGCTTGAGCAATTCTTCCTGAATTTTATGCACCTCTGCATGAGTTGTTGAATGTAGACCTTGAAGATGTCTAGTACTCAATGCAGTGACTCGAAGCTGTGTCTTGAAATCATCATTAATTAGCATCTCATCAGCTTTTGCCAAGTGCTCAGCAAGAATAGATTGAGAAGGAACAAAAGTAGTTGTGTTCCACTCCTTAGTCCACTCCTGTCCTCTAAGAGTTTCACTCCAAGGTACTGGTGCTTCCCCTGTAACAAACTTCTTGACTATCTCACTTTTGTGAATAGGTTGTTGAGGTGCATGTCCTGATGGACCAGCTGCAGTAGCATCTTCATTTATAGCAGCATCACCAGTAGTATCAGCATTTGCAGCATCAGAACTTACAGAGTCAGCATCTTCTGATAAAATAACAGTATGAGAAGCAATTGAGGCTTCAACATCATCTTCTAAGTGCTGATCTGCTTCCAAGTTCTGATCAACAGACATAGTCTGATGCTAACCTATAATCTGATCATCAACATCTAGATGCAAAGAAGGTGTTGTAGATAATTCTGGAGTTTCATTAGCATCAGTAATTGGTGTTGTTGATGGAGTAATTGGAGCTGTTGGAGCTTCTAAGTAGAGAACCTCAGGCACACCCAGGTTGTGAATATCAATTCCAGGACTTGTGCCTGGGTCTGCAGTAGATACTGGTTCATGTACAGGAGACACAGGTGGTGTAGATGCTTTATCTGTAGCAGTAGCTTCAGCAAATTCTGGCTCTTGTGAGATCAGAGATTCCTGATCTCCTTCCTTAGCTGCTGCTTCCTCATCATCTGAAACTAGCCTGTGAGCTCTCTGTTTCTTTCTTTTCTTTGAAGATGGAGATTCCTTGGGAGTTTCAGCATAAGACATTCTTCTAAGCCTTTTGAGAAGCTTAGATCCCTCAATTCCAGTATACTTCTGAGAAGGGACCTTCTTAGCTTCTGTAACAACAGGTTCTGATGCAGGAACCTGTTCCTCACTGTCTGACTCATCTCTCAGAACAATCCTCCTTCTCTTCTGTGGTGTCTGAGGTACAGTCTTTGTCCTCTTGGGCTTGGAAGATGAAGGCTTCACAGTATGTGCTGATGATGAAGGTTGAGTTATCTGTGAAGGCTTGAGATATGTTCTGATAGAGGGTTGAGTAGGTTGAGGTGTATGTGTGGTATGTTCTGATGGTTGTTGCGGTGTCTGGGATGTGCTGGTGGGTTGAATATCAGGGTAAACAGATCTGTAAGTGTGAGGATCAGTATTTATCAGGATCTGTTTTACAGATAGAGGTATCTGTAAGGGTCTAACCACCTTTTTCTTAAGGTCAGCATTGACAAAGTCATTAAACGCCCGTTTTGCAAGTTTAAAGGGTGGAAATAAAGAACTGGCTGGTTGAGGTTCATTAGCACAGCAAAAAGTATATATAAGCTGACAGAATCTAGCAAAGTATACCACATTCCTATCCTCTGTCATCCTATCCCCTATAAAGCCTAGCACAACACTTGCAAAATCAAAATGAGTTTGGTGAATAATAGCATACCCGATGTGCTGACTCATAATAGGATTGACATCAAAGTTGGAACACTTATTGCCGAATGCTTTAGTGATACAGTCGAAGAAAAAGCTCCATTCCTTTCTGATATGTGCTCTTTTCAACTGTCCAAGCTTGGCCAAACTCTTCTCATACCCCAAATTGGCCATGAGCTGCTGTAGAACGGGTTCCTCCGGTGTTGAGAAAACGCAGCCTTCTGGTAAGTGTAGAGCTTTACGAACTGCTCCAGGAGTTACCACATGCTCAACATCATTTACTTTGAAAATAATGCTTGGAGTACCAGTAGCACCACCATTATCAAAATGCCCAGTCCGCCAGAACGTCAGGACTTGTTGGCTGGAAATGACTAGAGGTTGGGTTAATGCATACCCAATCTCACTGTGTGCTAGAAGATCTTGCACAAAGTGCAAATCAAATGGAGTTTCATCATGGTTTAAGATTGCAGCATAGTTGTTGGGTACAAACTTGGCTCCATCTATAATCAAATCCTTAGGTGCCATGAGAAAAAGTGAGAAATAAGATTGCATGTAAGGTGTTTGATAAAATGTCTGTAAGAAAAAAATGTCAGGAGATGAGATAGAATAGAAGTAAAGAAAAGAGAGATAAAGTGTGAAAGTAAATAAAAGATTTTACAATCTTCTCTCTCTTTTACTTATACACGGTAGAAAAAGTAATTGTTGGACACCTGTCAGACATGCAGCAGTAAAAAATAATTAATGGGCACGGGAAAACAGTAATCATTACTTATCACATGCAGTTTTTCAAGGAAAAACCGTTCCACTTACTAAGTAATCCCATTAATTAAGGTAGTTTAGTTTTAATTTAAAATTTAAACTGTTCCCAGTTAAAAAAAAATTATTTTTACTGCGAGACCAATATTCTGTATAAATACACTAAGTGAGAGAATGACCAAAAAAATTAAATCAAGTAAACAGGTACTGCCATGTCAGAATCAGAACTTGATTTGTATCAGATATAAAAACGGTCATCAGAATATGGGTAAATCAGAATTTAAAAATGCATCAGAATTTCAAACAACTCAGAGACAAAATCTTGCAAAAATATAAAAGTGTCATTAATATATTGAGAAAATACATTCATGAAATTGAAATTACAACACAAAATTACAAGATTGTCCTAAACTACAAATCCTATTTCTTCTTCCTACTTTCAACAAAAAGAACAGCGAGATGAATGATTCGCTCCTGCTGTCGAAGAGCTTCCAACCGTTCTTCTTCCAGTCGCTCAACATGGCGATGGTAATCCATATAGAAGAACAAGAGGTCTGTCAGAACCTCTTGGGGAACAGAGTCCCAAACCTCATCAGGAATGGCAGTAACATGCCATTCCTGTGGCCAGTCTGGACAGCTCATGGTGAGAGAGAAAGTATCATAGTTCAGAGCTAAGTTGTAATTAACCATGATCGTGATGAGTGAAAAAGAAATGAGTTTGAGAGTTTGAGTGTAAATGAGAGATGTACTGGCTGGAATGAAGTGTTGGTTTATATATGCAACAGAATGCCAGGAGACGCAAGGAAAATTTAATGCTTACATGTAGAAATAATTCTACCTCGTCTCCCTAGACAGAGGAGAATAAAAACAGTCATTGGAAGTGTAAAACAGGGTTTAATGCACACAAGAAACAAGTAAACATTACTGTGCATGGACGTGTACCACTAACCCTAAGTGTATTGACTGTTAATATCTCACCCGAACATATTCTGATTTAAAATAAGACTGTTTCAGATTTTAACCACAAATAAATCAAGTAAAGGATCAGAATTTAATATCAGAACTTAGACTTATATCAAAACTTAACAGTCATCAGAACATGATTCCTTAACTCGAAAAATGAATGCCTATTTCTGTAATTCTTCACACAAATTCTGATTTCGGTTCTTCAGAACTTAATCATTAAAACTTCCATCATAACTTGTCCTCAGAATTTATGCAATCTGACACATAAACTGTTCATCTAAAACAATCATTGATCACCACAGTAATTTTCATCATTCATATAGAGTGTAAGTGTGTGCATTAGGCTAAATATCAGACAAAGAGTAAAGTCTGATTCACTTCAGTACATCTTAGAAATAAGGCATAACTAAGAACTTTACTTAAAATCTGTCATTATTCTGAAGCCTACTATTGAATGTGTTCATGCATGAGTCCACCTCAACTGTTTTGTGCTTATTTTATGCATCTTTTGAAATTCCATTTTACAGTGGCTTCTCAGTGTAAGTGAGTCACGACTGCTTATCAGAATTTATGCTATTATCAGAGTATTTCTCCAGTAATCATAGAGTGTGAAATGTCACCAAGAAAAATAATTATTTGCTTTTCTGATGCATATTACTTAATACCAGCAATGCACTTGGGTCGTCCCTTCCACATTGTTACTCTAGATCTCAAAGGAGTACCTGATTTTTATTCCTTGTTCTTTTCCTTTTTCTTTTGATAAGTGAGGTTTATCAGCACTTAGTACATTCAGCAGATTTACTAACATCACAACTTAACAGATGAGAAGCATTATTCTAGTTTTTGACTTAGTAATAAGATAGACAAAGTAAACTTAACTAAGCTCAATATCAGAATTTGCTTGTGTCAATAGATTTCCACATAAATAATTACTTCTGATATGGGATCTTTAGTATATTAAAGACTACTAGGTCAGCATCTAGAACAGTTATCCTCATAGGATTAAATAGTCACAGAAACAGTCATATCACTATCAGAGTTTAGAAATTCACATCAGACAACAATCAGTACTTAAGCAATATTCAATTAAGCACATAATACACAAAGATAGTAATATCTGTAAATACTGATCATAAAGTCTGATGCAGCAGAACAAAAGCTAAGCAGATTTAGAGAAAGAAGCTAAAACCATTCCAAGTTCATTTACCAATCTTGTAAAAGTAGCTTCACACAGTGGTTTTGTGAAGATATCTGCTAGTTGTTGATCTGTTGGAACAAAGTGTAATTCCACTGTACCTTCATCCACATGTTCCCTTATAAAGTGGTACCTAATGTTGATGTGCTTTGTCATTGAGTGTTGAACTGGATTACCTGTCATAGCAATAGCACTTTGATTATCAGAGTAAATAGGGATTAACTGATTCTTCATCCAAAGAATCTGTGCACAACAGCTTCCTGCAACAATGTACTCTACTTCTGTAGTTTATGTGGAAATGGACTTTTGTTTTTTGTTAAACTAGGAAACCAATCTGCCTCCAAGAAATTGGCAGCTTCCACTTGTGCTTTTCCTAGTCAATTTTGCAACCTGCAAAATCTGCATATGAGTAACCTATTAGTTTAAAATCTGATTCTCTAGGATACCACAATCCCAGATCAGCTGTTGCCTTAAGATACTTGAAGATTCTTTTCACAACTGTTAAGTGAGGTCCTCTTTGATCTGCTTGAAATCTTGCACAAAGACAGGTAGCATACATGATATAAAGTCTACTAGCAGTTAGATATAGTAAATAGCCAATCATACCTCCGTAATCAGTAGTATCTACTGATTTACCAGTATCCTTATCCAGCTTTGTTGCAGTGGTCATGGCAGTGGATGCACTTGAACAATCTTGCATGCCAAATTTCTTCAGCAAGTTTCTGGTGTACTTGGTTTGACAAATGAAAGTGCCTTCTTTATTCTGCTTGACTTGAAGGCCCATAAAATAGCTGAGTTCCCCCATCATACTCATTTGATATCTTGACTGCATCAGTGTGGTAAACTTTTTGCAAGTTCTGTCATTTGTGGAACCAAAGATGATATCATCAACATATATCTGAACCAGAAGTAAGTCCTTTCCATGGTTGAGGTAGAACATTGTTTTGTCTATAGTTCCTCTGTTAAATCCACTTTCCAGAAGAAACTGAGCTAAAGTCTTATACCATGCTCTTGGAGCTTGCTTAAGGCCATAAAGTGCTTTATCAAGCTTGTAGACATGATTTGGATATTTAGGATCTACAAAGCCTGGAGGTTTTTCAACATACACTTCCTCTTCCAATTCTCCATTGAGAAAAGCACTTTTCACATCCATTTGAAAGACAGTAAACTTTTTATGAGCAGCATAAGCCAAAAATATCCTTATGCCAAAAATATACTGATTTAGTCCACTTCCTGGTAGATGGAAGGTTTTCTCTAGAACTGGATGCTCCCACATGATCGATGTCATCTTCATCAACATCTTCTGATGCTCCCCCTGAAACTATGCTCTCTGAGTTGGATCCTTCAGTATTTAAGTTTTCAGAACTATCATTACTTGGCTTATCAGAATTTGATAAATCAGAACTTGAAGAGCCGGTTGTATGTTCTGATGCTTCTTGGGATGTGGTTATATCTTCAGTATGCCCCCCTGCACAAGTGCATCCTCTTTTAACGTAGTCACCACAGTTTCAATGACATCAGAGTTTAATCCATCAGAGTTTGCAGTATCAGGACTTAGACTGTCAGGGTTTTCAGTATCAGAATTTAATTCTTCATTTTCGAATCTCAGCTGATCATGATCATTGAAATCTTCAAGTCCAGGAATCTTCTTATCATCAAAAGAGACATTGATAGATTCCATGACCACCCTTGTTCTCAAGTGGTAGACTCTGAAAGCTTTTGTGGAAAGTGGATATCCAACAAAGATTCCTTCATCAGCTTTTAGATCAAATTTGGATAGCTGTTCAGGGTGAGTCTTAAGAACAAAACACTTGCATCCAAATACATGAAAATACTTCAGATTTGGCTTCTTTTTCTACACCATCTCATATGGTGTCTTTCCATGCTTGTTAATGAGTGTTGCATTCTGAGTAAAACAAGCAGTCTGCACAGCTTCAGCCCAAAAATAGGTTGGTAGCTTTGCTTCATCAAGCATAGTTCATGCAGCTTCAATGAGATTTCTATTCTTTCTTTCAACAACTCCATTTTGCTGTAGAGTTCCAGGAGCAGAAAATTCCTGCTTGATTCCATGGTCTTGCAGAACTCTTCCATTGTAAAATTATTGAACTCAGTGCCATTATCACTTCTTATTATTTTCACAGAGTCTTTAACCAATTTATCCAGTTGCTTGAGATGATCAATCAAGATAGATGCAGTTTCACTTTTTGTGTGCAAGAAATACACCCATGTGTATCTGGTGAACTCATCCACTATGACCATAACATATTTCTTCTTTGCAATAGACATGAAATTTACTGGACTAAATAGATCAAAATGTAGTAGGTGATAAGGCTCAAGAATTGATGATTCAGTCTTGCTCTTGAATGAAGATTTCCTTTGTTTAGCCTTTGGACAAGAATCACAAAGGCCATCAGGAGCAAATACTAACTTTGGCAGTCCTCTCACAAGATCTTTCTTGACTAATTCATTTATTTTTTTGAAATTTAAATGAGAGAGTTTGTGCCAGTTCCAGCTTTCTTCAATTGATGCTCTACTCAACAGACAGATTGCAGAACCATCAGTACTTGTTGAAAGCTTGGCTTCATAAATGTTACCATGCCTGTATCCTTTCAGAACAACTTTGCATGTAGATTTTCTTACAATTTCACAGTGTTCTTCAAAGAAATCCACATGATAACCTCTATCACAGATTTGACTAACACTCAGCAGATTTTGTTTAAGTCCTGAGACTAGAGCTACTTCTTTAATGATGACATTCCCAAGATTGATATTGCCATATCCCAATGTTTTTCCAATGTTGGCATTTCCATAAGAAACACTTGGGCCAGCCTTCTCCACAAAGTTTGATAGCAGCGCTTTATTTCCAGTCATATGTCCTGAACATCCACTGTCCAGAACTAGGATGTTTTTCCTGTTGCCCTGCAATCACAAAGACCACTACTGATCAGTTTTAAGGACCCAGACTTGCTTGGATCCTTTGGCCTTACTAAGTTTGTTAACATTTTCCGAAGATTTAGCATCAGAGTTTATGTTAACATTTTTCTTATCAGAATTTACACTATCAAACTTTGAATCAGATTATACACTAGAAGGAACAATGTTAACTTTATTTAAAGAATGTTTTATTTGATAATAATCATAGAACAAACTATGTTATTCCTCACATGTATAAATGGAATGCCATAAATTACCACAATGAAAATAAGGATTTTGTGGCTTATATCTAATAGACTGACTCATAACTCCTAACTTTGAAGGTAAGGAGTTTATGTTCTTATTCTTCCTGCAAAAAGAAGCTAGATGGTTAGAACTTCCACAGTTATGACACGTTTTTCTAGGAGCATCAGGAACAGGCTTATAATCATTACTTTTATTCACCCCTTCCTTTCCATTCCTATTTTTCCTAGGTGATTTTACCTTGTTTGCATTCTTAACTTCTTTCAGCTTATGCTTAAGATGCTTCTTTGTCATCAAGCCTACATTCCTGTTTTAGTTTGTCAGAAGTTAATTCCTTTTTAACTTCTGATTTCTCAGTTTCAGACTTTACAGCTACAAACTTAACAGATTTTAACTTTGGCTTTTGTTTAACAACTATAGGCTTAATATCTACAGTTTCTTTATCATTCTTATCATCTCCATAACCTAAGCCCTCTTTCCAGTTTCCACTACTTAACAAATTCTGAGTTGTTCTTCCAGAGTTAGTCCAAGTCTTGATAATCTCTCTTTCCTTTTCTAACTCAGTTTTTAGAGATTCATTCATTTTAAGTACTTCATCCCTAACATAGAAAGCATCATCTCTATCTTTCTGAGTTTGATGGAACATGACAAACTCTTTTTCTAAATAATCATTTCTCTTTTTACAAGCAAGATTTTCAGAAGTTAATATTTCACATGTTAAAGTTTTATCTCTATAGCTAATGAACATGGTTTTAAGATATCTTCTCAACTCATTAATATCATCAGTATGAAAGGCATAAGTAGTTTGAGGTACCTTTAACTCAGCAGCTTCAGGACTGCTATCAGCATTTGCCATATCAGCATTTGCCATCAAGGCATAGTTCACCTCACTTTCAGAATCTGAAGTGTCTGTCCAGCTTTTCTTCTTTGTGACAAGAGCCATGCCTTTGTCACTCTTCACTTTCTTACATTCAGGAGATATTTGGCCTTTCTCACCACAATTGTAGCATTTGACATTTGTGTAATCTCCTCTATCAGACTTCCCTCCTTTGCCTTCAGATTTTCTGACACTCTTCTTATCAGAACTTGCACCTTTCCTGGAAAATTTCTTTCCCTTCCTCAACTTTCTGTATGCAATCATTATGATTCCTTTCACCATAAGTGCACACAGCTTCATCATCTCTTCATCAGCATCCATCTCAGGCAAGCTTTCAGTTTCTGAGTCATCATCACTATCAGAACTTGATGACTCACTGTCAGTCTTTGTGATGAGCGCTTTTCCCTTGCCTTTCCTTGAGGTAGCTGCCTTGGGGGATTCTTCTTCAGCCTTAAGAGCAACTGTTCTTGACTTTCCTCCTTTTCTCTCGCTTCTTTGATCCATCTCAAGTTCATGAGTCTTGAGCATCCCATAGATTTCATCAAGAGTTGTTTCTTCAAGACTATAGTTATCTCTTATGATTGTGGCCTTTAAATCCCAGTTTTCAGGAAGAGCTAACAGGAATTTAAGGTTTGAATCTTCAAGATCATACTCCTTATCAACCAGTGAGAAATCATTCAAGAGTTTGATAAATCAATCATATAAATCAGTCAATGACTCATTAGCCTTTGAGTCAAAGTGTTCATACTCTTGAGTGAGTATTGTCTTCTTGTTCTTCTTAATTGAATCAGTTCCCTAACATCTTGTTTCCAAGGCATCCCATATCTCCTTTGCATTTTTACATTTTATTACCCTGTTTGACATTACATTATCAATGGCACTATGCAGTAAGTGTCGTACCTTAGCATCCTTAGCAATTGATGCGATATCTTCAGCAGTGTAATCACTCTTCTCTTTTGGTACAGACTTTGCTGCTTCACCTGCAACTACGAGTTTCGTTGGATTGTGAGGTCCTTCCTTGATTCTATCAAGATATTCTGGATCTGTAGCTTCCAGAAACATAGTCATCCTCACCTTCCATATGGGATATTCAGATGGTTTAAATATGGGAACTCTAATAGCCTCATATCGATTATGGATTTGTGTCTTTGGAGGTTCTTCAGTTTTGGTGGGCTTAGTTGGAGTTTCTACTTCAGATATGATTTTTTTTAGATCTTAAACTGTTTTTGTGTTAACAGATAGGCTCTGATACCACTTGTTAGGTCACACACACTGTAGAAGGGGGTTGAATACAGTATATAGCACAATCAAATCGAATTCTAATAATACAAGTAACAGAAAACAGACTTTATTCAAAGCAATAAACTCTGTTACAATATGGAACTGTCCTCTCTCAGTGATTAAAAATATCACGAGAGCTGCTAGGGTTACAATAAAATAATATTCTCGATAATGATAACACTTATAGCGTAAACCCTATGTTTGTGTTTATATACTACACAGTTACAAGATAATCGCTAATTGATATGGAATATAATTCTGCTTTCTAAAATATATCAATCAGATATCTTTTCTTCCAAGTATTCTATTCTTCATAGAATTCCTTCTTCGTGCACATCTCTTCTTACATTTGTCTCGATCTTCTCTTCCTTCAATCAGCCGCCTTCCTTATCTGAACGTTTCCTTTAAGTCCTGATATTATCTTCTGATAAATATCTCCTGAACCTTAAGTATTGATGACTTAAGTTCTGACTTCAGTATAAGTGCTGATTTCAATTAAGTACTGATTTGTCCTGTTTAAGTAAGATCTGAAAACTAAACATAAATCATATTAGTCATGACATTATCAAATATATCTAACAAAGTGCCTTTACGATTTGGGAGAAAGCATCAATCTGATGGCGTTGTCTATCTTCAAAAAGCTGAATTTGCCTGATCCGAAGCCCACCTACATGTCTCTACAATTGGCTGATCGTTTGATTACATACCCACGAGGCATCGTGGAGGATGTGCTAGTAAAGGTAGACAAGCTCATCTTTTCTGCAGATTTTGTCATTCTGGATTTTGAGGAAGATAAGAAGATTCCCATAATCTTGGGAAGACATTTCTTGGCTACAGGTCGTACCTTGATAGATGTGCAAAAAGGTAAACTCACTATGAGGGTGCAAGATCAAGATGTGACATTCAATGTGTTCAATGCGATGAAATTCCCTACAGAAGATGAGGAGTGCTTCAAGGTGGATTTGGTCGATTCTGCAGTTACTTCAGAACTTGATCATGTGCTAAGGTCTGATGCCTTAGAAAAAGCCTTATTGGGGAATTTTGATAGTGAAGATGATGAAGGCAATGAGCAGTTACAATATCTGAATGCTTCTCCTTGGAAACGGAAGTTAGACATGCCATTTGAATCTCTTGGTAATACTGATCTCAAGATTGCTGAGGGAAAGCTCAAACCATCTATTAAGGAAGCACCTACTTTGGAGCTTAAACCACTGCCTAAACACTGGAGGTATGCTTTTTTAGGTGATGCATCTACTTTTCCTATTATTATTGCATCTGACCTTTCAGGTAGTGAGGAGGACAAGCTCTTGAGGATCTTGAGAGAATTCAAATCGGCCGTCGGATGGACTATAGCAGATATAAAATGGATCAGCCCTTCGTATTGCATGCATAAAATTCTGCTAGAGGAAGGTAGCAAGCCGACTGTTGAGCAACAGCGAAGGCTTAAACCTATCATGAAAGAAGTGGTGAAGAAAGAAATTCTAAAATGGCTGGATGCAGTAAACATATATCCTATTTCTGACAGTTCTTGGGTGAGCCCCGTGCAATGTGTACCTAAGAAATGAGGTATTATTGTGGTATCAAATGAGAAGAACGAGCTCATCCCCACTCGAACAGTCATAGGATGGAGGGTATGCATGGACTAGAGGAAGTTGAATAAAGCCAAAAGGAAGGATCACTTCCCTCTTTCATTCATTAATCAGATGCTTGACAGGTTGGCTGGTCATGAGTATTATTGTCTTCTGGATGGCTATTCGGGCTACAATCAGATTTGCATTGCACCAGAAGATCAAGAGAAGACTACTTTCACTTGTCCATTTGGCACATTTGCTTTTCACAGGGTTTCTTTTGGCTTATATGGTGCACCTGCCACTTTTTAAAGATGCATGATGGTTATATCTCTGATATGATTGGATATAATGTCGAAGTGTTCATGGATGATTTATCTGTCCTTGGACATTCGTATAATAAATGCTTGAATAATCTCCGTTTGGTGCTCAAAAGGTGTGTTGAAACCAATCTGGTGCTCAATTGGGAAAAATGTCACTTTATGGTGCAACAAGACATCATTCTTGGGCATAAGGTGTGGCGCCCTCCAAAGCCGGGTCAGAAGTTTGGGGTTCACACACACACACACCTTATTTATAACCTGCTTATAACAATGATAAAGATAATAATAATATGCAGTGACCCTACTTACCAACTACCACGGACCACAACAGGTTAAAGTATGTACACAAGCCACACACACACACTTATATTACAAACGCCCAAATCCCAACTATTCAAACTTACAACTGAATATTAAACATCATTACAAACTTTACAAACTTAAACTATCCCAAAAGCTGTCAGCTAGCTTAACTCGATCAACCTGGACCCCTAGCTCTCGCGCTGGATTGGGGATCCTCGCTACCAACAGGCTCCTTCTTAACTAGAAAAGAACATAAACAACATCGCACAAATGAGCTAACTAGCTCTGCAAGTCACATTGCCAAGACAGAGAATAATGATCATCGAGTAAAAAGAGTTAAGGTATCAAGTGAACAATGATTAATGATTTAGAATTGGATATTATATTTTCATTTTAAAAACCAAGGTTAGGCTGCTGATCAGTTACGCACTCACCCCGAGCAAGGCACACAGCTCTGCTCTAATTACTGGATCCAAGGCACACATTGGCCTAACTTGACCACCAATCTGGTCTGACCATGAATTTGGTCCACAATTTTATAAAACAATCCAATTCTATTATAATAACAAAATAAATAATGTAAAGCAATAAACAAAATCATAAGCAACATTGGATGTCCAATAATGAGATGGTTTCAATCTTCATAAAGGAACAATATGGCAATTTCAAAAAATGGCTGTCAAGTAATGAAAGAATTGGATAACAAAGGAATCAAAGTTTCAAGGTTACAAGGATTTGTTCTTTCAAAGCATAAGGTACAATGGTTAGAATATGTAAGCAATCTTGATTCAGTGTTCGGTATTTAGTTTGTATGTATTTGTGCAGTAGTATCATATATTTGTGGTTCGTATTTGGGTAATCAACAATCAATGGTTCGGAAAGAATAAGGTTTACGGCTCAAAGATCAATAGTTGGAATCAAGGTTCAGGGTTCAGTGCTTCAAAGCACTTGCAATATAAAACAGGCTATCAATTATCTACAATATATCTCGAGAAAGTTCAGAACACTTGCCTGATATTAGCTTGCTATACTTCACTAACTTCCAATCACAATCTCCTATTCCTCGACTACTTGCTTCCCTTTCCTACGCCTTACCTCTTCTGCTCACATATCATAAGTATCTATCGACACTCAACGCATATGATTCTATTCGGTATACACTTCTATCTATCCTTCGTTTTACCAAATCCAACTAACGGATTGAAAGTTATACTAAAAACAAGTAAACACTGATCACATAGTCCGACAGTCAAACAAACAAGTCACATATAACACATAACACGTCAAACAATCAATGAAATTTCATTTATAAAGAAGTCTCGGGTCATAAACAGTCTCTCGGGTATTTAATACGATTTTGAAAATATTTTTCGGAGTAAAACAGGTCGTTGGATAAATTTTAAAGCAATAAACAGGGTTCGTTTGGCCAAATCTGGCAATATTTTTATAATAATTATCGAGCCTTGAGAACAATTTAAAATAATATTTTAAAGCTCAAAACTATTTTTCGGAATTTTTAAATCAATAATAAATAATTAAATCTAATTAAATAATTAATTAAAATTAAATAATAATTAATTAATTAATTAATTAATTTTCGAATTAATTGACTAATTAATTAATTAATTAATTATTAATCAAAATTAATTAACTAATTAATTCAGATTTATTTTTAAATTAAAAAAAATTAGAATTTTTATTAATTAAAAATGAATTTTTATAATTAAAATCAATAGGAAATATTATTTTTAAATATTTTATAAACAGGAATCCTAAATTTGTAAATTCTGGAAACTACAGGGACTCAACTGTTTCTTCTTCAAAAGTTCATGGGCCTGTTTGCAATTTTGCAAACCCCCGCCGTCGACTCGCCGGAATGTGGCCGGAGAACACGATTCCGGCCACCTAAGGCCACCAAACTCTCCAGAATTGGAGTACAATTCACCAGGAATCTATATGTGCAATCAAAACACCCACCCCTTTCCAAAATTGACCGGAAAATGCTCAAGAAACTCGCCGGTTCCAGCGAAACTTTAAAAGACAACTTCGTTCAAACCAGGGATCGTCTGTTAACAATCTATACACGAATCGATTACAAATTTCAAGGGGAACGAAACCCACCCATCTAGAACGTCTACAAATCCTTAAATAAGAAACCCCCAAATTCAATCAAGAACATTCAAACGAATTATAAACCCTAATTTTAAAATTCAAAAATTAAACTCAATTTTGAACATGTTATTGAACTCCAAATTAGTCATATGACATATCAAAATCATCAGGAAGACAAGCTCTACAACATACAATCATCAAATCATTCAAATAATCATCCGAACAAAAAATCATAAATTTAATCAAAATAATTCAAAAATATATAAAAATATATAAAATCAACCTTTGATTCTGCAGTTCTAAAACTTGGATAATCTGATAGTACTCCTTAAACCTTTCGTTTTGGTTACTCGAGCTTTCCAAACAAGGATCAATAACACCTTGATTTATTGGTTTGATTCTTAGAAAGTTTATATGAATATAAGTATTTTCTCTGGAAAATTCTGGAAATACTGTTTGCAAATGATTTTCAGTACGAAATAAAATACGGTAAAGGCTATTTATAATTACGGAAAATTAGTATCCCGTTAGATCATTCCGGATATAAAATAGTACGTTTATTTATTAAAACAGATCCAAACGGTACCGGTTATCGAGATAATTATCCAAATCGGTACAATTTGTATTGCGGTCTTGGTCTCAGCGCCTGGTTACACGTATTACGAGGTGATAATTATAATAGTTTAATTAAAAGATCCCGTTTATCAAAAATACGAGTTTTATTGATTTACCGAAACGAATTTTGTATCAAAAATATTGTGCCAGGACCCGCACAGGACAAACCGTACGCCGGATCGAAAAAGTCAAAACATGAAAATTGTTCAGAATATTGCAATTAGGTTAGAAATGAGTTTTCGGATGAGTTTCGGGTTATAAAGACGTAAGAACGGGTGAAGTCGGCTAGTTCCCGATTATATAAAATAGTTTATAATTACTCGGAAAAAGAATTTATAAAATCCATAAATTTCCTATAAAATCATAAATCGACATAAAAATAAATGGGAAGATATGACAATTATCTATATTTTATTTTGGACATATAAAAATTAATATACTCAATTTATATTATTTTTAAACATCCAAACACATATACCACTTAACAAATAATTCACAGAATTAATACTGAACATGCATAATATTATTTATTAGCAAAAATAATTACACGATATATCCCAGATATTACATCCTTCCCCCTTAAAATGATTCTGTACTCAGAATTTCCTAAGAAAACAAATTGTTAGGTCACACACACTGTAGAAGGGGGTTGAATACAGTGTTTAGCACAATCAAATCGAATTCAAAGAACACAAGTAACATAAAACAAACTTTATTAAACTCTGTTACAATGTAGAACTGTCCTCTCTCAGTGATGAACAAATATCACGAGAGCTGCTAGGGTTATAATGAATAATATTCTCGATAATGATAACACTTATAGTGTAAACCCTATGTCTGTGTTTATATATCACACAGTTACAAGATAATCGATAATTGATATGGAATATAATTCTGCTTCCTAAAATATATCAATCAGTTATCTTTTCTTCCAAGTATTCCATTCTTCACAGAATTCCTTCTTCATGCATATCTTTTCTTACGTTTGTCTTGATCTTCTTTCCTTTCAATCAGCCGCCTTCCTTATCTGAAAGTTTCCTTTAAGTCCTGATATTATCTCCTGATAAATATCTCCTAAACCTTAAGTACTGATAACTTAAGTTCTGACTTCAGTATAAGTGCTGATTACAGTTCAATACTGATTTGTCCAGTTCAAGTAAGATCTGAAAACTAAACACAAATCATATTAGACATGACATTATCAAATATATCTAACAATCTCCCCAACTTGTAAATTAGCATAATATACAAGTTTAACAGATATTTGATGATGTCAAAAATATTAAGTACAAATGCATGAGAATTTGACTAGATAACTACAACTTACAGTCCTTAAAGCATTACCAACTTTAACTTCTGATAACAACTTCAGTCTGTATACATATCAGAATTTGAGCAGTTGTAGATCTTGACTTGGCTTCACTTTCTGATCTCTTCGATGTCAGGAGTTGTTCTGAGATAGTTCTTTAACAAACATCTCTCAGCATATCTGAGTTCGTCAATCATCCTCCTTTTAGCATCTTTGAGTTCTGCAGTATCTTTACCAGTTTGGAAGATAGCATATCTGAGATCATTAATTTTTGCTTTTCTCAACTCCTGATCTAGTCTTATGACATAGGCTTTGTCAGACTCTAGATTGAATTCAAGTCCCTTAATACCAAGATATGTTCTGATCTTTGCAGTATTAGGCTTCATATCAACAATATCACCCTTGTGATCTCTGTACTTGGGACAATATGTGTTGTCAGAATTTACAGAATAGAGCTTCTTCTGTCTCTGAATTTGAGTCTTTAAATAATTGGCAGCACTTTCTGTTATTCTGTCATTCACTTGAAGTAAGAATAAAACATGTTCTAGTTCCTCAAAATACTTCAATGGTATAACATTTTTCCCTTATATGGTAAACCCTTCCATCTGTCTTGAAATATAACAAGATGTGTTCTTTCAAGAAAGTATTGTAGACCATCTGTACAGATTCTAATTGATTCAATCTTTCAGGAGTTGCTCCAATACCTGGTTCACTTAAGGAAGTTGGATCATTCGTTGTGTTTTGCACTCTTCTTTCATCAGCATTACCCAATCCAGATTTATCTCTTGCTTCCTTTCCAGTAACCACTCTTTCTTGAAAACCACTTACTGCAGTCTTCAAAGCTTGAGTCTGTTTGGCTTTAGTGAATCCTGGTAGGAGTAACTTTGAGGATTTAACATGAGCAATGTCTGAGGCTTCCTTTGACTTATCTTCTGATATCAAGCTAACTTGAGCTATGTCAGAGGTTGCTTGCTTCATTGTTATATCAGATCTAACTATATATTGACTCTAAACAACTTGAGCCATGTCAGAGGTTGTCTTAGAAATCTTCCTTGAAGTCAGAGTAAGATCAGCATCTTCATCAGAAATTTTTTCATCCATTGGAGGCACATAAACCTTTACAGGTTCACCAACTTTTTCTTTGCCCTTGGACCTTGGGTCTATCTGCAATTGTGATTTGGCCTTGGTTGCCACATGATTTGTCCTTTCTTTTATCACAATGCCTTTAGCCGTAGGAAGTTTCTTTTTAACAACAGAAGCTTCAGATTTGGAGTTGACCTTTTCTAACTTAAGTCTAGCTTCTTCTTCCATTAGACTCTCAAAGTCCATTCCTGGATTTTCCTTCAGAAATAACTGTCTTGAAATTTCTTCATCAAGTTCTAAAAATTCATCAGAACTTATCCTTTTACCAGTATCAGAAGTTATTCTTCTCCCAGTATCAGAACTTGTTCTATGACCTCCACCTTGACCACGACCTTCACCCATTCCAGAGTTTCCCGGGTCATTACCATCATCCTTTTTCTTCAGTGTCTTATCAGGTTTGCATTTGGACTTAATTACTTTCTCCCCCTTTTTGGCATCAGCAGGTAAAAGAAGAGAGAGAAGCAATTCCACTGAGGATTGGATCTCATTGAGTTGAGATTGCTGAGAAGCTTGATTTTTCAAAATTTCATCAATCTGAGACTGTTGCTTCTCTTGGGTTTTCTCAATGTTGGTAATTTTGTCAAAGGAAGGTTTAAAAAACCTTTTCTTGTCCAGCTTGACAACTGTATCTTGCTGCATTAAGGTTTCTTGAATCTTGTCCACCTTGGCCTGAGTTACAGACTGTTGACCTTGAAGGTGCGTTGTACTAAGTGCAGTAACTTTTAGCTGTGTCTTGAAATCATCATTGACTAACAACTCATCAGCTTTTGCCAAGTGATCAGCAAGAATCATTTCAGTAGGAACAAAGGTAACTGAGTTTCACTCCTTAGTCCACTCCTGTCCTCTAGGAGTTTCACTCCAAGGTACTGGTGCTTCCCCTGTAACAAATTTTTTGACTATCTCAGCTTTAGAAGGAGCTTGTAGAGGTGCATGTCCAGAAGGACCAGCTGCATCAGCATCTAAATTTGTAGCAGCATTACCGGTAACATCAACATTTGCAGCATCAGAACTTATAGAGTCAACAACTTCAGCATCTTCTGATAAAAGAACAGTATGAGAAGCTATGGAGACTTCAACATCATCCTCTAAGGGCTGATCTCCAACTAAGTTCTGATTAACATCCATATTCTGATGCTCACCTAAAATTTGATCGTCAATATCTAGATGCAGAGAAGGTGTTGTAAGCAATTCTGGATTAAAATCAGCATCAGGAATTGGTGTTGTTGGTGGAGTGACATGAGTTGGTGGAGCTTCTAGATACAAAACCTGAAGCACTTCCAAGTTATGAATGTCAATTTCATCACTTGGCCCCTGGGTATCAGCATTTACTGGAGATACTGGAGATGTAGGAATGTGAGTAGATTCTGTCTCATATAGTGGTGAGTGATGAGTGGCATGAGAGTCTGAATCAGCACTAGGAGAATTGTGATCTTCAACAGGGTCTTGTGAGATCAGAGATTCCTTATCCCTTTCCTTAGATGCTGCTTCCATTCCTTTACCAGAATCTTCAGGCCTTTTTGCCAATGTTTTGAATCTTTTAGCTTTTAAGGTGACTTTAGGAGCTGTATCATCGGAATTATGCTTTCTAAGCCTTTTTAGAGGCCTAGAAGTCCCAACATCAACATCCTTCTGAGAAGAGACCTTCTCAGCTTCTTGAACAACAGGTTCTGATACAGGAACCCGTTCCTCAGCATCTAATTCATCTCGCAGAATGAATGTCCTTCTCTTCTGTTGTGTCTGAGGTACTTTCTTAGTCCTCTTGAGGTTGGAAGATGAAGGCTGTACTGTAGGTTCTGAAGTTTGAGGTGGTTGAGTAGAAGTGGTAGGTGCTGATGGATGAGGTTCAAATGGTTGAACATCAGGATATAGTGCAGTGTACTTAACAGGATCATAGGTTATTAAGGCTTGTTTGACAGATAAAGGAATTAAGAGGGGTCTGAACATAGCCTTCTTATTATCAGTAGATAATAAGTCAGTAAAAGCTCTTTTAGCTATTCTGAATGATGAAATTAATTCACCATAATTTTGGGGCTTATTATCACAACAGAAACTATAAATAAGCTGATAGAATCTAGCAAAATAAACAGTAGATCTATCTTCATGCATTATGTCCCCAATAAAACCTAAAACAGCACTTGCATAGTCAAAATCAGTTCGATTTATAAGAGCATACCCGATTTGTTGGCTGAATATGGGAATGGCATCAAAAATTGGAACACTTGTTTGCAAAAGCTTTAGTTATGCAATCAAAGAAGAAACTCCATTCCCTCCTTATGAAAGATCTTTTCAACTGGCCCAGCTTTGTCAATGTCCTTTCATATCCCAGACTGACCATCATATTTTGAAGAACTGGCTCGTCAACAGTAGAATAAACACAGTTCTCAGGTAGCTGCATGTAACACCCCCAAATCCGGGGTCGGGGATTCGGGTTGTCACGAGTTCCATTTCCCTTAACAACACCCAATCTTAATAAATAATCAACTACTCTGTACTGTGACCCCACAATAAACACACACACCACAAGTTATAGTCTCAGAGATGAATATCCAAAAATAATCACAAGTCGTTTTATTCCACAATTATATGCCAATACACCTTAAACAGGTTTCTGAATAAATTTACATTTCTTTGCCATTATTACAATTCATAAATATACATAATCTGATACATCAAAAGTTGAAAGCCTAGCCTATTGGTAGTTCCTACCTCAGCTATGGCGGCATCAGTGCTTCTAGAAAACTGCGGAACGTCTCCTAACCTCTTGCGAATCGGGAGCTTGGTCCGGTTCATCTTGTCTATCTGATGTTGTGTGATGAAAGAAGAAAGCAAGGGTGAGCAGCAAGCCCACCAAAATAATATGTATAATGATTAACAATATACGAGCCTTCTCATAGTACTCATGAAAGTCTTGGTCAAAAGAAATGAACCAAGTTGATATCTTAATGCGATGAAGACGCAAAATATTCAGTATATATATATACATATATACTTTTCAAAATATTGGAAGTCCTCTTCCATGCACAATATACACAAAGTCCCAGTGTATAACTGTATAAAAAAAAATATCGTTGCAAGGTGATCTCATATATCTAACCTTGTCTCAACGTTTTTCTGAAAATCTTTGTCATTCATAAGACAATTATTAATTAGATATAAGTTTAAAAGATGAAGTTACAAGATACCCCAATATACTTATATCTTTCCCAAATACTACTTGAACTACCACCGTTCAAGTTATAATTAGCTTCAAAAGTTCATCACATAGATGAGACTATAAGGCAAGATTTGAATAGATTAAATCTTTAAAATATTATCAAAATAAAATGAAGTTACGAGATACTTCATTTGATGTAAACATCATTTTGAAAACTTGACCCTGCCAACACTCAACAATCGCCCAACCGTAGCCTTTCTATCGAAGTGCTCTGGGTAGTGTTGCAGAAATTATCCAATTGGATGATGAACTCATTACGGGAGTTTGCCGCGCCAGGAAGACCACTTACGATGATCAGTCGTAGTAGTACAACCCCACCATTTTCTACATGTAGAGGAGAACCTGTCGGATTTACTTGTCAACCGAACACTGAACTCCTAAGGAATGGACCGCCTTAGCGGAACTTCCAGGCCATTTGGGCCAATATAATAAGGCTGGGCCGGCGCTACTCGGCCACTTACGCCACTCCTAGTTCAGATGAAATCCATGACTCTGAAACGTAAAGCTTGTCCCCACTTTCCCCAAGTAGAAACTTGTTGATACGGCTCCACCAAGAAGTCGTATCTATTTGGAAAGGAGAACTCACCGATATTTCCCAGGCGATGCCTGTTAATGGATTAACTTGTTCCAAGAATTTTACTTCCCGAGTGTTGGGTAAGTAATCAATTCATTTATCAAAACAGCAACCTTGTTGCGAATATAAAACACACCACAGAGCCGGATCCCTCAGGTTTTGAGCGAGTATTTAAATCCCCTTCGAAAGGAGGATCTTAAAAAAAATGAGTTTTGGGATCCGCTCTAACTTTTAAAAAAATCATTTTGAAGACTCGCAAAACATTTTTAAGAATGTTTGGAGTGAAGCTGATTTAATGAAGTAAATCAGTCCCCAGAATATTTAGAAAATGTCTGAATATTATTATTTAAATAATATTCCCATAAAGAATAATCTTTATAAAATAATTGAAGTAGAAGTATTAAAACTTATACTTGAAATGAATAGCAAATAATCAAAGATATACTTATACGAAAGTAATATCTTTATTTGAATAATCAAAAGTAAGTTTGATTATCGACACCTTATTCTTTAATACAATAAAGAATATTATTAAGTAATAAGCGGAGTCATAATACCTCGAATGAATACTATAAATAATATTCATAAAATAAAGGAGTCATACATCCTCAAATGAATATCCAAGTAATATTCAATAATAATATAAACTGAGTCATAAGCCCTTGAATGAATATTCAAATAATATTCAAATAATAAAATAAACTGAGTCATAAGCCCTCGAATGAATACTCAAATTAATATTCAATTAAGTAAAATAAAGGTATCGAATAAACCTTATTCGATCCATAGTTTTAAAAACTATATCCATATATATATAAATATATATATATATATAATATACTCGGGAACATCGACTCCCGGTTTAGAAATATGTTCACCTTTTATCCCCTATACTAAGGGTATATGCAACTACTTGCTTATTTCTAGCATAGGTATTATGCAACTATAAGCATTGAAATCAACAGATAGATAACCAGATTACGAAACAGACATGCATATATACCATATCAGCATGCTCCAATATATCACAAAATTTGCTAATAACAATCATGCACTATCACAAGATAATGCATATACATATATTTACATCACAACAACATTATATCGGGTAGAAAACTTGCCTGAGCGATTGGGGGTTACGAATGGCTCGGGACGAGTCTGGTAACCTATAAACAACAAGTAAGTTGGAATTAAACCAAAGTCACTTGTAAATCTATACTCTAACCAACTCAGACTCTAACGCTCGTTTTGCGCTTACTGATTCTCTTAAGTCACTCGAGTACCCTCGGCTCCACCATTTTTAATAATTTAACCTTTACGAGTTTTAAGGCGATTCCTTCGCGAGTGTCTTACCAACTGCTTAACACACTTACCATAAATGTTTCATGCATTAATTAACCCTTTTTGGTCTTTAACCTATGTTTCAAAGTAAGGCGAGGGGAAAAGTTTCGTTCGCGAAACGCCGTTACTTGAAACGGTCGTTTCTCCTAAACCGTGCATCGGAATCGAACGAACTACATATCAAAACGAAGCTCGTAACATGAGCTATCTAAACATGGAAGTGGTCATAATCTAGCAGGGGGTTCTCGGGTCCTAATGTTATGCACAAAAACAGTCCAAAGAAAATCGGACGTTACGACGGCTATGTTTACGCGATTACCAATGTTTAAACTACTCCAATTAACCACCAACCAACTCATAACCATCAATACAATAAAACTTCACCTAAACCATACCACATCATTCCATAATCTCCAAGGTTTTCAACTCAAACAACCACAATCAAGACCTATGAACTATAATCAAGCTTCAATTACCAAAAACACTTCCAAATCAAACCAAACTACTAATAATCACAATCCATGCTTCTCATTTCACAACACCAACCATTAAACTTACTAACAAATAAAGTAAAGGATAGGGTTTGAAGTTTATACCATCCTTAGGAGGTGTTAAGTTGCTAGGAAGCCTTAGGGAGCTTCCTACAAGCTTGATCTTTCCAAAGAAATCAAGAACACAAAATTAGGCTTTGAAGTTTCTAAAAGTCCGATTTAAAGAACTGTAAAAATGAGGGTCTTACCATGATTATTTGGACGAGACTTGTGAACAAGAGTTGTAGGCCATCTCAATACCTTTCCAATGAGCTATAGAACACAATATTTGAGTGATAAATGAAGGAGATACAGCAGTTTTAGTGTTCTGGTTCTGTTTTGGCCGAGAGCATGAAGAACAATGCCTTGGTTTCTTTTTGATTTTGATGAAAAATGATTTGCTTGGCTTGGTTGGTTTGATTTTTGTGTTTGTTTTAGTAAATTACCTAGTTGCCCTTGATTTTGTGTGGTTAAAAAGCCACCACATCTCCTTCCTTCCCATGTCATGCTTGTGTCATCCTCATGATGTCATCCTCCCCTCCTTGTCCTCTTCTCATTGGTTGGGTGACATCATCCTCTCTAATCCCTTTGATTAACTTCCTAATTGTTTGCCTAATGACCGCTGATCTGTTATACGGTTCGCTTAACTTTCGTTTTCGTTTATCGTTTGAAGGATCATACCCGGGATCTTATTACTTAGGTTCCCTTAACCTTTCTCAATATATTATATTCCTTTTATGATCCTCTCCTATAATCCTTTAATTTAAATCCTTTTTATCCTGTTACCTTTTTCTCAAATCTTTCCGTATCTAGTGTATTTCCGGGAAAAATCAAAGTGTTCGGATTTGGATTCTGACGATCTTTACATACACTTATATCCCATATAAAGTACTAATAAAATCTCAGAATATCCATATCAGAACCCCTACATAGTGTGGCATGAAAAGTTTTCTCATTCAGCAAAAACACTATTCATAAGGGTTTCAAAAATTTCCCAAAAATTGGGGTTATTACAGTCTCCCCTCCTTAAAAGGATTCCGTCCCGGAATCAGATAGAAAATGAATAGGGATACTCTCTTAGCATTGCACTTTCTAACTCTCGAGTAAATTTTCCCACATTGTGGTTCTACCATCAAACTCTTACTAGTTTGATAACCCTTCTCCTAAGCACTCGTTCCTTTTTACTCTATACCCTTCCTGGTTGCTCCATATAGGTTACGTCTGGTTGCATGTCTATGCGCTCATATGCCCCTATTTGTCTGGAATCCGAATTACACTTCCTTAACATTGATACGTGGAACACGTTATGAACTTGCTACAGGTTCGGGGGTAGGGCTAGCTCATATGCTAACTTCCCAAATGTCTTAATATATCCAAGGGTCCAACAAATTGTAGACTTAGCTTTCCTTTCTTTCCGAACCTCATCAATCCTTTTTCAAGGGTTTCCAAGGGGATACCTATAACATTACTAGGCCCCCTATTTCATACTCTTTGTCCTTTTTGAGTCAAATCAGCATACCTCTTATGTCCATCTTGGGTTACTACCAGCCGTCCTCTGATTAGATCTATTATATCCCTGGTCCTTTGGACTACTGCGGGTCCGAGCATCTTGCGCTCTACAACTTCATCCTAACATAAGGGAGATCGACATTATCTTCCCTCAAGGATCTCATAAGGTGACACCTCGATAATGACATATGATCTATTGTCGTGATATAACTAAATCCGCGTTAAGTGATCATTCCAAATTTTTTCAAGTCTATTGCACAGACTCTCATTATAGCATTTAGCATTAGAGCTTTTGCTTCTCAATACCCATTCTTTTCGAGTTCGTAATCGCTACTACCTTCCGTTCCTAATATTATACTGGTTATACTTTTGCTCGTTAGCGTTCTATAACCTTTTAATAACCACGTCAACCTTAGTATTACGAATGTGTTCCCATTCTGAATACCACCATAACTTTACTACTCCTTTTTCAGCTGTTTCTATTTTCGAAAGCTTAATCCTTCATATAGAAGTAAAAGAATTTATTGAGAGATCACTATGATCATGAACACTTGTTATCTCGCATAGTTAGTACAGAAGGTGGCCAGCCTTTAGTACTTGACAAGCAATTAAACAATAGTTGGTATCCTACTAGGCTTCTATCACACAGATAGACAGTCATTCGGCAATACCTCCCCTTCTGGAAGGGTTGTTCTTCTCAATTTACATGAAATGAAAAGAAGAGAAAAGAACGAACTGAAGAGAATTGTATATATAAAAAAAATATACTGCCACAAAATATCTGGCTTGGAACCTACCTCTGAACTATAGAGGTTTGTCATAGGAGAACAAAACATATACGTATTTATATCAGCATCAAGTATTATAGCATCGTATTTCCCATGCCTAAATATTTCTATTCCGTCCATCATTCTATGGACCCATGCTCTTCCTCGAGCTTATACACAATCACCTTTGAAACTCCCTCGATTTCGAAAATCGAACCTGGGATCTCATTTTAGACATCACCGTTACTAGAGTTCTATGCTTGCACCGCAACCTTCCTCATATAGTAATACGACTCTCTTTTCATAAGAGGGAATAAATATTCAATAGGTAGATACTCTACTTAATTAGTCTATCAATGATAACTTATACACTACCACGACCCGTTTAGTGGTACTCAATCTCAACATCCATTCCAATATAACTCTCACGGTTGTAATCAGCTCGTTACTCGCAGAATCATTGCTGCCTTACTATGGTCCACCACTGACCCACTGTTATCATTCACTTTCCATGAAATCTTAATAGCTAACCATACGGAGTCCATACATGTCGTATCAAATCCTTCTAAGGAGGTAACATAATCACCATTTCTGATTCATGAAGAACACTCCTGATCTCAAAGGTTCGTTTAGTCCTTTTGAAACATGGTCCAGGCTCATTCTCAAGATAGTACCTTCTAAGATAGATAGCCCGCTTATGGCGATTACACGAATTAAACCTTTACCAACTACTATTACGGCTGGGTATTGAACAGTCATCAGAAGGAATGTCAATCTTCCAAACCATAATACAACCTTCACAGTTTTAACCATCATCACTGTATTCTTTTGGCACAAGCACCTATAATTATCCTCTTACCTTTAAAGTGTCGGCCACCTCTTTGGCCTTTCCTGATAGTAAAATTTCCTTACAGTCAATGTCACTTTAACCATCTCCAAATAAATTTTCTACCTTATTTCAATCACAGCTTATGTGAAAATGCTTTCCTTAAAATCTGATGAGTAAAAAAAAATCACCATTTTTCCATAAGTTATTGCCTCAGTCTTTAGAGGTTAATCACTGTCATGACTGACTCTCAATCATAATTAGAACATCTTTTATCTTAAGTCCTAATTGCCCTGAATAATTTCGACCATTACTGGTTCGATCCATACTTTCTCGTGGTTTAACACGTGCCCCACTTGGCAACATTATAATTACGTCATATTTCCTTTATCAACATTTCTATTCTTGAAAATTTTGAATATTACCTTTCTCCTTGTAAAACCTCTAAGGTTATCCTTCAATCGTTCCTCCTGTATTCCCTAAATACAGGGCATATTAAAATACCATTTACTATTACTAGAACCATTATCTATATACTTCTGAAAAATTTCTCCACTGATTCTTAAAGGTTGTTGCTACATTAACCCTTTCTAAATCATACTGTCAAAACTCATACTGTCCCTATTAGGGGTGAAATTCCAACCTTTATGCATTCCCCTAGGATTCATTTTAAGTTACCGATGTTCTATCCTTAATTCCACCTTTAAAAGGTACCTGCATCCTTTCATGGATAAATCAAGTCATATATCCCTGATAAGGGTGTCTTATTCAATCATTCCCACCTCGATAGTCTATACCTAACTTCATAATAGCATCCTTATTCAAATTGAGGTCAATCCATATGGCCTCCAAAAGATAACAATGGTCATCCACTTTTCTTTCTTGATTTGGTAATGATAACATGGATGTTCTGGAAGATATTGGTCATGTTCAACGTAAACTTCTTCTTAATAATTCCTTATTTACTTTTGTTGTTTATCTCAACAGTCATCTCAATGTTGGGATATCTTTCATATCTGGCGTCTCCCTTTCTGGGTATCATGCCACCGGTCTTACACTTTACCTTCTTGAAGGTCACTTCCTTCACCCAATTTTCTTAATTTCTTACTTTCTTGTCTCCTCAGTCTATCCGCGTCTCATTATTTATCCTTCGAATTATCTCAAGGTTTCCTCGAATCTTCCCAACTTACAGGGGATAAAATATATGTATCTCTTATACCTTCAACCATCAATTTAACTCATGGTGAATCACTCTCATCCGGACGATTACCTACTTTTCTATTTCTATTTCTATGAGTCTTTAGGGTTTCCTCATACCCAACTCCCTTATCATTCCTCAAACTCTCTTGCCTTTATATTCCTTTCTCTTATCGTTATTTCATGAACCAACATAACATAAGCATTGATTTCAAACATCCCGTCATTCTGGATTCGTGTCTTCAGAACGAATCTTGATAACTTTTACAACTTAGATTCATAATTCATCATACTCGTCTGCCTTTGTTCTGGCTCTTAAGCTTTTACACTATCTCCATAACCTTGGGAAGTACTTTCCTGAAAACAATTGACTGAACTTAAATCAGTTTATTATAATCTCTTGCTCCGTGCCTTCATTGGCCTTTCACCAGCGGGTGGTCTCTCTCTTAGGAGGGTAAGTGACAAAACAGTCTTTTGTGGTTCGTCAATCATTTAGAATCTCAAATGATTCATCTATTTCCTTTAGCCAGGCTCTTGCCTCGACTGGGTCAGCTTGTTCCTTGGAACTCTGAGAGCTTAGCGACTTAAAGGTCATGAAAGAATTTCCCACCGCACTGTCTCCTCAGGGTGGTGGTTGGGGATAATAGTCTAAGTTCTCTTTAGACAGGTCCATGAATTGCCGTATAGGGGTACCATCTCGGGTCTCCTGTCCTTACTCGACTTTTGTTTCCTCAGTCTAAATATTTCTTCCTACTCCCCATAATTGGGGTCATCTTACATAATTTAAATCCTCATTTTCCACTTCATCATGTTATGGGTTCCTTTTGTCTTGGTGGCAACCTCCCTGACTATCACGTTCAGGGTTTGCTCTAACTCTTATTCCTCAAACTAGCTTTCATCTAAGATTTCATCTTTAAGCTCTTAAACCTTTGGAACCCAAATTCTATAGGAATACCTCATTATTCCCTTATCATCTCTCTCGGTATTAATCTCATACCTATTTGTTGGCTCTCTGCCTTCATTCATCACTTTTACTGGCACAATATGTTCTTTTCCAATACTTCGGGCTATATTGCTATCTCAAACAGCTTTTCGGTACCGGCTCCGGTTACCTTCACTACTATTTCCATTTTCTCAAAATCTCTTATAAACTCTCCAAAAGACATTATCATCTTGAGTCTCTCCTTTTTACTAAGGGCATCAGCCACCATATTGGCTTTCCCCGAATGATAAAGAATCTCCCAATCATAATTCTTGATTAGCTCTAACCGCCTCCTCTGGCGTATGTTGAGCTCTTTCTACGTAAGAATGTACTAGAGCTCCTATGGTTTGTGAATCTCACACTTCTCTCCATACAAGTAGTGCCTCAAATCTTTAGGGCAAAACTATTGCCACGAGCCCAAGCTCATGGGTGGGGATATCGAATTTTAAATTCCCTTAATTGTCTTGACGCAGACGCGATTAACTTGCTGTGCTATATAAGAAGCACCCTAATTCCTTATGCGAAGCATCACTTACAAATCACAAAATCTCATTTTCCATCCGGCAACGCCAACATAGGGAACGTCACCAACCTTTGCTTCGGTTCTTAAAAGTTGTTCTCACATTTCTTTGTCCATTCGAACTTCTCAGTCTTACGAGTAAGCCGCGTTAAAGGGGCTACTATCTTTACAAACTTGAACGAACCTCTGGTAGTGACCGGCCAATCCTACCTCTGGTAGTCGACCCAACCAGGGTCATCAATTCATCAGTGGTCCTTCATCCAATCTCGTCAGGATCCTCCATGGGATCCTCCTCAGTAACTATCCCTTCTAGGACAACATCCTCAACCGCTACATCCTCAATATCAACATCATTCGGTCCTGCGTTAGGACGCTCTATTGGATCCACAATCTGATCTCCAATTAGTAATAAAACATCATCGCGTTGATGTTCCTCAACTTCAGGGTTCGGAGTCCCGCTACCATATACTATAACGAACTACGCTCCTATCGCTACATTTATAAGGGTTCCCATAAGGGTTTTAACTGTCAGTACTACGTTAGGTAGTCCGACTATGAACTTGGCAAGAGTTCTTATTATCTTAGTGAACTTATTATCTTAACGTCCCATCATCTCTGAGGTTTATAACGCTTAGCTCTGATACCATTTCTGTAACACCCCCAAATCCGGGGTCGGGGATTCGGGTTGTCACGAGTTCCATTTCCATTAACAACACCCAATCTTAATAAATAATCAACTACTCTGTACTGTGACCCCACAATAAACACACACACCACAAGTTATAGTCTCAGAGATGAATATCCAAAAATAATCACAAGTCGTTTTATTCCACAATTATATGCCAATACACCTTAAACAGGTTTCTGAATAAATTTACATTTCTTTGCCATTATTACAATTTATAAATATACATAATCTGATACATCAAAAGTTGAAAGCCTAGCCTATTGGTAGTTCCTACCTCAGCTATGGCGGCATCAGTGCTTCTAGAAAATTGCGGAACGTCTCCTAACCTCTTGCGAATCGGGAGCTTGGTCCGGTTCATCTTGTCTATCTGATGTTGTGTGATGAAAGAAGAAAGCAAGGGTGAGCAGCAAGCCCACCAAAATAATATGTATAATGATTAACAATATACGAGCCTTCTCATAGTACTCATGAAAGTCTTGGTCAAAAGAAATGAACCAAGTTGATATCTTAATGCGATGAAGACGCAAAATATTCAGTATATATATATACATATATACTTTTCAAAATATTGGAAGTCCTCTTCCATGCACAATATACACAAAGTCCCAGTGTATAACTGTATAAAAAAAAATATCGTTGCAAGGTGATCTCATATATCTAACCTTGTCTCAACGTTTTTCTGAAAATCTTTGTCATTCATAAGACAATTATTAATTAGATATAAGTTTAAAAGATGAAGTTACAAGATACCCCAATATACTTATATCTTTCCCAAATACTACTTGAACTACCACCGTTCAAGTTATAATTAGCTTCAAAAGTTCATCACATAGATGAGACTATAAGGCAAGATTTGAATAGATTAAATCTTTAAAATATTATCAAAATAAAATGAAGTTACGAGATACTTCATTTGATGTAAACATCATTTTGAAAACTTGACCCTGCCAACACTCAACAATCGCCCAACCGTAGCCTTTCTATCGAAGTGCTCTGGGTAGTGTTGCAGAAATTATCCAATTGGATGATGAACTCATTACGGGAGTTTGCCGCGCCAGGAAGACCACTTACGATGATCAGTCGTAGTAGTACAACCCCACCATTTTCTACATGTAGAGGAGAACCTGTCGGATTTACTTGTCAACCGAACACTGAACTCCTAAGGAATGGACCGCCTTAGCGGAACTTCCAGGCCATTTGGGCCAATATAATAAGGCTGGGCCGGCGCTACTCGGCCACTTACGCCACTCCTAGTTCAGATGAAATCCATGACTCTGAAACGTAAAGCTTGTCCCCACTTTCCCCAAGTAGAAACTTGTTGATACGGCTCCACCAAGAAGTCGTATCTATTTGGAAAGGAGAACTCACCGATATTTCCCAGGCGATGCCTGTTAATGGATTAACTTGTTCCAAGAATTTTACTTCCCGAGTGTTGGGTAAGTAATCAATTCATTTATCAAAACAGCAACCTTGTTGCGAATATAAAACACACCACAGAGCCGGATCCCTCAGGTTTTGAGCGAGTATTTAAATCCCCTTCGAAAGGAGGATCTTAAAAAAAATGAGTTTTGGGATCCGCTCTAACTTTTAAAAAAATCATTTTGAAGACTCGCAAAACATTTTTAAGAATGTTTGGAGTGAAGCTGATTTAATGAAGTAAATCAGTCCCCAGAATATTTAGAAAATGTCTGAATATTATTATTTAAATAATATTCCCATAAAGAATAATCTTTATAAAATAATTGAAGTAGAAGTATTAAAACTTATACTTGAAATGAATAGCAAATAATCAAAGATATACTTATACGAAAGTAATATCTTTATTTGAATAATCAAAAGTAAGTTTGATTATCGACACCTTATTCTTTAATACAATAAAGAATATTATTAAGTAATAAGCGGAGTCATAATACCTCGAATGAATACTATAAATAATATTCATAAAATAAAGGAGTCATACATCCTCAAATGAATATCCAAGTAATATTCAATAATAATATAAACTGAGTCATAAGCCCTTGAATGAATATTCAAATAATATTCAAATAATAAAATAAACTGAGTCATAAGCCCTCGAATGAATACTCAAATTAATATTCAATTAAGTAAAATAAAGGTATCGAATAAACCTTATTCGATCCATAGTTTTAAAAACTATATCCATATATATATAAATATATATATATATATAATATACTCGGGAACATCGACTCCCGGTTTAGAAATATGTTCACCTTTTATCCCCTATACTAAGGGTATATGCAACTACTTGCTTATTTCTAGCATAGGTATTATGCAACTATAAGCATTGAAATCAACAGATAGATAACCAGATTACGAAACAGACATGCATATATACCATATCAGCATGCTCCAATATATCACAAAATTTGCTAATAACAATCATGCACTATCACAAGATAATGCATATACATATATTTACATCACAACAACATTATATCGGGTAGAAAACTTGCCTGAGCGACTGGGGGTTACGAATGGCTCGGGACGAGTCTGGTAACCTATAAACAACAAGTAAGTTGGAATTAAACCAAAGTCACTTGTAAATCTATACTCTAACCAACTCAGACTCTAACGCTCGTTTTGCGCTTACTGATTCTCTTAAGTCACTCGAGTACCCTCGGCTCCACCATTTTTAATAATTTAACCTTTACGAGTTTTAAGGCGATTCCTTCGCGAGTGTCTTACCAACTGCTTAACACACTTACCATAAATGTTTCATGCATTAATTAACCCTTTTTGGTCTTTAACCTATGTTTCAAAGTAAGGCGAGGGGAAAAGTTTCGTTCGCGAAACGCCGTTACTTGAAACGGTCGTTTCTCCTAAACCGTGCATCGGAATCGAACGAACTACATATCAAAACGAAGCTCGTAACATGAGCTATCTAAACATGGCAGTGGTCATAATCTAGAAGGGGGTTCTCGGGTCCTAATGTTATGCACAAAAACAGTCCAAAGAAAATCGGACGTTACGACGGCTATGTTTACGCGATTACCAATGTTTAAACTACTCCAATTAACCACCAACCAACTCATAACCATCAATACAATAAAACTTCACCTAAACCATACCACATCAGTCCATAATCTCCAAGGTTTTCAACTCAAACAACCACAATCAAGACCTATGAACTATAATCAAGCTTCAATTACCAAAAACACTTCCAAATCAAACCAAACTACTAATAATCACAATCCATGCTTCTCATTTCACAACACCAACCATTAAACTTACTAACAAATAAAGTAAAGGCTAGGGTTTGAAGTTTATACCTTCCTTAGGAGGTGTTAAGTTGCTAGGAAGCCTTAGGGAGCTTCCTACAAGCTTGATCTTTCCAAAGAAATCAAGAACACAAAATTAGGCTTTGAAGTTTCTAAAAGTCCGATTTAAAGAACTGTAAAAATGAGGGTCTTACCTTGATTATTTGGACGAGACTTGTGAACAAGAGTTGTAGGCCATCTCAATACCTTTCCAATGAGCTATAGAACACAATATTTGAGTGAGAAATGAAGGAGATACAGCAGTTTTAGTGTTCTGGTTCTGTTTTGGCCGAGAGCATGAAGAACAATGCCTTGGTTTCTTTTTGATTTTGATGAAAAATGATTTGCTTGGCTTGGTTGGTTTGATTTTTGTGTTTGTTTTAGTAAATTACCTAGTTGCCCTTGATTTTGTGTGGTTAAAAAGCCACCACATCTCCTTCCTTCCCATGTCATGCTTGTGTCATCCTCATGATGTCATCCTCCCCTCCTTGTCCTCTTCTCATTGGTTGGGTGACATTATCCTCTCTAATCCCTTTGATTAACTTCCTAATTGTTTGCCTAATGACCGCTGATCTGTTATACGGTTCGCTTAACTTTCGTTTTCGTTTATCGTTTGAAGGATCATACCCGGGATCTTATTACTTAGGTTCCCTTAACCTTTCTCAATATATTATATTCCTTTTATGATCCTCTCCTATAATCCTTTAATTTAAATCCTTTTTATCCTATTACCTTTTTCTCAAATCTTTCCGTATCTAGTGTATTTCCGGGAAAAATCAAAGTGTTCGGATTTGGATTCTGACGATCTTTACATACACTTATATCCCATATAAAGTACTAATAAAATCTCAGAATATCCATATCAGAACCCCTACATAGTGTGGCATGAAAAGTTTTCTCATTCAGCAAAAACACTATTCATAAGGGTTTCAAAAATTTCCCAAAAATTGGGGTTATTACACTGCAGTGCTTGGCGAACCGTAGACAATGTCACAACATACTCATCCTCCCCTGATGAAAAAATAATACTTGGGGACCCTTGAGCACCACCATCATCATACACACAGCTTCTCCAGAACTCCGGTACTTGAGTACCAGAGACTGCTTCAGGTTCAGTCAAAGCATACCCAATGTCAGAACTAGCAAGAAAGTCATGAATGAAGTGAAGTTCAGAGGGTGCTTCTGACTTGCTAAGAATAGCAGAGAAGTTGTTAGGAACAAACGTAGCTCCATCGAAAATTATGTCTTTGGGTGCCATGAGAATTTGTGAGAAAGAAAATTGCCTGTAAGGTGTTTGAGAAAATGTCTGTATGAAAAATCGTCAGTAGATGAGAGAGAATAAAAGTAAAAAGAGAGAGATAAAATATGGAAGTAAATAAAGGATATAACAATCTTTTCTCTCTTTTACTTATACACGGTAGAAAAAGTAACCGTTGAGACACCTATCAGAAATACAACAGTAAAAGATAATTAATGGGCACGGGAATTCAGTAATCATTACTTATTACATGCAGTTTTTCAAGGAAAAACCGTTCCACTTACCAAGTAATCCCATTAATCAAGGTCGTTCAGTTTTATTTTAAATTTTAAAACTGTTCCCACTTAATAATTTTTTTTTTACTAATGTCTTACCAATATTCTGTAAAAATATGATCAATGAAAGAATGACCATTAATAAACCAAGTAAACAAATACTTCCACGTCAGAATCAGAACTTGATTTGTATCAGAGCTAAAAAGGTCATCAGAATATGGTTAGTATCAGGATTTAAAATGTTATCAGAATATCAAATGACTCAGAGATAAAATCTTTCATAAATATAAAATTTCATTAATATATTGAGAAAATACATTTTATGAAATTTAAATTACATTCCTGCTGTCATTCAGGACACCTCAAATTGATAGTGAAAGTGTCATAGTTCAGAACTAAGTTAAAGTGAACCATGGTTGTGATGAGTGAAAAAGAAATGAGTTTGAGAGTTTGAGAGAAAATGAGAGATGTGTTGGCTGGAATGAGGTGTTGGTTTATATAGCCAATAGAATGCCAAGAGACGCAAGGAAAATTGAGTGGTTATAGGCAGAAATAATTCTACCTCGTCTCCCTAGACTGATGAGAATAATAATAGCCATTGGAAGTGTAAAATAGGATTTAATGCGCACACGAAACAAGTAAAAATTACTGTGCATAGACGTGTACCACTAACCCAAATTATATTGACTGTTAATATCTCTCCCAAACATATTCTGATTTTAAATAAGACTGTTTCAGATTTTAATCACAAATAAGTCAAGTAAAGAATAAGAGTTTAATATCAGAACTTAAACTTATATCAGAACTTAACAGTTATCAGAACATGATTCCTTAACTCGAAAGTGAATGCCCAATTCTGTAATTCTTCACACAAATTCTGATTTTGTTTCTGCAGAACTTAATCATCAGAACTTCCATCATTACTTGTCCTTAGAATTTATGCAACTGACACTTAACCGTTCATCTAAAATAACATTTATCACCACAGTAATTTTCATCATTAATATGGAGTGTATGTGTGCAGTAAGCTAAATATCAGAGAAAGATTAAAGTCTGATTCACTTCAGTATATCTTAGAAATAAGGTAGAACTAAGAACATTACTCAAAATTTGTCATGATTCTGAAGTCTACTTTAGAATGAGTTCATGCATGAGTCCACCTCAATAGTTTTGTTCTCATATTATGCATCTTTTGAAATTCCATTTTACAGTGGCTTCTCAGTGTAAGTGAGTCACGACTGCTTATCAGAATTTATGCTATTATCAGAGTATTTCTCCAGTAATCATAGAGTATGAAAAGTCGCCAAGAAAAATATTTATTTATGCTTTTTTGATGCATATTACTTAATACCAGCAATGCACTTGGGTCTTCCCTTCCACAGTTTTTACTCTACATCTCAAAGGAGTACCTAATTTTTATTTCTTTTCCTTTTCTTTTGATAAGTGAGGCTTATCAGTACTTAGTACATTCACCAGATTTACTAACATCAGAACTTAACAGATAAGAAGCATTATTCTAGTTTTTGACTTAGCAATAAGATAGATAAAGTAAACTTAACTAAGCTCAATATCAGAATTTGCTTGTGTCAACAGATTTCCACATAAACAATTACTTCAAACATGGGATTTGTTAGTATATTAAAGACTACTAGGTCAGCATCTAGCATAGTTATCCTCATTGGATTGAATAATCATAGAAACATTCATATCACTATCAGAGTTTAAAAATTCACATCACACAACAATCAGTACTTAAGCAATTTTCAATTAAGCACAGAATACATAAAGATAGTAATATCTGTAAATACTGATCATAAAATATGATGCATCAGAACAAAAACTCAGCAGATTTAGAGAAAGAACCTGAAACCATGCCAAGTTCATTTACCAATCTTGTAAAAGTAGCTTCACACAGTGGTTTTGTGAAGATATATGCTAGTTGTTGATCTGTGGGAACAAAGTGCAATTCCACTGTACCTTCATCCACATGTTCCATTATGAAATGGTACCTAATGCTGATGTGCTTTGTCATTGAGTGTTGAACTGGATTACCTGTCATAGCAATAGCACTTTGATTATCACAGTAAATAGGAATTTTAAAATATGTTAACCCATAATCCAGTAACTGATTCTTCATCCAAAGAATCTGTGCACAACAGCTTCCTGCAGCAATATACTCTGCTTCTGCAGTTGATGTGGAAATTGACTTTTGTTTCTTGCTAAACTAAGAAACCAATCTACCTCCAAGAAATTGGCAGCTTCCACTTGTCCTTTTCCTGTCAATTTTGTAACCTGCAAAATCTGCATCTGAGTAACCTATTAGTTTAAAGTCTGATTCTCTAGGATACCACAATCCCAGATCAGTTATTCCCTTAAGATACTTGAAAATTCTTTTCACAGCTGTTAAGTGAGGTTCTCTTGGATCTGCTTGAAATCTTGCACAAAGACAGGTAGCATACATGATATCAGGTCTACTAGCAGTTAGATAGAGTAGAGAGCCAATAATACCTCTGTAATCAGTAATATCTACTGATTTACCAGTATCCTTATCCAATTTTGTTGTAGTGGCCATGGGAGTGGATGCATTTGAACAATCTTGCATTCCAAATTTCTTCAGCAAATTTCTGATGTACTTGGTTTGACAAATAAAAGTGCCTTCTTCATTCTGCTTGACTTGAAGGCCCAGAAAATAGTTAAGTTCCCCTATCATACTCATTTGATATCTTGAGTGCATCAGTTTGGCAAACTTCTTGCAAAGTCTGTCATTTGTGGAACCAAAAATGATATCATCAACTTATATCTGCACCAAAAGTAAGTCATTTCCATGGTTGAGGTAGAATATTGTTTTGTCAATTGTTCCTCTGTTAAATCCACTTTCCAGAAGAAACTGAGCTAAAGTCTCATACCATGCTCTTGGAGTTTGCTTAAGGCTATAAAGTGCTTTATCAAGCCTGTAGACATGATTTGGAAATTTGGAATCTACAAAGCCTGGAGGTTGTTCAACATATACTTTCTCTTCCAATTCTCTATTGAGAAAAGCACTTTTCACATCCATTTGAAAGACAGTAAACTTTTTGTGAGCAGCATAAGCCAAAAATATCCTTATGGCTTCCAATCTAGCAACTGGTGCAAATGTTTCATCATAATCAATTTCCTCCTGTTGAGAATATTCTTTTGCAACCAGCCTTGCTTTATTTCTTGTAATTATGCCATCACTATCAGTTTTGTTTCTGAACACCCACTTTGTACTAACAACAGATCTGTTCTTTGGTCTTGGCACTAGGGTCCAGACTTTGTTTCTTTCAAATTCATTTAACTCTTCCTGCATTGCTTGCATCCAATCAGCATCTTGAAGAGCTTCTTCCACTTTCTTTGGTTCATTCTGAGAAAGAAAAGAATTATAGAGACATTCACTTGAAGTAGCTGTTCTAGTTCTGACACCTGCATCAGGATTTCCAATAATTAAGTCAGGTGTATGTGATTTAGTCCACTTGCTTGCAGATGGAAGGTTTTCTCTAGAACTGGATGCTCCCCCATGATCCATGCTATCTTCATCAACATTTTCTGATGCTCCCCCTGAAACTATGCTCTCTGAGTTGGATCCTTCAGAAATTGAGTTTTCAGAATTATCAGAACTTGGCTTATCAGAACTTGATGAATTAGAACTTGAAGAGCCAGTTGTACGTTCCGATGCTTCTAGAGATGTGGTTGTATCTTCAGTATGCTCCCCCTACACAGGTGCATCTTCTTTTGACGTAGTCACCACAGTTTCAATAACATCAGAGTTTAATCCATTAGAGTTTGCAGTATCAGGATTTAGACTGTCAGGATTTTAAGTATCAGAGTTTAAGTCTTCATTTTCAAATCTCAGCTGATCATGATCATTGAAATCTTCAAGTCCGGTAATCTTCTTATCATCAAAGGAGACATTGATAGATTCCATGACAGCCTTTGTTCTTAAATTGTAGACTCTGAAGGCTTTTGTGGAAAGTGGATATCCAACAAAAATTCCTTCATCAGCTTTTAAATTAAATTTGGATAGCTGTTCAGGGTGAGTCTTAAGAACAAAACACTTGCATCCAAATACATGAAAATACTTCAGATTTGGCTTCTTTTTCTTCACCATCTCATATGGTGTCTTTCCATGCTTGTTAATGAGTGTTGCATTCTGAGTAAAACAAGAAGTCTGCACAGCTTCATCCCAAAAATAGGTTGGTAGCTTTGCTTCATCAAGCATAGTTCGTGCAGCTTCAATAAGAGTTCTATTCTTTCTTTCAACAACTCCATTTTGCTGTGGAGTTCCTGGAACAGAAAATTCCTGCTTGATTCCATGGTCTTTGCAGAACTCTTCCATGATCAAATTCTTGAACTCGGTGCCATTATCACTTCTTATGATCTTCACAGAATCTTTGACCAATTTATCCAGTTGCTTGACATGATCAATCAAGATAGATGCAGTTTCACTTTTTGTGTGCAAGAAATACACCCATGTGTATCTGGTGAACTCATCCACTATGACCATAGCATATTTCTTTTTTGCAATAGACATGACATTCACTGGACCAAATAGATCTACATGTAGTAGGTGATAAGGCTCAAGAATTGATGATTCAGTCTTGCTATTGAATGAAGATTTTCTTTGTTTTGCCTTCTGACATGAATCACAAAGGCCATCAGGAGAAAACACTGATTTTGGCAGTCCTCTCACAAGATCTTTCTTGACTAATTCATTTATATTGTTGAAATTTAAATGAGAGAGTTTCTTGTGCCAATCCCAACTTTCTTCAATTGATGCTCTACTTAACAGATAGATTGCAGAACCATCAGTACTTGTTGAAAGCTTTGCTTCATAAATGTTACCATGCCTGTATCCTTTCAAAACAACTTTACCTATAGATTTGCTTAAAACTTTACAGTGTTCTTCAAAGAAATCCACATGATAACCTCTGTCACAGATTTGACTAACACTCAGCAGATTGTGTTTAAGTCCTGAGACCAGAGCTACATCTTTAATGATGACATTCCCAAGATTGATATTGCCATATCCCAGTGTTTTTCCAATGTTGCCATCTCCATAAGAAACAGTTGGGCCAGCTTTCTCCACAAAGACTGATAGCAGGGCTTTATTTCCAGTCATATGTCCTGAACATACATTGTCCATAACTAGGATGTTTTTCCTGTTGCCATGCAATCACAAAGACCATTAATGATTAGTTTTAAGGACCCAGACTTGCTTAGATCCTTTGGCCTTATTAAGTTTGTTAACATTTGCAGCGGATTTATCATCAGAGTTTATGTTAACATTTTTCTTATCAGCATTTACACTATCAGACTTTGAATCAGATTTTACACTAGAAGGAACAATGCTAACTTTCTTTAAAGAAGGTTTTATTTGATAATAATCATAGTACAAACTATGATATTCCTTACAAGTATAAATGGAATGCCATAAACTACCACAATGAAAACAAGGATTTTTTGGCCTATATCTAACAGACTGACTCTTAACTCCTGACTTTGAAGGTAAGGAGTTTATGTTCTTATTGTTCCTGCAAAAAGAAGCCAGATGGTTAGAACTTCCACAGTTATGACACGTTTTTCTAGGAGCATTAGGAACAGGCTTATAATCATTACTTTTATTCATACCTTCCTTTTCATTCCTATTTTTCCTAGGTGACTTTACCTTGTTTATATTTTTAACATCTTTCAGCTTATGCTTAAACTGCTTCTTTGTCATTAAGCCTACGTTAACTTCAGTTGTCTTATCCTGTTTTAGTTTGTCAGAAGTTAATTCCTTTTTAACTTCTGATTTCTCAGTATCAGACTTTACATCTACAAACTTAACAGGTTTTAACTTTGGCTTTTGTTTAACAACTATAGGCTTAATTTCTACAGTTTCTTTATCATTCTTATCATCTCCATAACCTAAGCCCTCTTTCCAGTTTCCACTACTTAACAAATTCTGAGTTGTTCTGCCAGAGTTAGTCCAAGTCCTGATAATCTCTCTTTCCTTTTCTAACTCAGTTTTTAGAGATTTATTCATTTTAAGTACTTTAGCCCTAACACAGAAAGCATCATCTCTATCTTTTTGAGTTTGATGGAACATGACTAATTCTTTTTCTAAATAATCATTCCTCTTTTTACAAGCAAGATTTTTAGAAGTTAATCATTCACATGTTAAAGTTTGATCTCTATAACTAATGAACATGGTTTTAAGATATCTTCTCAACTCATTAATGTCATCAGTATGAAAGGCATAAGTAGTTTGAGGTACCTTTAACTCAGCAGCTTCAGAATTGCTATCAGCATTTGTCATCAAGGCATAGTTCACCTCACTTTCAGAATCTGAAGTGTCTGTCCAGCTTTTCTTCTTTGTGACAAGAGCCATGCCTTTGTCACTCTTCATTTTCTTACATTCAGGAGATATTTGGCCTTTCTCACCACAGTTGTAGCATTTGACATTTGTGTAATCTCCTCTATCAGACTTCCCTCCTTTGCCTTCAGATTTTCTGACACTCTTCTTATCAGAACTTGCACCTTTCCTGGAAAATTTCTTTCCCTTCCTCAACTTTCTGTATGCAATCATTATGATTCCTTTCACCATAAGTGCACACAGCTTCATCATCTCTTCATCAGCATCCATCTCAGGCAAGCTTTCAGTTTCTGAGTCATCATCACTATCAGAACTTGATGACTCACTGTCAGTCTTTGTGATGAGCGCTTTTCCCTTGCCTTTCCTTGAGGTAGCTGCCTTGGGGGATTCTTCGTCAGCCTTAAGAGCAACTGTTCTTGACTTTCCTCCTTTTCTCTCGCTTCTTTGATCCATCTCAAGTTCATGAGTCTTGAGCATCCCATAGATTTCATCAAGAGTTGTTTCTTCAAGACTATAGTTATCTCTTATGATTGTGGCCTTTAAATCCCAGTTTTCAGGAAGAGCTAATAGGAATTTAAGGTTTGAATCTTCAAGATCATACTCCTTATCAACCAGTGAGAAATCATTCAAGAGTTTGATAAATCAATCATATAAATCAGTCAATGACTCATTAGCCTTTGAGTCAAAGTGTTCATACTCTTGAGTGAGTATTGTCTTCTTGTTCTTCTTAATTGAATCAGTTCCCTAACATCTTGTTTCCAAGGCATCCCATATCTCCTTTGCATTTTTACATTTTATTACCCTGTTTGACATTACATTATCAATGGCACTATGCAGTAAGTGTCGTACCTTAGCATCCTTAGCAATTGATGCGATATCTTCAGCAGTGTAATCACTCTTCTCCTTTGGTACAGATTTTGCTGCTTCATCTACAACTACAACAGCGAGTTTTGTTGGCTTGTGAGGTCCTTCATTGATTCTGTCAAGATATTCTGGATCTATAGCTTCCAGAAATATAGTCATCCTCACCTTCCATATGGGATATTCAGATGGTTTCAGTATGGGAACTCTAATAGCCTCATATTGACTATGGATTTGAGTCTTTGGGGGTTCTTCAGTTTTGGTGGGCTTGGTTGGAGTTTCTGCTTCAGACATGATTGTTTTTGGATTTTAAATTGTTTGTGTGTTAACAGATAAGCTCTGATACCACTTGTTAGGTCACACACACTGTAGAAGGGGGTTGAATACAGTGTTTAGCACAATCAAATCGAATTCAGAGAACACAAGTAACAGAAAACAAACTTTATTAAACTCTGTTACAATGTAGAACTGTCCTCTCTCAGTGATTAACAAATATCACGAGAGCTGCTAGGGTTACAATGAATAATATTCTCGATAATGATAGCACTTATAGTGTAAACCCTATGTCTGTGTTTATATATCACACAGTTACAAGATAATCGCTAATTGATATGGAATATAATTCTACTTCCTAAAATATATCAATCAGTTATCTTTTCTTCTAAGTATTCCATTCTTCATAGAATTCCTTCTTCATGCATATATCTTCTTACGTTTTTCTTGATCTTCTTTTCTTTCAATCAGCCGCCTTCCTTATCTGAAAGTTTCCTTTAAGTCCTGATATTATCTCCTGATAAATATCTCTTGAACCTTAAGTACTGATGACTTAAGTTCTGACTTCAGTATAAGTGCTGATTTCAGTTAAGTACTGATTTGTCCTGTTCAAGTAAGATCTGAAAACTAAATACATATCATATTAGACATGACATTATCAAATATATCTAACACACATGAGGGTACTTTTCTCTCATATCACTTTTTAACTCCCAGGTTGATTCTTCAACCTTCGGGTTTCTCCACAGTACTCTTACTAAGTTTACTACTTTATTTCTTAACACTTTCTCTCTTTCTTCTAGAATCTCTATCGGACTCTCTACATATGACAAATCTGTTTGAAGTTCTATTGGCTCACATTCGATTACATGTCTGGAGTCTGGATTATACTTCTTAAGCATCGATACATGAAAAACATTGTGAATGTGCTCCATGTGCGGGGGTAACGCCAATTCGTAAGCTACTTTTCCAACACGCTTTAGAATTTCAAAAGGTCCAATATATCTAGGGCTCAGTTTTCCTTTCTTCCTAAATCTTGTCAATCCCTTCCACGGGGATACTTTTACCAATAACAGATTTCCTGCTTCGAATTCCATATCTTTTCTTGATTGATCTGCATACTTCCTTTGACGGTCTTGTGCTACTATCAATCACTTCTGGATAACATCAACAACTTCCTTCGTCTGTTGCACCAATTCAGGTCCAAGTATTTTACATTCTCCTACTTCATCCCAATATACGGGAGATCGACATTTGCGTCCATAGAGAGCTTCATAAGGTGGCATCCCAATACTGGCATGATAACTGTTATTGTAAGCAAATTCTACCAAGGGTAAATGCTCGTCCCAACTTCCTTTGAAATCAATAGCACAAACACGTAACATGTCTTCGATTGTCTGGATTGTTCTTTCACTCTGGTCGTCCGTCTGTGGATGGTAAGTCGTTCTAATATTCAGTCTCGTTCCCAAACATTCTTGAAAACTTTTCCAAAACCTCAAATTAAACCTCGAATCTCGATCGGATATGATAGACACAGGAACTCCGTGACGAACTACGATTTCTTTCAGGTACATATGGACTAATTTGTCTAATGAAAATCTTTCATTTATAGGTAGAAAATGAGCTGACTTGGTAAGTCTGTCCACTATAACCCAAATGGCATCATGATTGGCTTTTGTTCTTGGTAATCCGACTATGAAATCTATGGCAATGTGTTCCCATTTCCACTCTGGAATCTCTAATGGCTGCAATAATCCACTTGGTCTCTGATGCTCTGCTTTAACTCTCTGACATGTATAACATCTGCTAACCCATTCTGTAATCTCCCTCTTCATATCTGGCCACCAATAATTTTCCTCTAAATCTCTGTACATCTTGGTACTCCCTGGATGGATTGAATACCTTGAATTATGAGCTTCCTGTAAAATTTCATTCTTCAACTCCGTTACTGGTGGAATCCAAATTTTAGAAGAAAACCTAAGAATATTTTGATCGTCCTTTTACGTGCACAATTCCTCACCTACCAAGCGATTAATGTCCTGATCCATTATCTCCTCTTGACACTTCCTTATCTTCTCTAACAACTCCGGCTGGAAAGTCATATTATACACTTTCGGTTCATCAGGCTTGCAAACTCTGATTTCCAATTCCAATTTCTAAAATCCTTGTATATTTCTTCAAGTACTGATAACACATTCAACTTTTCTTTCCGACTTAACGCGTCCGCCACAATATTTGCTTTACCGGGATGATAGTTAATCGTGTAGTCGTAATCTTTAATCAACTCTAACCATCTCCTTTGTCTCATATTAAGCTCCTTTTGTGTGAATATGTACTTTAAGCTTTTGTGATCCGTATATATGTCGTATTTTTCTCCATATAGATAATGTCTCCAAATCTTCAAAGCGAATACTATGGCTGCTAACTCCAAATCATGAGTAGGATAATTTTGTTCGTGTGGTTTCAATTGCCTTGACGCATACACAATAACCTTATCGTGCTGCATCGGAACGCATCCGAGTCCTTTATGAGAAGCATCTCTATAGATTACGAAATTCCCTTGATCGTCTAGAAGTGACAAAATAGGTGCTATAATTAATCTTCACTTCAACTCCTAAAAACTTTCTTCACATTTGTCATTCCATATAAACTTTTCATTCTTCCATGTAAGCTTCGTCAATAGAGTTGTAATCCTTGAGAAATTAACAAATCGGCGATAATATCCCGCTAATCCCAAGAAACTTCTTACCTCTATTGGTGTTTTCGGTCTTTCCCAATTTGTAATCACTTCAATCTTCGTTGGGTCCACTTTGATCCCTTCATTACTGACTCTGTGTCATAAGAACTGAACTTCCTGTAACCAAACTCACACTTCGAGAATTTAGCATATAACTTCTTCTTCCTTAAAATCTCCAAAGCTGTCCTCAAATGTTCTGCATGATCCTCTTCTGTCTTTAAATAAATCAAAATGTCATCTATAAACACAATAACAAACATGTCCAAGTATTCCTTGAAAATTATGTTCATCGGGTCCATGAATGTTGTCGGGGCATTAGTTAATCTAAAAGACATTACTAAAAATTCATAATGTCCATACCTTGTTCTGAAAGTTGTCTTTGGTATATCTTCTGGCTTAATCTTTAGTTGGTGATATCCCGATCTCAAATCGATCTTTGAGAAGTACTTGGCTCCTTTTAATTGGTCGAACAAATCATCAATTCTAGGTAACAGGTACTTGTTCTTGATAGTAAGCTTGTTGAGCTCTCGATAGTCGATGCACAGTCTCATGCTTCCATCCTTCTTCTTGACAAATAGCGCCGGTGCACCCCACGGGGATACACTGGGTCTGATTACTCCTTTTTCTAACAACTCTTGCAATTGCTTTGCTAGTTCCTTCATCTCAATGGGCACCATTCTATATGAGGCCTTGGATACTGGTTCCGTTCCAGGTGCTAAGTCGATCGCAAACTTAATTTCTCTGTCTCGAGGAAGTCCTGGTAATTTATCGGGAAATACATCTGGAAATTCATTAAATACTAGAATATCTTCAAGTTTTGCTGGCTCCTGACTTTTATCAATCACATATGCAACGAAATGCTCACATCCTTTTCATAGTAACTTTTTAGCTTGGATCAGTGTTAAGAACTTCTTTGCTTGCTTCTGGCCCTTAAACGTTATTATCCTTTCGTCTGGCGTCTTCACCATTACCTTCTTATTTCGACAATCTATCTGGGCATCGTGCTTAGATAACCAATCCATTCTTAAGATAATGTCAAACTTTCCTAGCTTAAATGGTATCAAGTCTACATAAAACTTACTACCAGAAATCTCAATTTCACAATTCCCACAAACTTGATTAACAGATATACGTTCTTGATTTGCTAATTCCACATTCATTATTTTATTTAAATACTCAACTGAACAGTTTAACTTACTAACAAAATCTTGAGAAATAAACGATCGAGTTGCTCCCGAATCTATTAACACTTTGGCACATAAAGAATTCACATTAAGCGTACCTGCCACGACATCAGTATCCTGGATAGCGTCCTTCACAGACATATCAAAAACTCTAGCCCTTGGAGTCTCATTCACTGCTGGAGTACATCCCATAATTCTTAATGCATTACTGACTGGGGCTGGTGTCTTGCAATCCCTGGCTATATGTCTGGCTTCCCACATTTAAAGCATGTAAATCCAATAGTTGGAACCTTAACCGCTGGATTCCGAGTAGGCTGATCCTTGTTTACTAGTTCTCTCGCTGGTTGGTTGCGGCACTCCCTCGAATAGTGCCCTTTCTGTGACATCTCGCTCTCAGTTTCTGCAATCATGGCCTTCTGTACAACTTCTGCATAGGTATCCAATTCAAATATGGCTACCTTTCCTCTGATCCATGGCTTCAGACCTTGCTGGAATCTCTTGGCCTTCTTCCTGTCAGTATCTACATATGATGTCACATACCTAAACAACTCTTCAAACTTAATCTCATAATCAGCTACCGACATATTTCCTTATTTTAACTCTAAAAACCTCAGCTTCATCTGATCCTGAACAAACTAAGGAAAATATTTTTATAAAAACAATTCCTTGAACCTCTCCCAAGTAATAACATATGTACCTTCCAAGGTCTTCACAGTTTCCCACCAATAGGTGGCCTCATTTCTCAAATAATAACTTGCAAACTCAACCTTCTGTTCTTCCTTTACCTTAACTAAAGCAAACAACTTCTCTATCTCCTTTAACCACAGATTCGCTTCAATCGGATCTAAGGAACCCTTGAATTTTGGTGGGCTCACCGCCTGAAAAGTTTTGAAAGTTACCTGGGGATTGGTCTGTCTTTGTTGTTGTTGGGTCAGGTGAACCGTTTGTTGAGCCAATATCTGAAGAATCTGGGCTACTGCTGGGTCTATGGGTCCTGGGTTTGCATTCTGGTTGGTATTATCTTGGTTGTTGTTGTTGTTATTTTCTTCATTCCGGGTGTTGGTGCGGGTATTTCTTCTGGGAGACATTTTCTGTAAAGAATCAAACAACTTATTTAGATTTTAAATCAAATCTTTTGCATAAAAGAAAAGTTTTGTAAAAAAAAATATCTCTTTTTTTAAAAATAGTTGTAATAGTTGAACTAAGTAAATTGCATGCTTCTTTACAGAATGTAAACAGTAAAAGGGGGTAGGGTACATGGTATCACAGGAGGTATAACTGGTGCAATAAGTAAAGTAAAGTAAAACAGGTGCAGTAATGTAAATGACAATGCTGGAAAGGAAAAAGGTACTGATATATCTAGATCAAAAGTTTTAGGTAGTACAAGCATTAAAACGCTTCAGAAGTAAATGCAAAAGGGTACAACAAACCTACTCACTAGTCAGCAGATCTAGTCTATAAATACAACCCAAAAGTCTACTGATACATACTACACACTACCGTACATACTAAACAACCATAAAAACACTGATCAGCATCTCCATCTCTGTGCCTCTGGCCCATGGCAAGTCTGGACCTCCAATCTCCTCAAGCTCCTCCAGAACCCACTTAGCCCACTCTACAAGAAAATCAGAGGTGATATCCTCATGAGTAGCCTCAACAATCCTCACAGCAGCTGCTCTCCGAAACACCTGGAGTCTCTCTCTGAGTCACCTCTCACCACTCCCAACCTCTCTGGTACGCATGATATGTAATAATTCTTGAATCTGACCCCGTAGGAATCGCTGCTCCATAAGGGAAGCCTCGAACTAATGATATGGGATAGGATATGAAGAGAACTTAAAAGGTACACATGTAACTGAGTGACCAGTAAGACCTGAATCAGCAGGTGGGGGTCCTCTGATAGGTGGCCTCATGCCTGGGGGTGGAATAGCCTACAGTGGTACGGGCTGCAACACAGGTGGAGGTAAAATAACCAACACTGGTGGAGCAACAAGACGTGGATCTGAAGATGGTCCTCCAACTGAGGGCTCTGAGTGATCAGCTCATACGGGGATGAAAGAGTCGACCATCACTGCTATCTGAAATCATATAGCAATAATAAGAATCTCGAACCACGACGCGAATCATATTAATACCTATTATACCATCGCACTCAACCTCTTGACGTTCTATATTTCTATTTCCTTACTTCTAATCTTAACACTCTACCCATTCCCGTCAATCTAGGCTTGTGTCAGTGACCTATAACCTATAGCTCAGATACCAAACCTGTGGCGTCCTCCAAACCCGGGTCAGAAGTTTGGGATCCACACACACACACCTTATTTTTAACCTGCTTATAACAATGATAAAGATAATAATAATATGCAGTAACCCTACTTACCAACTACCACGGACCGCAACAGGTTAAAATATGTACACAAGCCACACACACACACTTATATTACAAACGCCCAAATCCCAACTATTCAAACTTACAACTGAATATTAAACATCATTATAAACTTTACAAACTTAAACTATCCCAAAAGCTGTCATCTAGCTTAACTCGATCAACCTGGAACCCTAGCTCTGGCACTGGATTGGGGATCCTCGCTACTAACAGGTTCCTTGTGGCGCTCTCCAAACCCTGGTCAGAAGTTTGGGGTCCACACACACACACACCTTATTTGTAACCTGCTTATAATAGTGATAAAGATAATAATAATATGCAGTGACCCTATTTACCAACTACCACGGATCACAACAGGTTAAAGTTTGTACACAAGACACACACACACACACACACTTATATTACAAATGTCCAAATCCCAACTATTCAAACTTATAACCGAAATGTTAAACATTAATACAAACTTCATAAACTTAAATTATTACAAAAGCTGTCAGCTAGCTTAACTCAATCAACCTGGACCCCTAGCTCTCGCACTGGATTGGGGATCCTCGCTACCAACAGGTTCCTTCTTAACTGGAGAAAGAACATAAAAAACATCGCACGAATGAGCTAACTAGCTCTGCAAGTCACATTGACAAGACTGAGAATAATGAACGTCAAGTGAAAAGAGTTATGGTATCAAGTGAATAATGAATAATGATTTAGAATTGGATATTATATTTTTATTTTAAAATCCAAGGTTAGGCTGCTGATCAGTCACGCACTAACCCCGAGCAAGGCACACAGCTCTGCTCTAATTACTGGATCCAAGGCACATATTGGCCTAACTTGATCACCAATCTGGTCTGACCATGAATCTGGTCCACAATTTTATAAAACAATCCAATTCTAACATAATAACAGAATAAATAATGTAAAGCAGTAAACAAAATCGTAAGCAACATTGGATGCCCAATAATGAGATGGTTCCAATTTTCATAAATGAAATATGGCTATCAAATGGTGAAAGAAATGGATAACAAAAGAATCAAAGTTTCAAGGTTATAAGGATTTGGTCTTTCAGAGCATAAGGTACAATGGTTTGAATATGTAAGCAATCTGATTCAGTGTTTGGTATTTAGTTTGCATGTATTTGTGGAGTAGTATCGTATATCTGTGATTCGTATTCGGGGATTTAACAATCAATGGTTCAGAAAGAATAAGGTTTACGGCTCAAAGTTCAATAGCTCGAATCAAGGTTTAGGGTTCAGTGCTTCAAAGCACTTACAATATAGGATTATCAATAATCTACAATATATCTCGAGAAAGTTCAGAACACTTGCCTGGTACTAGCTTGCTATACTTCACCAATTTCCAATCACAATCTCCTACTCATCGACTATCTGTTTCCCTTTCCTACGTGTTGCCTCTTCTTCTCACATAATATAAGTATCTATCAATACTCAACTCACACGATTCTGTTTGGTATACACTTCTATCTACCCTTCGTTTTACCCAAATCCGACTAACGGATTGAAAGTTATGCTAAAAACAAGTAAACACTGAATATATAGACCGACAGTCAAACAAACAAGTCACATATAGCACATAGCATGTTAGACAATCAATGAAATTTTATTTATAAGGAAGTCTCGGGTCATAAAAAGTCTTTTGGGTATTTAATATGATTTTTAAAACATTTTTCGGAGTCAAAACGGGTCGTTGGGTAGGTTTTAAAGCAATAAACAGGGTTCGGTTGGCCAAATCTGGCTTCAAATTAATTTTATAATAATTATCGTGCCTTGAAAACAATTTAAAATAATATTTTAAAGCTCGAAACTATTTTTCGGAATTTTTAAATCATTTATAAATAATTAAACCTAATTAAATAATTAATTAAAATCAATTAATAATTAATTAAATCAATTAATCAATTAATTTTTGAATTAATTGACCAATTAATCAATTAATTATTAACTAAAATTAATTAACTAATTAATTCAGATTTATTTTTGAATTAAAAATAATTTTTTGAATTAAAATAATAATTTTTAGAATTTTCAGTAATTAAAAACGAATTTTTATAATTAAAATAAATAGGAAGTAAAATTTTTAAATAATTTATAAACATGAATCCCTTATTTGCAAAATTTATAAACTACAGGGACCAAACTGCATCGTTCTTAAAACTAGAGATACTAAACTGCAATTTTACAGGGGTTCGCCGGAAAACAATCGGGGTTTGCTGGAGAAGACGATTCCGGCGTCCTCACCCCACCATCACCTCCAGATCACAACTACAATTCACAAGGAACACAACCATGTAATCAAATCATTCTGATAATCCCTGAGTTGGCCGGAAATTGGCCGAGAAGTTCGCCGGTTTTCAGCGAACTCGAAGAAACTTCAAAACACAACTCCCTTCAAACCAGGGATCGTCTATTAACATACTATATACCAATCGATTGCAAATTTCAAGGGGAACAAAACCCACCCATCTAGAACATCTAATAACCCCCGGAACAAAAAGCCCTAAATTTCAATTAAGAACATTCATACGGGTTATAAACCCTAATTTCAAAATTCGAAAATCAAACTCAATTTTGAACATGTTATCGAACTCCAAATCAGTCATATGACATATCAAAATCATCAGGAAAACAAGCTCTACAACATGCAAACATCAAATCATTCAAACAATCATTCGTACAAAAATTCATATTTTTAATTCAAATAATTCGAAATTAATAAAAATTATAGAAAATAAACCTTTGATTCTGCAGTGATATGAAGCACAGATTCTGATAGTACTCCTTAAACCCTTCGATTTGGTTACTCGAGCTTTCCAAACAAAGATCAATAACACCTCTGATTTGTAGTTTGATTCTTGAAAGGTTATATGAATATTAGTATTTTCTCTGTAAAATTATATAATTACTGTTTGCAAATGATTTTTGGTACGAAATAAAATACGGTAAAGGCTATTTATAATTACTGAAAGTTAGTATCCCCAATCATTCCAGATATAAAATAGTACGTTTATTTATAAAAACGGATCCAAACGGTATCAGTTTTCGGGATAATTATCCAAATCAGAACAATTTGTACTGCGGTCTTGGTCTCAGCGCCTGGTTACACATATTACGAGGTGATAATTATAATAGCTTAATAAAAAGATCCCGTTTATCGAAAATACAAGTTTTATTGATTTACCGAAACGAATAATGTATCAAAAATATTGCGCCGGGACCCGCACAGGACAAACCGTACGCCTGATTGAAAAAGTCAAAACATGGAAAATGCTCGAAATATTGTAATTAGGTTAGGAAGGAGTTCTCGGAAGAGTTTCGGGTTATAAAAATATAAAAACGAGTGAAGTCGGCCGGTTCCCGATTATATAAAATAGTTTATAATTACTCAGAAAAAGAATTTATAAAATCCATAAATTTCCTATAAAATCATAAATCAACATAAAAATAAATAGGAAGATACGAAAATTATCTATATTTTATTTTAGACATATAAAAATTAAAATACTCAATTTATATTATTTTTAAACATCCAAGCACATATACCACTTAACAAATACTTCACAGAATAAACACGGAACATGCATAGTATTTATTTATTAGAAAAAATATTTACACGATATATCCCAGATATTACATTCCTTCTTAACTGGAAAAGAACATAAACAATATCGCACAAATGAGCTAACTAGCTCAGCAAGTCACATTGACAAGACTGAGAATAATGATCATCAAGTGAAAAGAGTTAAGGTATCAAGTGAACAATGATTAATGATTTAGAATTGGATATTATATTTTCAATTTAAAAACCAAGGTTAGGCTGTTGATCAGTCACGCACTAACCCCGAGCAAGGCACACAACTCTGCTCTAATTACTGGATCCAAGGCACACATTGGCCTAACTTGACCACCAATCTGGTCTGACCACGAATCTGGTGCACAATTTTATAAAACAATCCAATTCTATCATAATAACAGAATAAATAATGTAAAGCAATAAACAGAATCATAAGCAACATTGGATGTCCAATAATGAGATGGTTTCAATCTTCACAAAGGAACAATATAGCAATTTCAAAGAATGGCTGTCAGGTAATGAAAGAATTGGATAACAAAGGAATCAAAGTTTCAAGGTTACAAGGATTTGGTCTTTCAAAGTATAAGGTACAATGGTTTGAATATATAAGCAATCTTGATTCAGTGTTCGGTATTTAGTTTGTATGTATTTGTGGAGTAGTATCATATATTTGTGGTTTGTATTTGGGTAATCAACATCAATGGTTCGGAAAGAATAAGGTTTACGCCTCAAAGATCAATAGTTGGAATCAAGATTTAAGGTTCAGTGCTTCAAAGCACTTGCAATATAAAACAGGCTATCAATTATATACAATATATCTCGAGAAAGTTCAGAACACTTGTCTGATATTAGCTTGCTATACTTCACTAACTTCCAATCACAATCTCCTATTCCTCGACTACTTGCTTCCCTTTCCTACGCCTTGCCTCTTCTGTTCACATATCATAAGTATCTATTAATACTCAACTCATATGATTCTATTTGGTATACACTTCTATCTACCCTTCGTTTTACCCAAATCCAACTAACGGATTGAAAGTTATACTAAAAACAAGTAAACACTAATCACATAGTCCGACAGTCAAACAAACAAGTCACATATAACACATAACACGTCAAACAATCAATGAAATTTCATTTATAAGAAAGTCTCGGGTCATAAACAGTCCTTCGGGTATTTAATACGATTTTGAAAATATTTTTCGGAGTCAAAACGGGTCATTGGATAAATTTTAAAGCAATAAACAGGGTTCGGTTGGCCAAATCTGGCTTCAAAATAATTTTATAATAATTATCAAGCCTTGAGAACAAAATAATATTTTAAAGCTTGAAACTATTTTTGGAATTTTTAAATCAATAATAAATAATTAAATCTAATTTTCAGGGGCCTGTTTGCAATTTTGCAAACCCCCGCTGTCGACTCGCCGGATTGTGGCCGGAGAACACGATTCCGGCCACCTCAGGCCACCAAACTCTCCAGAATTGGAGTACAAATCACCAGGAACCTATATGTGCAATCAAAACACCCACCCCTTTCCAGAATCGATCGGAAAATGCTCAAGAAACTCGTCGGTTCCGGCGAAACTTTAAAAGACAACTCTGTTCAAATCAGGGATCGTCTGTTAACAAGCTATACACGAATCTTGCAAATTTCAAGGGGAACAAAACCCACCCATCTAGAACGTCTACAAATCCTTAAATAAGAAACCCCCAAATTCAATCAAGAACATTCAAACGAATTATAAACCCTAATTTTAAAATTCAAAAATTAAACTCAATTTTGAACATGTTATTGAACTCCAAATTAGTCATATGACATATCAAAATCATCAGGAAGACAAGCTCTACAACATACAATCATCAAATCATTCAAACAATCATCCGAAAAAAATTCATAAATTTAATCAAAATAATTCGAAAATAAATAAAAATATATAAAATCAACCTTTGATTCTGCAGTTCTGAAACTTATATAATCTGATAGTACTCCTTAAACCCTTCATTTTGGTTACTCGAGCTTTCCAAACAAGGATCAATAACACCTTGATTTATTGGTTTGATTCTCAGAAAGTTTATATGAATATATGTATTTTCTCTGGAAAATTCTGGATATACTGTTTGCAAATGATTTTCTGTACGAAATAAAATACGGTAAAGGTTATTTATAATTACGGAAAATTAGTATCCCGTTGGATCATTCCGGATATAAAATAGTATGTTTATTTATTAGAACTGATCCAAACGATACCGGTTTCGAGATAATTATCCAAATCAGTACAATTTATACTGCGGTCTTGGTCTCAGTGCCTGGTTACACGTATTACAAGGTGATAATTATAATAGTTTAATAAAAAGATCCCGTTTATCGAAAATACGAGTTTTATTGATTTACCGAAATGAATTTTGTATCAAAAATATTGCGCCGGGACCCGCGCAGGACAAACCGTACGCCGGATCGAAAAAGTCAAAACATGGAAAATGTTTGGAATATTGTAATTAGGTTAGGAAGGAGTTTTCAGAAGAGTTTCGGGTTATAAAAATGTAAGAATAGGTGAAGTCGGCTGGTTCTCGATTATATAAAATAGTTTATAATTACTCGGAAAAAGAATTTATAAAATCCATGAATTTCCTATAAAATCATTAATCAACATAAAAATAAATAGGAAGATATGACAATTATCTATATTTTATTTTGGACATATAAAAATTAAAATACTTAATTTATATTATTTTTAAACATCCAAACACATATACCACTTAATAAATAATTCACAGAATAAAATACCGAACATGCATAATATTATTTATTAGCAAAAATAATTACACGATATATCCTAGATGTTACATAAGGTCTCTAGTAATGGTCTTGAGGTGGATAAAGCCAAGGTGAGCGTCATTGAAAATCTCCCGCCACCTATTTCTGTGAAAGGAATCCGTAGCTTTCTTGGTCATGCGGGTTTTTATCGGCGTTTCATCAAGGACTTCTCTAAGAAATCCAAGCCATTGTGCAACTTGCTCGAGAAAGATGTGCCTTTCAAATTTGATGATGAATGCTTGGCAGCATTTGAGACTCTCAAGAAGAGTTTAATCACCACATCAGTTATTACGGCACCTGATTGGAGAGAACCTTTTGAGATGATGTGTGATGCAAGTGATTATGCAGTGGGAGCAGTTCTTGGGCAGCGAAAGACTAATATCTTTCATGTGGTCTACTATGCTAGTAAGACGCTAAATGAAGCCCAACTGAAATACACCATTATTGAGAAGGAGCTCTTGGCTATAGTTTTTTATTTCAAAAAATTTCGATCTTATCTACTTGGGACAAAGGTGATAGTGTTCACTGATCACGCTGCCATCCGCTATCTGGTCTCAAAGAAGGATTTGAAGCCTAGACTTATTCGGTGGGTTCTCTTACTACAGGAATTCGAGTTAGAGATCAAGGATCTAAAAGGTACTGAAAATCAAGTAGCTGACCATCTCTCTAGATTGGAGAATCCCGATTCTACTTTACATGATAAGACATTGATCAATGAATCTTTTCCAGATGAGCAGTTGTTCGCAATTCAAGAGGAAGAGCCATGGTTCGCAGACATTATGAACTATCTTGTTAGCAATATAATGCCTCCTAATATGAATGGGGCTCAAAAGAAGAAGTTTCTGCATGTGGTGAAGTGGTACATGTGGGATGAACCATATTTGTTTAGACAAGGAGCTGACCAGATCATCGGGAGATGTATCCCATTCTGTGAGACGGAGGGGATATTACGAGACTTTCATTCCACAGTTTATGGAGGACATTATGGTGGGGAAAAGACAGCAGCTCGTATTCTTCAAGCTGGTTTTTTCTGGCCTACGTTGTTTAAGGATGCACATCAGTTCGTTTTAAGGTGTGAGTGTTGCCAAAGAGTTGGGAATCTTTCCAGAAAGGAAGATGCCTTTAAATATGCTACTTTAAGTTGAGGTCTTCGATGTTTGAGGAATCGATTTCATGGGACCATTTATCTCATCCTGCAATAACGAGTACATCTTTCTAACATTCGATTATGTCTCAAAATGGGTAGAAGTCAAAGCTCTACCGACTAATGATACAAAGGTAGTGTAGAGTTTTCTTCATAAGCAGATATTCACAAGGTTTTGAACGCCACGAGTTATCATAAGTGACGAAGGGTCATATTTCTACAATCGTAAGTTAACTTCTATGATGCAACGCTATAATGTGAACCATCGCATTGCTACTGCCTATCATCCGCAAACTAATGGTCAAGCTGAAGTGTCTAATAGAGAGATCAAGCGCATTCTAGAGAAAGTCATTTGTCCGTCATGGAAAGATTGGTCTTTGAAGCTCGATGAAGTTGTTTGGGCTTATAGAATAGCATACAAGACTCCACTTGGGATGTCCCTATTTCAATTTGTCTATGGTAAGGGATGTCATTTACCTGCGGAGCTTGGGCATAAGGCTTATTGGGCATTGAAGAAGTTAAACCTTGATCTAGATGTAGCTGGGAAGAAGCGAATGCTTCAGTTAAATGAACTTGATGAATTTCGACATCAAGCATACGAAAACAACAAAATATACAAGGAAAAGGTAAAAAGGTGGCATGACAGGAAGCTATCACCTAAGTCATTCTTGTCGGGGCAACAAGTTCTTCTATTCAACTCTCGTCTCTGACTTTTTCCTAGAAAGTTGAAATTAAGGTGGTCTAGACCATTTATCGTCAAAACTGTGTTTCCACATGGAGAGGTGGAGATTTTTGAGAACGATTCGGGCCAGGCATTCAAAGTAAATGGTCAGAGATTGAAGCACTATTATGGGGATACGGCAAACCGTGAAGTGGTCAGTGCCGTTTTATTGTCAACTTGATCGCATAACTCCACGCCAAGCTAATGACGTAAAAGAAGCGTTTCTTGGGAGGCAACCCAAGATATGAGACCATAGGACACCTTAGAATATAGTACTTTATCCAAAAACCCAAAAAATCAGAAAAAAAAAGTTACAGAATTTTTTTTCTAGAAGCCTAGCATGCGCCCGTGTGCTAGGAGCGCGCAACCGCGTGCCAACAGGCGCCCGTGTGCTGGTGCCACGCGACTGCGTGCGTCCCTGACTGTTGAAAAATCATTTTTCAGCCTAAAAAAAACAAAATAAAAATAAAAAATTCACAAAAAAATATAACCCATTACCCACGATTTCCCCCAATACCTTGCCACAATCCCAACTCCTAATCAAATTCTAACCTTAATTTTTCCCTATAAATACATACAACCTCTCCATACACATTCCACACACTTTTAACTCTAAAAAATCTCTCCTACACACCAACTCTTATTCTCAGTTTTCATGGCACCAAAGAGATCACGAACTGTGGGTAGCAGCAGCACCAACCCGACTGCTACTAATTCTTCAAGGAATACTGCTGCGAGGCCCCAATTTTTGGATAGGGCTGCTGAAGAAGAGTACACCAAGCTTCTGACTAAGCCTATTATGAGGGAGAGGGGGTTCTTTCCATCAGGGAGGGATGGTGAGTTGCTCCGATGATTGCTGAGAAGGGATGGATTACATTATGCGAGTCACCTGAGGCGGTTCCGATGAGTATCGTTCGCGAGTTCTATGCGAACGCCAAGGCCGACAAGAATGGGTTTTCAGTTGTTCGTGGGCTTACTGTTGATTATCAGCCCGAGGTGATTCGCCGTGTTATTGGACAGCGACAAAGGAAACCACAAGAGGAGCATTGGAATGCAAAGACCCCTGAGGACTTTAATTTGGTCTTGATTATTGCTACTCTCTGTCAGCCGGGCACAGTGTGGAACTTCAAAAGGGGATCCAACGATTATCGTAGTTTTCTTGCTGTCGCGATGAACAGGTATGCTCGTGCTTGGAATGCGTTTATATATGCTAATATTCTTCCTTCTTTGCATGCACATGAGGTTATAGTGGAGAGGGCGAGGTTGTTATGGGGAATTCTGAATGATGAATATTATGTGGACCTTGGTGAGTATATCTACCAAGGGATTTTGAAGTTTTTGAGGGGGAAATCGCAATACTCTATCCCGTATGCCTCTATTGTCATGAAGATTTGCAAGACAGTTAGAGTCCAGTGGCCTTCTTATGAGCAGTTGCAAATGCCGGCCACTCCTATTGATTCATCGACTTTGAATGTGATGCAGGAGTGGACGGGTGGAGAGCCCGAGTCACATGGTTTAGGGTATCACCTTCTAGGAGGAGTTCCAGCAGCTGGTGCTACCATGGCTAGGCCCAGTCAGGCTTCGGGAGAGGCAGGCTCTTCGAGAGCTCAGGAAGGAGATGGTTCGGGATTGGCCGATGTCCAGTACAGGAGGCTTTCAAGGAGGATGGATGCGATGTATGAGTCGCAGAGTCGGTTTGCGAAGGAGCTTACCCAGGCACTTGGGACTGCATTTAGAGGCCTTGGAGCTAACATCCAGTGGCCCGTTTTTGGTGAGAATTCTGCTTATCCACCTCCTAACACTCCACCCTCTGATGGTGATGATGGTGATTCGTCTGAGTAGGTATACCCTGTGTTCCTTTCTATTACCTTCACTGGGGACAGTGAAGATTTTAAGTTTGGGGGTAGTAGTTAAGGAACATATTTATGTGGGTGTCATGTAGTTGCATTTTCATGTTAGTTTAGTTCATATAGTTGCATATTTTTGTCATATAGTTTTTTTAAGGATTTATAGCTTTATTTATCATGTCATAACTTATGCATATACCATGATCCCTTTGTGTTGCTTTACCGATTAATATGTGATATTGATGCGAGTGTAGTGATAGCTTTAAAGTAATGTTGAATCTTGTTAGGATGATATGCATGCTAGAAACACTTGTAATTTCACTAAGCCTTAGAGTATGCTTAAGGACTAGATTGTTGTCATGGTTTGATGGTTTTTGAGGTTAATCTATTGCTTATACTTAGAATGCATGTTATGCTCTTAATGATAAACGACATGAAAGGATAAAAATTGGAGCAAAAAAATTGGAATTCATTGCTAGTTTTGGCTAGGCGTCAAATGGCTAGTAGTCGGGTCGTATTGTATACGAGTAGTCTAGGGTTGAGCAGGATGGAACGGAACGCACTTGCTCAGAAATTGGAAAAAAATATATGTGTGAAAAAGAAAAAAAAAGAGAAAAAAATATGGTTTAATGCACAATTGATCAGGAGTGGGCTCTTTGGTATTCAAGTTATTAAATTCTTAGGGGACTTTGTGCCTAGTGACCTAAGGCTTGTATAGTCTGGGATCCGCTAACCTAACGCTCGCTAAATGGGTACCATTGCATAAGTCTTTTGTGGACCTCACTCATTGCACGATCAAATAAGTATTTATTTTATGTGTTGAATAAAAGCATGATTCCGTAATAAACTCTAATAATCTTGAAGTGTTATAAGTCATTTTGTGTCTAGAATATATTCTTCGTATAAGCTTGTGATTGCCTTGAGGATAATTAAGTTATGGTGATTGATCTAGTTTTGAAGCATATCTGTTAAGCATTCGCACACACCATGTTTCTAGTTGTATGTTAGCTTGCGTGATTTGATTGATCTTTAGTCGCCTAATTGCATTTGTTGATATGTCATGTGTTGGTTGGTTTAGTCATCGCGAGGGGATCACTGCATTCATATAAGTTGTATTCATGCATGTTTTATTCTAAGTTTGAATCTGTGATGCTTGAGGACAAGCATCGATTCAAGTTTGGGGGTCTGATAAGTGGCATTTTATACCACTTAGAGCGTCTCATAACAGATTGAATTAGTGTCTTAAACTCAAGTATATTGTATATTTGATGAGTTTTCTAGTATTTTTGCATTTCAGGGTATAACTTACTTAGATAGGTGTTTTTCATCAAATAAAGCTTAAGGAAGTGCTTGGAATCAATCTAGGGGAGATTAGCGAAGAAATCAGCAAAAACATGAGCAAAATAAAGTATTTTCCAGAAAGGTAGCACGCGACCGCGTGCCAGGAGCAGGCGACCGCGTGCCAGCAAGCGGCTGCGTGGAGACAGCAGGCAACCGTGTACGTGCGGAATTTCAGAATCTGGATTTTATTAATTCAAGTACAATTGGGCTTCTGTTGGCGCTGGTTCTCTTGGGCTATTATATAAACCTTATGGGAAGACGTTTTCTTCATCAAGAGCAAGGGCAAGAAGATTGAGAAGACCATTTTAGCACGCAACAATGAAGAAGAGGAAGCATACGTTTATCTTGTGATTCTTTTAATTCATTGTAACAGTGGATGCTAGTTTTCTTTATGCTTTGAACCTTAATACTCTTGTGATGTACTTCACTATTTATTAAGTATTTTTCATCTTTATATCATTGTGTTATTATCATGCTTTCATATAAACCCATGGTGACGATGAGTTCTATTATGGGCTAATCGTGATCATGGGATCCTAGCAGATTTACTATGGAATTCTTTAGTTAATTGTTTAATACCTTGGTATGTGGTGATTGTATGATATTTAGCATAGGTTGTGCTTATTCGTCTTATATGCGTCGCGAACATGTAAGATAGCCTGTTAATCTCTTATGAAGCGACAGTGAATCTTGAGATTTAGAACTTGCCATACTAGCATAGGTTAATGTCATGTATGCATGATTAGTGGGTAACTCTAACCGTTTTACTTGCCCTGTGTAATCATCATGAATAACTTGCGCTTAAATTGTTATGTTGTCAAATTCTGTAGACATATAGGGTCTCAACATAATTGATGCCTATTCAACTTCTATCTTAATTATGGATGCTTGGTAGAATGGTATTCGTACAACGAAAGTTGGCATTTATCAGTTTCGTGTTGTTCGATTAATATCATCACCATTACATGCTAAGGTTAATAACAATAACTATTGAATGAAGTAGTAATGAAGTTAGGATCTCATGTGTGTTTAATATTGTTAATTCAAGTGTTTAATTCTCATAGTAATTATTAGTTTACCAACCTTAATTGTTATTGTCTTGGCATTGAAGAATAATCATACATTGGTGAGTAAGTGTTAATTAAATATAATTAATCAGAGTCTCTGTGGGAACGAACTAGAAATTATTCTATATTACTTGCGAACGCGTATACTTGCGTGAATTATTTAGCGCATACTTTGTGCCTAACATTATATATGCCATGCTATCGTATTACTAAATAATTGCAAAATCAGGATTATAAAGAATGGTCACATCACCAAACCACCAATCAAAAACTCAAACCCAAGACCAAGAACTAAACCAAGATACTCCTATGATGAACTGACTTGTTCAACTGTTACAACAACATGTAGCCCCTAAAGTCAGAAACATCAAACATTTTCATTCCGTGCATCCCCCATAGTTTGTATGATTTCCAGAACCGATTAAAGCTCAATCATGGATGAGAGAAATGGAAAAGCATTCGAGTTAGTGGAAGTTAAGGATGAGAAAAAGGCGCAGTACGCAAGTTATTACCTTTAGGTTGAGGCAAGTTATAGGTAGAAATATTCAAAGGCGCTGCTTGAAGGAAAAGTTATAATCTATGAGAAGTTTAAGGAGATGTTTTAGAGAAGTATTTTCCAAATTATATGCAAGACAAGTTGGAGATGAGGTTTCTGAATCTGAGACAAGAAGATGTGATTTGTTTTAAGTACAATCAAGAAGGTCACTATTCGACGGAATGCCCAAGTAAAGCAGGGAAGCCGGAATTGACTTATTTTAAATATGAAAAGGATGGCCATATGGCAAGGAACTGTAAAGAGCCTGTTCAGAAGGCGAATGTGCTTAGGATTACTGGACCATCGCCCTCTACAGCACCAGCAGCTCAGCCAAGGGCAAGAACGTTCAACATGACAATGAAATATGTTGTGCAGAATGCAGATGTGGTGGCAGGTATGCTTGATATAAACTCAGTAGAAGTTAAAGTGTTAATGGATTCTGGAGCAACTAGATCCTTTATTGCTGAAAGTGTTATTGCTAGATTAAAGTGTGTTGCATACCCTCTCGAACCTAATTTGATTAGAGAAGTAGCGAATCAAGAAAGAGTTACTTCCAAGAGAATCTATCCCATTTGCGATAGGATTATAGAAGGTCGGCACTTTTCCGCTGACTTAATTCTTTTCAAGTTAAGAGAATTTGACGTTCTTCTATGGATGGATTGGTTTTCAAACCACTATGTGCAAATCGAATGTAGAAGTAAGAAAGTGAAATTAGAGACCAAGGATGGTATTGAAGTGATATTCAAAGGAAATAAGCAAGAGAAGAAGTTTTTAATGGCTATCCAAATGAAGAGACTATTACGACATGGGTGTGAAGCGTATTTAGCACATGTGAAGGATGTAGAAAAGGAGTCCTCAAGGATTGAAGATATTCCAGTAGTTAAAGATTTTCCCGATGAGCTTCTAGATGAATTACCTGGACTACCACCAGATCGAGAGGTCGAGTTTATGATTTATTTGGCTCCTGGAACGGAATCAATATTGAAAGCTCCTATCGAATGGCGCCTGTCAAGATAAAAGAGTTAGCGACGTAGTTGCAGGAATTGTTGGATAAAGGAGTTATTTGCCTGAGTGTATCCCTGAGGGGTGCACCAGTGCTATTTGTAAATAAGAAAGATGAAAGTCTGAGGTTGTGTATCAATTATTGCGAATTGAATGAGTTGAGGAAATTAGAATAAGTATCATCTACCGCGAATTGACAACTTGCTTTGATAAATGGGAAGGAGCTACTTGTTTCTCAAAGATTGACTTAAGATTTGGGTCTCATATGCTGAAGATTAAGCGGACGATATACCCAAGATGGCGTTTCGAACAAGATATGGACACTATGAGTTCTTGTGATGGCGTTTGGATTGACAAATGCGCCAAGTGCATTTATCGATCTCAGGAATAGAGTATTCAAGGAATATTTGGATAAGTTCGTGATCGTATTATTTATTGACGATATCTTGATATACTCCAAGACGGAGGAAAATACATGGAACATTTGAGGATTTCTTTGGAGATTTTGAGGAAAGAGAAGTTATATGCAAAGTTTCGAAGCGTGAGTTTTAGTTAAAGTAAGTTCAATTTCTTGGTCATGTAGTTAACAGTGAAGGTATTAAAAGTAGACCCAGCCAAAATAGAAGCTGTGACGAATTGGGATAGGCCTAAGACTCCTATAGAAGTCATAAGCTATCTTGGATTAGCAAGGTATTAGAGGATATTTGTACAAGATTTTTCTAAGATTGCAGTTCCATTGACTAAGTTGACAAGGAAGAATGAAAAGTTTATTTGGACGGATAAGTGTGAAGGAAGCTTTCAAAAGTTAAAGAAAAGGTTGGTAACCGCATCAGTGTAGGTTTCACCCGATGAAAAGGTAAGTTTGTGATCTACAATGATCCTTCGTATAAAGGGCTAGGTTGTGTGTTGATACAACACGGGAAAGTGATAGTATCTGTGACAAGGAAATTAAAGCCACCCAAGCAGAAATATCTTACGCATGATCTAGAATTAGCAGTGATTATATTTGCCCTTAAGATTTTGAGGCATTTTTCGTATGGTATAAAGTGTGAGATTTATACGGACCACAAAAGCTTAAGGTATATTATTACGTAGGAAGAATTGACTATGTGGCGAAAGAGATGGTTGGAATTGATCAAAGATTGTGACGGTATTATCAGTTATTCTCCTAGAAAGGTGAATGTTGTAGCAGATGCGCTAAGCCGTAAAGAAGGGTTGAATGGGTTAAACTTCATCTGAGGAATTAATCAAGGATTTTGGGAAGTTGGAACTAGAAGTGCGAATTCCAGAAATGGGAAGTAAGGTAATGTATGCAATGACTTTTCAGCCGGAAATTTTAGAAAAGATTCGGCGTCATCAAGAACAAATGATAAACCACGAGAAGGATAAGTTGTCTGAAAAAGAAATTAAGGCTCAAAAGGATAATAAAGGAATATACCAAGTTGCTCGCGTATCTGAAATTTTTAGTGGTATGGAATTGAAACATGAGATTCTTCATGAAGCACATAACTCAAGATTATCGATTCACTATGGAAGTACAAAAATGTAAAAGGACTTAAAAGAAAGTTATTGGTGGCCAACTATGAAAAAGGAAGATTGCAGAATGGATAAGTAAATGCATACGTGCCAGAAAGTAAAAGCGGAACATCAGTGACCGAGTGGATTGCTTCAACCACTAGACATTCCTGAACAGAAATGGGAGCTTATCGCGATGAATTTCATGGTAAGATTACCAAAGACTAAGTCTAATCATGACGCAATATGGTTAATAAATGATCGATTGACAAAGTCAGCATTTTTCTTGCATATCAATGAAAGATTCTCATTATTGGAAAATTTTAGTTAAGATGTATGTGGATGAAATCGTGATGCATCACGGAGTTCCAGTGTCTATCATATCCGGTAGAGATACGAAGTTTAACTCGAGATCTTGGCAACAATTTCATGATCATTAGGAAGCTAAATTGAAAAATGAGTACGACATATCATCCACAGAACATCTGACAAAGCAAAAGGACTATTCAAACAATCAAAGATCCCCTACCTACTGGGACGAAGTTGGCGAACACAAATTATTAGCCCATAGTTGATACAACAGATGAAAGAGAAAATGGATGTGATTCACAAAAGGTTAATTGCTAATTAAGATCGACAGAAGAAAGATGCAGATTAAAACAAGAAAGGATGTGATGTTCGCACCCGTAATCAAAGTACTGTTAAAGATCCCTCCATGGAAAGGTCTATTCAAATTCGGGAAGAACGGCAAGCTGAGTCCTAAATATACTGGACAATTCAAAGTGCTAAGGCAAATTGGAAAAGTAGCATATAAGTTAGCGTTACCTCTGCAGATACAACATCTTCATAACATGTTTCATGTTTCTCTTCTGAAGAAATATAATTCTGATGCTAGTCATGTGATTGAGCTAAAACCCGTGGAAATTCAACAAGATCTATTATATGTGGAACATCTATTATAAAATCTTGATCGTAAAGAAAAAACACTTAGAAATAAAGTGGTGCCTCTATTTAGAGTTTTGTGGAGAAATCCCAGGATAGAAGAGTCATCTTGGAAATTATAAAGTGAATTGTGGGAGATATATCCACATTCTATTTGCTTAGATTAGATTCTAAGGACAGAATCCTTTTAAGGGGGTAGAATGTAACGACTGGGAATTTTCATGAATTAATTATGTGAGTAAAGTGTAATTATGTGAATTATGTGTTATTATGTGAGAATGGAAATATTTAAATAAATATTATATTCCAGTTTGACGTGTCAGCTGGTATAAAGAGAATGATTGTGAAGCGTAGTTGAAAACGCTCAGCGTCGGGCCATCAGTCAGGACGTGACCTGTTACGCGAAGAATGAATATTAGTAAAAACGAAAATTTTATGATTAAGTATATTTTTATTACGATACGTGATATGTGAGTCTATGTTGTTAACTATTAAGGTGCATGATTATGTGATTATATGCTTGTATGATATTATTTGGAATTTTAGAAAATAAGAAGTGCATTAATTGCTATTTATATAGGTTATAAATGTATTTTTATTCTTTAAGAAAAAACAATTTTTAAAATAATTTTTATTTATTAATTTCAAATTTGATTTTATTAAATTCCTAAAATTCTAAACTATTTTATGATGCCACTCTTGTAATTTACAGATTTATGGTTTTATTTATAAAATGTATTCTTTGTAATAAATTAGATTAATAATTATTAGATTACCTAATTGTCCGTGCATGCATTTCCACTCACAATATAAGAAAAGGGTTGTTGTGTCATTAACCACCCCACTATCTCATTTCAACTTAGCCAAATGACCATATCATCCTTGCATGCATTTTGTGCTAGTAGTGAGAGAAGGGTATATTGGTAAAATCCCAATTCCACTAACCTTTCACATGGGAGAATCAAATCAAAAGTGTGTCATTCTCACTCTCCACATGCACACACCTCATTTCTTTCTTCTCTCCCCTCTCTCCTTCCTCTCTCTTTCGGCTCTCTCCCTCTCTTTCTCTCCCTCTCACCCGAACTCTCTCTCTTTCTCTATCCTACATGCAACACCCAATTCTAACTCAAATTTAAATATCTTTCCATTGATATTCATCATTTTCAATCCTCTATTCATATACCCTTTGCATGTAGGTGTTTAAGGAAGTTTTTGCATCAACATCTCTTGGTTATATCTAAGAAAATACAATTTCTTAGTGTATGACCTTAAGAGAGAGTATAGTACATAAGTTATGTGATTTTCTTGGTTTGTTTTGGAGATAGGTTCGAATTTTACTATTAAAAAGGTGGGTTTTAATTTTGATTCAAAGTTTACAAAGGGTTTTGGTTCAAAGATTTGTTTTTTAGTTCGAATGAATAAGTTTTGCAAAAGATTTTTAAATTTATAATTGGTTTTGATGATATATATATATAAACCTTTGTTTTTGAGTTGGTTTCCTTGCATGCATGTAAAGTCCTAAGTGTAATCAAGTTATATTTTTTTTGGTTTGAAAAGAATAAGGGTTAAATGATTAGATCATGGGTTTAATTAAGTTGGATTTGCGATTTAGAGTATTGCATGTTGAGTTGATTGATTGCATATTGATTCTACAAGTTGTTTTGTTGTTAATTGGGTTATTGTTTAATTTGGAAATAGAATTTGGTTTATACTGGATATGTTAGTAGATAAGTATGAATAAGTTAAGTTTTGACTATTAAAAGCATGGATTCCATTTGGTTTTCAAAGGAATAAATGATTGGATTTATGCATGTTAAGATTTTGTTCAAAAATATTATTTTGGTTCAGTTTTTCATTTAAAAAAAATGATTTTAAGAAGTGTTCTTGTTTGGAATGTATTAAAATAGGTTTAAATTGTAAATGGAACTTTGTATGTCGATATTTGATAAATTGTTTGTGTTTTATTAAAAAAATCGAATGGTATATGGTATTAAAAAGGGTTGATTCAAGTTGTTTGGTCAATTTGATTTTAGAGTCTAATTATATGGTTTGTGTAAGATTGATTTGGTGTTTAAAAGATGTTTGGTTAGTTGCATGTCAAGTTAAGTGGTTGCATGTTGATTTCTTGGCTTGTTACCATTTATTTTGGTTCGAATTTTTTTTGTTAAAAATGAAGGAATAGTTGTTTGGTTATCGAGTTATTTAGATCGTGATTGATTTGTTAAGATATAGATTAAAGTATACAAGTATATACTCGCTATGTGTTATATGTGTACTCTATGATTATGCTTGAATATACGAGTTAAGTATATAAGTATATACTACTAAGTCTATGTGAATATTCTGTGATTATACTCGTGTATATAAGTTAAGCTTTAATGCGAGTTGGGATAATCGTTAGACGTTCAGGGAACGTCGAGTGCGAATAAGTATCTAATTAGGGATTATATTTTGGATTGTAGATTCAGATAGAGTAGGCATTCAAGATTGTAGATTCAAATAGTGGAGACATCCAACTAGAAAAGGGAAAGGAAACTTAGGTGGCAGTAGTTCAGTTTCAATTTCAGTAAAACAGGAAAGCGATTTAAAGCAAGTAATTCTGCCTTGTCTTATGAATTTATATTGCTAATGCCATGATAAAGTAGTGATTCTTTTTTTATACTTGTGATAAACCTGTTATTGATTTCTGAGAAACCTTAATATTGATTCTTGTGATAACTTATTATTGAATCTTATTCGACCGTTTACAACCACTTAATTGATTCATACCCGATTACATTGCCTACTTCCTTTGTCACCCTATGATCTTATAAACCTAAATGAACCTTTATGAATTCCCTTGTGAAATGTCTTGAGTAACCTGAATTCTTCATTAACTTGAATACCTTTGCCTTGATGATTAATTCCCTTGGATACCTCGAACTTGATTTCTAGTATTGCTTCAATAATTCCCTATATTGACCATTGCTTATAATTTTAATTCCTTGAACTAAATTTATTTCATAACTATCTTTTATTTTCATATCCAAACTTTGTAACTGGATGTACGCCATTTACTACACTTGATATCAGACACCCCTACCTTTGTTGATTATCATTTTAACTCTTTTTCAATACTTCTTCCTTAGTTGTTGAATCATTGATATTCATCCTTGGTGGCCCCGCTAGTATGAGGATAGTTCTTCTTTTGATACTCGTAATCCTAATCCTCTGATTGTTGATCGTAGTCTTATTTTTTGGAATCCCTTAAAGATTGATATGATTCTTTCACGCTTTAAGAACTTTTGATATATTATTCTTTCTGGCATCTAATTCTTATAAAAATGCAAAGTTTTTAACAGTTGAATTGCCAAAAGGGCAAAATGTTTTCTTAACTTAGTGGATTGGACCTAGACGCAAGTCCTTTTCACACTTATTGATAGGCTCACATATAGCCTAGGGATCCCATTATATTTGAGAACCCAGCGCGGTTCGGGATTATTTTACGGCTGATCACCGGCTGTAATCCGTAGCGTCATAAAATGATTTTCTGCAATGATTTGGTTAAAAAGTTTTTATTTGAATAATGATTCCATGATACCATATATCTTGTTCCATGATATTATTATGCTCTTCTGATATGATTTCTGCTATTGAATTGTAATGGATATCGGCTTTCACCCTGTCTTGATCCTTAATTCTTGAAAGCCCCAAACCTTTCTTCATAACCTTTGTATAGCCAAAAATAGAAATCTAGCACCTAGATATTTAAAAGTAGAATGCCTCAGATTTTGCTATTTTTATTATGTTAGGTCACACACACTGTAGAAGGGGGTTGAATACAGTGTTTACTACAATCAAATCGAATATAAGAACCTAAGTAACAAAACACATATTTTATTCAACACAATAAACTCTGTTACAAAGAACTGTTCTCTTTCAGTGATGAACAAATTATCACGAGAGCTGTTAGGATTACAATGAATAATAATTTCGATTAAGATAACACATATAGTGTAAACCCTATGTCTGTGTTTATATACTACACAGTTACAAGATAATCTTCTAATTGATATCGAATATAATTCTGCTTCCTAATATATATCAACTAGTTATCTTTTCTTCCAAGTATTCTATTCTTCATAGAATTCTTCTCCATGCATATCTCTTCTTATGTTTGTCTTGATCTTCTTTCCTTTCAATCAGCCGCCTTCCTTATCTGAAAGCCTCCTTAAGTCCCGATATTATCTCCTGATAAATATCTCCTGATAACTTAAGTTCTGACAACTTAAGTTCTGATATCTTAAGTCCTGACTTCAGTATAAGTACTGATTTCCAGTTAAGTACTGATTTATCCTTTTAAGTAAGATCTGAAAACTAAACACAAATCCTATTAGTCATGACATCACAAATATATCTAAAATCTCCCCCAACTTGTAAGTTAGCATAATATACAAGTTCAACAGATATTTGATGATGTCAAAAACATTAAGTACAAATGCATGAGAATTTGACTAGATAACTACAACTTATAGTCCTTACAGCTTTACCATCCTTAAAGTCTGATGTCAGCTTCAGTCTGTATACACTTCAGAATTTAAGCAGTTGTAGATCTTTGACTTGGCTTCAATTTCTGATCTCTTTGATATCATGAGTTGTTCTAAGATAGTTCTTCAACAGACATCTCTCAGCATATTCAAGTTCATTGACCATCCTCCTTTTAGCATTTTTCAATTCAACTGTATCTTCACCAGTTTGAAAGATAGCAGCCCTGAGATCATTTATTTTAGCTTTCCTTATATCCTGATCTAGTCTGATGATATAGGCTTTATCAGACTCTAGATTGAATTCAAGTCCCTTAATACCAGAAAATGTAGGGATAATTTTAGCAGTATTAGGCTTCATTTCAACAATTTCTCCACTGTGAGATCTGTACTTAGGACAGTATGGGCTGTCAGACTTTACAGAGTAAAGCTTCTTCTGCCTTTGAATATTTGATTTTAAACAACCTACAACACCATCTGTTGATCTGTTTTTCACTTGAAGTAGAAATAGAACATGTTCAAGTTCTTCAAAATACTTCAATGAAATTGCATTCTCCCTGATCTGGAATACCCTCCCATCTGTCATAAAGTATAACATGATATCTTCTTTCAAAACAAAATAGTAAACCATTTGTACAGATTCAAGTTGATTCAATCTCTCAGGAGTTGCTCCTACACCTGGTTCATTAAAGGAAGTTGGATCATTGGTAGTGTTGTGTATTCTCTTCTCTTTAGAACTACCCAATCCTGATTTGTCTCTTTCTTCCTTTCCTGTAACAACTCTTGCTTCAAAACCACTTAATGTTGTCCTCAAAGGTTGAGTCTGTTGAGCTTTGGTGAATCCTGGTAGTAGAATCTTTAAAGGTTTAACATGAGCAATGTTAGAGGTTTCCTTTCCTTATCTTATGATATCAAGCCAACTTGAGCTATGTCGGAGGTTGCTTGCTTCACTATCATATCAGAACTTACTACATCTTGACTCTGAACAACTTAAGCCATGTCAGAGGTTGGTTGAGAAATCTTCTTTTTCATCAGAGTAAGACTAGCATCTTCTTCATCAATTATTTCTTCATCCATGATTGGAACATATACCTTTACAGGTTCATCAATTTTTTCTTTGCCCTTGGATCTTGGATCTACCTCAACTTGTGATTTGACTTTGGTTGCCTCAGAATTTTTCCTCTCCTTAATCGCAATACCCTTAGGTTTTGGAAGTTTCTTTTCAACAACAGAAGCTTTAGAATTGGAGTTGACATTTTCTGCTTTAAGTCTAGCTTCTTCTTCCTTTAGACTTTCAAAGTCCATTCCTGGATTTTCCTTGAGAAATAATCTCTTTGAAATTTCTTCATCAAGCTCCAGATGTCCAGTAGAACTTATCCTTTTACCAGTATCAGAACTTATTCTTCTCCCAGCATCAGAACTTGTTCTTTGTGTAGAAATTTCAGTTGTCCTTGATGAAGAACCTTTACCTTGACCATGACCTTTACCCTTATCAGAGTTTCCCTGGTCATCATTTCCATCATCCTTACCCTTCAGTGGTTGAGTAGATTTGCATTTGGACTTAATCACTTTCTCCCCCTTTTTGGCATCAGTAGGTAAAAGAAAAGAGACAAGCAATTCCACTGAGGATTGGATCTCATTGAGTTGAGTTTGTTGAGAAGCTTGATTCTTTAGAATTTCAGAAATTTGATCTTGTTGCTTCTCCTGAGTTTTTTCAATATACCCAATTCGGTCAAAGGCTAGCTTGAAAAATCTGTTCTTTTCCAATTTTATATTCATATCTTGTTGGATCAGAGATTCTTGAATTTTATTTACCTTGTCATGAGTTATTGAGTGTTGACCATGAAGGTGCCTTGTACTCAATACAGTAACTCTAAGCTGTGCCTTGAAATCATCATTTATCAGCATTTCATCAGCTTTGGCAAGGTGCTCAGCAAGAATTTTTTCAGTAGGAACAAAACTAACTGTGTTCCATTCCTTAGTCCACTCCTTTCCTCTAGGAGTTTTACTCCAAGGTACTGCTGCATCCTCTCTAACAAACTTCTTGATCAAATCATCTTTGTTAACTGTTTGTTGAGGTGCATGTCCTGAAGGACCAACTGCATCAGTATCTAGAATAGTAGCAGCTTCACCAGTAATTTCAGCATTGTCAGCATCAGAACTTACAGAGTCTGTAGTATCAGCATCCTCTGATAAAATAACAGTATATGAGGTTATAGAGGCTTCAACATCATCCTCTAAATTCTGATCTGCAACTAAGTTCTGATCAACATCCAAATTTTGATGCCCACCTAAAATCTGATCTTCATCATCTAGATTCAGAACTGGTGTTGATGGAATATCTGCATTGAAATCAGCATCCAAAAGTGGTGTTATTGGTGGAGTGAGTTGAGTTGGTGGAGCTTCCAAGTACAGAACCTCAGGCACAATCAAGTTATGAATATCAATTTCAGCACTTGTACCTGGGTCTTCAACATGTACTGGATTAATGATATGAGACACATGAGGTGTAGACACTTGCTCTGGAATATCCTCTTGCTCTTGAATAGGAGACTTTTGAGCTTGAGTAAAGTCTGATTCAGCTGTGGGAAGTAATTCAATAACTCTAGGTTCTGTTGGGATCAGAGATTCCTGACCCCCTTCCTTAGCTGCTGCTTCCAGAATTTCTTCAGAGCGTGATGATACACTTACAGCCCTCCTGGCTCTTTGCTTTTTAAGTCTCTTTGCAGAATTGGATACTTTGGGGGCTTCATCATCAGAATTTAGCTTTCTAAACCTTTTGAGGGGCCTAGAACTCCCAGTTTCAGTATCTTTCTGAGAAGAGATCTTCTCAGCTTCTACAACAATAGGTTCTGATATTGGAACCTGTTCCTCATTATCTGACTCATCTCTTAGAATAATTCTCCTTCTCTTCTGTTGAGACTGAGGTACTATCTTAGTCCTCTTGGGTTTTGAAGATGAAGGCTTCACTGGATATGCTGAAGGTTGAGGTTGAGATGACTGTGTTGGTTTGTAATATGTTCTGATGGAGGGTTGAGTTGTTTGAGGTTGAGAAATTTGAGGTGTTTGTGTAGTTGTGGTATGTTCTGATGGTTGTTGTGTTGGTTGTGATGAGTTGGTGGTTGAACATCAGGATAGACAGATGTATAAGTTTGTGGATCAGCATTTACCAAGATCTGTTTTACTAACTGAGGAATCTGTAAGGGTCTCAGCACTGGTTTCTTATTGTCAGCATTTAACAAATCATTAAAATCCCTTTTTACAAGCTTAAAGGGTGGAATTAAATCACTGGCTAGTGGGGTCTCATCAGCACAACAAAAAGTATATATAAGCTGATAGAATCTAACAAAGTATACTACATTCCTATCCTCTGTCATCCTATCCCCTATAAAACCTAGCACAGTACTTGCAAAATCAAAATGAGTTTGATGAATAAGTGCATACCCGATTTGCTGACTCATGATGGGAATAACATCAAAGTTGGAGCATTTATTGGCAAATGCCTTTGTGATACAATCACAGAAAAAGCTCCATTCCTTTCTGATATTTGATCTTTTCAGTTGACCCAGCTTTCCCAAATTTTTCTCATAGCCCAGACTAGCCATAAGCTGCTGTAAAACAGGATCCTCCACTGTTGAGAATGTACAACCTTCAGGTAAGTGGAGAGCTTTACCAACTGCTCCAGGAGTAACCACATGCTCGACATCTCATGATGTCAAAACAATGCTTGGAGTACCAGTAGCACCACCATCATAAAATAGCCCAGTTCGCCAAAATGTCAGCACTTGTTTGCTTGAAATAGATTGGGGTTGGGTCAAAGCATACCCAATCTCACTATTGGCTAATAAATCTTGCACAAAGTGTAGATCTGATGGAGCTTTAGCCTTATTCAATGTTGCAGCATAGTTATTTAGTAAAAACTTGGCTCCATCAACAATTAAATCCTTGGGCGCTATAATGACTCGTGTATTTTTGAATTATTTAAATATGTGATTATTACGGAAATTATTAAATAAAATATGTGTATTGGTTTTGATCGCTCTGTGTTGGTTGATTATTATATAGGTGTAATTTATAATATACCGGGTTGTTCGTGTGATTAATTATGGAGTCGTATTGGATTGTTTTCATTTTCAAAAGTGGATTTGGTGCAAATTTATTTGCATAAATATTGAGAATATTTCAAAAATTATTTTTATGATTTTATATTTACAATAATTATTTTTAAGATTTTATAAAATTAAGAAATCAATATTTTATTAATTATTTATCTTTAAACAATTTTCTGAAACCTTTTATTTGTAAAATCCATATTTAATTCTAAAATTCTTCAAAAATTATGAAACTCATATTTATTTAAGTTTGGAATACTCCGAGAATTTTAAAATTATTTTGGAAATTATCGGGATTAATTTCACGCGCTCGTTGTTTCGCTTCATTGATAAAAGCGGATATAAAGTGCATTTTAAAAATCATTTTAAAATTTCAAAATTCATGTTTTTATTAACTTCGGGATATTTGTAATATTTTAAGAATATTTTCCTGATTTTCTGAATCTGTTTTAAGTATACCTCGGTTCGTTAAATGAGACATACGGGTATAAATTGCGTTTCAGAAATTATTTTAAAATTACGAAATTTATGTTTTTGTAAACTTTGGGATATTTACGATATTTTAAGATTATTTTCATAATTTTCAAAAATTGTTTTGCGTACACCTTTGTCCGTTAGATTTGAATTACAGGCCTAACCGGGTCTCGGAATCTTCAAAATGCGCCTTTGAATTACAGGAGTTGTACTATCAGTTGTACTACTAGGTATACTGCATTGATTGTACATCATATAAAAAAATAAAAATAAAATAAATAAATAGAAGACAACTACACCCCTGTAAACCCCCTTCCTCTCGGTCTCCCTGTGGTGTCTTCTTTCTCGGCGAATTATGCCGCCACCGGAGTCCTGTATCTCCGACTTCTTTCCGGTGAAAGCCTTGGCTCTTCCTGTTAAGCTATCGCGTTTTCCTTGTTCTGGCTGCCTTGAACTCCGGTTGCTTGATTTGGTTTCATTCCTGTTGATTGGGTAAATACATACGTTGTTGTATGTATATCAGTTGGGTTTGGTTTGTGTGTTGTGTGATGCTTCCGTTTTGCTTGTTGCCTTTTTCTTTTCCGGCTGCCACCGGTAATCCTTCCGGTAGGGCGGCAGGAGCGTGCTGCACACGCGCCTGTGTGTGTGTCCTGTAAATTTGAGGTCGATTCAAGTATATTTTTTTATTATTTTATTTTCTGTGCGGGAAGTATTTGATTATATCCGTGAAATAAATTGTTATGCAGAAAATTCCGTATTAAAATTTATCGGTGAGATTTATTTGGAAACCCGAATATTATCGGGCACCAATAAATTTTGCCGCCGTACCGCGATGACTCGTTACGAGCGGACGGTGATGAATCATTTCTGAGTCCTAATATTTTAAAATAAATAAAGTAGTTCGTGAGATTATCGTTGAAACGAGAATTTGGTTTTACATTAAAGTCGAGTATGTAAAGTAGTTGACGAATTGTGATTGGATTGATTGTTAAATTGAACTAGTGGCTGGAATTGTAGTTATGAATTTGATTATTGTTGGTTTGACGTCGATTTATGTTTCGACGGGTAGTCCGATAAACAAAGGGGATGCTGCCCGATTTCCGGGAAAATCAAATTACGGACATACGGGAGCGTATCCGAGGATTATCGGGACATCGAGCGAATATAAGTAAATACATATACGCATGTCTTATACAGAACCTGATTGTATGTGGTGTTGTATGTTTTGACCGAAACACAGTAACCCTAATTTCGTAAAATGACAAGTATACGTATTTTATGGAAATAAACACTAGATCGATTTCGAGAATGTGAACCCTAATTATTTTCTGTGTTATTCTAATATGAATAATTACGAGTCGGGTTTGAATATCGTTGGGTAAGAATTAGTGTCAAGGATATGTCAAGCATACCTAGACATCTAACGTAGGGTATTTCGACCCTGTAGGTTATAGTCGGGAACCTGAAAGTGGATGATGGACTAAAGATAATATAGTGGTCAGTCGACGAGCTCAGTAGAGTTTCAACAGAAAGACCTGAGTGTCGAAGTCGAATCCAATGGGATCTAATGGTTGGATGTTAGAACCTGAGCAGCAGAGTCGGCTCAGGGTTGATCAGTAATAGTTGTAAAGCCTTGTAAGGCAAGTATTTCTGAACTTTTCTTCAAGATATATAACCAATGTTTTCGAACTGTTTTATAATATATTGTTATCATTAAACATAACTCCTGTTTTATAATACATATGCTTCAAACTATTTACCCTTAAACCCTGATTCTTTCTTGATCTTGAGCCGTAAGCCTTATTCTTTGCAAACCGTACTTTGTTGATCCTCAGACACCAAACCACACAAATATGATACTACTTCTCAAATGTATAACTACCAAACTTCAAACACTGGAACGAAATTGCTTGAAAACACAAAAGTTTTTATATCTCAACCATTCCTTACAACATCAAAGAACTATACCTCGAACAATCATTATTTGTTTAATACCTGATCACTTTACAAACTGAAAACCGTTTCTTATACGTACCTTGATATACCCCTGTGATGCATCTTGAATTGCATTATGTTTTAATACCGATGCTTTATCACTGTTGATAATGATCTTGCTCATTGAATTACATTGTTATTACACTGAATTGTTTTAGAATTGGATAGTTTTCTTTATGTGGACCAGATTCATGGTCAGACCGGATTCGTGGTCGAATTAGGCCAATGTGTGCCTTGGATCCAGTAATTAAAGCAGTGCTATGTACTTTGCTCGGGGTTAGTGCGTGACTGATCAGCAGCCTAACCTTGGTTTTATAACTTAAAATGAATATCCAATTCTAATGATTATTTAAAAAGAAACTTGATTCATCTAAATCATTTCACTTGATCATTGTTTAACCTCAGTTATCGTTATTATGACTTGCTGAGCTAGTTAGCTCACCCTTGCGATTCTTTTATATATTTTACAGTTGAAAAGAATGTGGATAATAATGAAGTTCCTCGGTCCAAAGTGCGGGCTAAGGTTCCGGTGAGTTGAATCAAGCTAGCAGAAGCTTCATGCTGTATAGAGATAGTCAGATTGCAAGAATGATTTTATTATCAATTGTAAGTTAAATTAGTTGGGATTTGGTACATTGTAATAAAAGTTAAGGTTGTGGCTTGTTTTCATACTTTAACCTGTTGCGATCCGTGGTTTTTGTGAAGCAGGGTCATTATAATTAATATCTCTTTTACAGAGTTATATATTGTGTATATGTTGTGGACCTCAAACTTCTGACCCAGGTTTGGAGGGCGCCACAGGTTGGTATCAGAGCTACAGGTTATAAGTCACTGAAACAAGTCTAGATTGTCGGGATTGGGTAGAGGGTTAGGATTAGGAATAGGAAACAGAAAGATAAGACGTTGTGAGGATGAGTGCAACTATATAGCAAGTCTTCGGCATGGTTCGTGTTGCGATTCGGGATTCTCAGCTTGCGACGTGATTTCCAGACAACGACAATGGTAGATCATGATTTCCCGGTGTCATTTGATCATTTGGAGCTTTCCGTTCGAGGATCATCATCTTCTCCCAGATTGGAATTGCACCTTGTTCCTCCACCACTATTAATGGCACTACCTTCTGTTATAACGATTGCATTTCTTCAAACTATTCTACGCTACTTTTCCACCTTTTGATATGAGATTACCTATTCAGGAACCTCCATCTGATTATTCTTCTTCCCCTGGACATTTGGCTGTGTGCGTATCTTTTTAGTTTACCCTACATACTGTTCTACACCCTCAGTTTAGAACTTGTCCTATGAAGCGATTGTACCTACGAGGATGGATTCGAGAGCTACAGTAAATGGTGAGCGCTTGAGTTATAAATAGAGGTGAGACGAAGTTTAGAGAGGAGATTTAAGTGTTTCAGAGGATAGCTGTTATCGGGTTAAAAGAAGCCTTTAGTGACTAAGCCACCCGTGAATAAGTATGGGATGAACTAGATGAATTTTGAAAGAGTAAAAGAGAAAATTATAAACCTGGGATTTTTGTGAAATTAAATGATGATGATATGATAAATGCGATATGTAAAGTAGTAATGTGATGTGATACGAGCAAACTTTGTTCTATGAAATAGACTCGTGGACTATTGGATAGCATGTTCTACTTAACTACTGCAATGATAATGTCGGGAGTATCACCAGTATGGGAGCCTTGATGTGAAACTACGAATAAGATAATGTGCAACAACAATTGAATTTTCATCGATTAAGGAAGGTAAGTGGACACGATGAAGAAGAAAAGGTAGATTGAAGCGAATGGAATTTTATATGATCGATCCATTAATTTGGTACCTTGTTATAGGTCGGAAGAACAACAACCAACTCATATAGTAAGGACAACCAGGCTTCTGATTTTTTTCAAACTTTTTAAACAAATTTTCGAAATGATTTTCCTCTACAAATTTCTAAAAGCCTTTTTGAATAAAATGATTTTTAAACATTGGTTGTCAAGTTACTACTTGAGTTTCTTGTTTGTTAGAAAGCCCGGATTACTTAGAAGGATGTTGTTTCAGACTTAGTATTGCTAATTCCGAGAACGAAGTAATCTATGATTATGAAGAAGTTGATTATTCCTAACAGTAAGTGCAAGTATTGTTTGATAAAATTTACAACATAATCAGCGTACGGAGTAACTATACATTCAATTACTAGGACTATCAGAGTTTGAAGAATTCATTGATTTAACAGAAGCCGGAGCGTGATCAAAAAAGATTGGAAAATTTTTCAGACCTCGCTAAAAGCAAAATATTATTAACAAAAGGATCCTTATGTCGCATGGTACGTGGTTATTCTAAATTAAAAGAGAAATTTCGAAGTTACCAGGTAGGACGCCATTATGATCGAATTGTTAAAGTATTATCCGTGTGGGTGCGATATTAAAGACGCAAGACGTGACAAGTAAGAATCTACCATAATGCTTAATTTGCGAAGATATTTCAACGTACTTTCTAAAAGTTATTATATGAAACAATGGAGATATGATCGAACAAGCTCGAAAGATGAATACAAGTGAAATGTGGATGGTGACCAATGGTATCGTTCTTGTCTTCAATATTACAACATATATTCCTTTTTAATTCCTAAAAATGTATGAACTTCTTTTCTGAATTCTTTATGATGATATCAAAAAGGAAGATATTCCATTCCTTTCAAATTTATTTGCTTCCCTCAAGTTTTGCTTTCTGATTGGGACAAACAGTGTTGTGGTGAGACACTTTGTCAGAATGACGAAGAGTCGGGTGGGACGCCACCTAATCATGTGTTGTATGCCATACGGTACAAAAGACTGGCCATCTTAAGTACCAATGTGGTTGTCTCATTCATATTCAAATCCTTACTTCTTCTTTCTTTTCAACCCTAATTTCTGTGAATTTTGAATCCTTCTAGTCGTTTCATTATACTGTTGCTCATTGCAAGAGATTTTCAAGTAGAAATCAACGTATCCTGAGTCAAGCGGACGAAGTTTCATCTACCTCTTATGCATGGAAAGGAAACACGGGCACATGACGAGGATTGCAAATCACTAGCCCCAGTGAAGGATCCACTAAGAGTCAAGGGGATCTACTCCAATAAGGAATACGTCTCCAAGAACGATAGTTTATGAATTGTCTGTGAAATAGGTTATTCAGAATACGTATGCTATGCGGTGACGTGAATGATAATGGTGAATACCTTAAGCGTTAAAGTATTAAAAGATGTGAGAGAAACTTAATTGTTTATCTCTCAAGGTTTTGTTAATAAGATAAATTACCCTGTTGAGTTGATAAGATTGTGACTGAAGGACTAGTAAGTCAAGAATGTGTAATTGTTAAATAAGTAAGTACCAATGGTGAAATTGAGATTCCTGGCAATAAGTTGTGTAGAATTGATATCCTGGAAGATAAGAGGATTTGATATTATTCTAAGGAATGGATTGACTACTAAAGCGTGATGTCCAGACAGACCGTCGTGACGAAAAGATAATTCTAAGGATGCCAAATGAGAAGGTGAGGAGATTCAGAAGATAAAAGAAGGTAACGAATTTGTTAATAATGATTACGACAATCAAGATATGAGCAGTGGTGATTATGGAATACATAAAAGTTGGAAGCAAACAAAGTCTGAAGATTTTATAGTAATTAAGGAGCTTCAAGATATGTTTTTGAATGAGTTATCAACATTTCCTTCGAATATCAAAATTGAGTTCGTGACTGACTTAGCACCTGAAATGAAGCCAGTGTCTAAGGCCTCGTACAGAATGGCACCAGTTAATGTGAAGGAGTTAGCAAAGTAAATGCAAGAAATGCTAGAAGAAGAAGCGATTAGACCTAGTGTACCCCATAAGGTGCACCGGTAGTAAATGTTAATAAGAAAGATGGAAGTATGTGATTATGCGTCGACTAGAAAGAACTCAACAAGTTTACTATCAAGAACAAGTATCTGTTACCTTGACCCAATGATTTATTTGATCAAATGAAGGAAGCAAAGTACTTTTATAAGACTAATTTAAGACTTAGTATTTCACCAATTGAAGATTAAACCTATAGATATATCAAAGATAATTTTCAGAACTAAGTACTGTTCTCGTATCGTCAATTGGATTAACCAATATACCAGTAATATTTGTACTGGATGGACAGAACCTTTAAGGAATATCCGGGTAAGCTATAGTTGTGATACTTAAAGTCAACGGAGGACCATGCAAAGCAGTTAATGAGGACTGGGAAGTTGGAAAAGAAAGAAGTTGTATGAAATATAGTTCTTAGCATAAATAGTCAAGGTAGAGAAGATCAAAAGAGATTCAGCAGAAGTTAAAGTTACTATGAATGAAAAGAGACCAGAAACACCAATAAAAGTAAGAAGCTTTATCATAGGCCGGTTACTATCGAAAAATTGGTGCAAGATTTCTTGGAAGTTGTAATATCTTGGATGAAGCTGACTAGGAAAAGTAAGAAGTTTATATGAAGTAAAGAAGGGTAAACAAAGTTTTACGGAATTAAATGAAAGAATGGTTGCAGCACCTGTTTTATCATTTTAAAAATATCAAGGAGATTTGGTAGTTATAGTGATGCTTCTCATAAGGAAGCAGGATGTGTGTTGATGCAGCACAATAAAGTTATTGTATATGCACCCAGACAATCGAAACCTTATGAGCAGAAGTATCCTATTCATAATCCGGACTAACCATAATAATATTTCTTTTGAAAGATTGGGAAACATGATATGTATGGAGAAAGGTGTAAGATCTATATGGACCATAAAAGTTGAAGTATGTATTCATGAGGAAAAGCAAAAATAGTGACAAGCGATAGGCAAAAAGGAGAGAACGAGCATAGAGTCTGCACCAGAAGAATTAACTATGGAATTTTGGAAGTTGGAATTGGAAGCTAAAGGTTATAATCCAAAAGAAGCAAGGATGGATAGTATGACGAGATGGAAAGAAAGAATAATGGATCACGATGTTAGCAGTTAGTAAGAGGAAATTTATGCGCCCAGGAAAATGATCACGATATCTCCAGATTTTCTTCCGGCACCTGGATGCTACAAGTAGAAGAATTAAGAAATGAAATATCACAGGAAAACTCACAACATTAAGTATTTGAGTTATTGAAGAGATGCCACGATGTACAGAAATTAAAGAAAAATAATGATAACCAGGTATAAGAAGGATATGTTAAGACAGATTAGAAACTGTTAGACACGTCAAAGAAGTAAGGTGAGGTATTAGAGACCTAGTGGACAAGGCAGACCAAGGAATGATTTTACAAGAAGCGAATCGTGAAATGTATCAGTGGTGTTGTTAGAGAAAAGGAATGAAATTATGAGATTATGTACTAGTTAGCAGGAGTTCAATAGAACAATGAATAAGAATAAGTGACCCCTATAAAGATTGATTACTTACGAAACCTAATTCAAGAAGTATGTTATATCTTGGGGATTAACTTAAGATCCGACCTGAGAACATATCAGAGATTACAATTAAAGAGTGTTAAGAGCATTGCAAGCTTTGGTGATATAATGTGAAATAACAAGTGTATTAGGTGACTATAAGGAATTAAGGATAATGGTGTATAAGGAGTACTTAAATAGGCAAACTGTATTTATTGATAACATCCTCAGCTACTCAAAGAATAAGAAAGTCTGTGTGGAATGCCCAAGAATTTTTCTCCAAGGATCAGAAGGAAAACAAATATGCGTTAAGTCTTCAAGAATGAAATTTTGATTAAGGTTAACAAAAGATTCTGAATTAATCCATTAACAACTACTTAAGCAAAGCCGTATGATAACATATGCCTTATACAGAAAGAAGGGATTGGGTGTAGTTAAGACTACCAAGGAATTAATAAACGAATTGGAAAGAGTGAAATCTGAAGTTCAAATACCTGAAGGTGATAATATGTGAATATATGAAATTACTTTTCAGCCTTAACTGATGAAAAAGAGTAAAAGATGTTTAAATGCTTGGAAACCAAGTTGAAAACGAGCACCGCCTATTATCCTTAAGCGGAGAATCCAAGTACGAAAATAATTCAGGAAATGTAAGATATGTTGAGAGGTTGAGTTTTAAGGAAACACTGTAATGATCATTTATCAGCAATGTCAGCTTTAGAATGCTATTTTATTAATCTTCATGTGAACGCAAGTGTAGGTCCCCATTCTTATTGAGACAAAGTAGGAGGAAGAAAGTTGTTAAATTCTAAATTAATTCAGCACACCAAGAGCGTAGGGATATTGATTGAAGCAGCTTGGAGTAAACAAAGAAAGAAGACGAAATTGTATTGAGAGGAAGTATGAGTATAGAAATAGGACCAGTAGTGTTAGTAAAAATGTCGTCTTGAAAAAGATTGGATAAGTTTGAGTAGAAGGGACAAGCTAAGTCCTAAAATTAGTGAACCATTCGAGGTATTGATAAATATAGATAAAGTTGTTCATAAATGATATGACCCTCACACCTGTGTGTACACCTAATGTACTTTACTTATTAATGTTAAAGTGATAAGTATTGAGCTGGAATTAAATGATTGATCAGGAGCCATTGGGGCTCTTGTCCAAGTTATTCTGCATATAGTGATCAATCCAAATTCTTGATCGTCAAAGGCAAGTCCTTGGAAACGAGTGCATACCTATTATGAATACGTTTGAACCCTCGAATAGAAGGGTCTACTTAGAAATTTGAGTCAGATATGCTTGACAAATATCCTCACTTAATTATTAGACCAGATTCTGAGGACAGAATCCTTTTAAGGGGGGAAGGATATAACGACTCGTGTATGTTTGAATTATTTAAATATGTGATTATTACGGAAATTATTACATAAAATATGTGTATTGGTTTTGATCGCTCTGTGTTGGTTGATTATTATATAGGTGTAATTTATAATATACCGGGTTGTTCGTGTTATTAATTATGGAGTCGTATTGGATTGTTTTCATTTTCAAAAGTGGATTTGGTGCAAATTTATTTGCATAAATATTGGGAATGTTTCAAAAATTATTTTTATGATTTTATAATTATAATAATTATTTTTAGGATTTTATAAAATTAATAAATCAATATTTTATAAATTATTTATCTTTAAATGATTTTCTGAATGCTTTTATTTGTAAAATCCATATTTAATTCTAAAATTCTTCAAAAATTATGAAACTCATATTTATTTAAGTTTGGAATATTCCGAGAATTTTAAAATTATTTTGGAAATTATCGGGATTAATTTCACGCGCTCGTTGTTTCGCTTCATTGATAAAAGCGGATATAAAGTGTATTTTAATAATCATTTTAAAATTTCAAAATTCATGTTTTTATTAACTTCGGGATATTTGTAATATTTTAAGAATATTATCCTGATTTTCTGAATCTGTTTTAAGTATACCTCGGTTCGTTAAATGAGAAATACGGGTATAAATTGTGTTTCAGAAATTATTTTAAAATTACGAAATTTATGTTTTTGTAAACTTTAGGATATTTAAGATATTTTAAGATTATTTTCATAATTTTCAAAAATTGTTTTGCGTACACCTTTGTCCGTTAGTTTTGAATTACGGGACTAGCCGGGTCTCAGAATCTTCAAAATGCGCCTTTGAATTACAGGAGTTGTACTATCAGTTGTACTACTAGGTGTACTGCATTGATTGTACATCATATAAAAAAATAAAAATAAAATAAATAAATAGAAAACAACTACACCCCTGTAAACCCCCTTCCTCTCGGTCTCCCTGTGGTGTCTTCTTTCTCGGCGAATTATGCCGCCACCGGAGTCCTGTATCTCCGACTTCTTTCCGGTGAAAGCCTTGGCTCTTCCTGTTAAGCTGCCACGTTTTCCTTGTTCTGGCTGCCTTGAACTCCGGCTGCTTGATTTGGTTTCGTTCCTGTTGATTGGGTAAATACATACGTTGTTGTATGTATATCAGTTGGGTTTGGTTTGTGTGTTGTGTGATGCTTCCGTTTTGCTTGTTGCCTTTTTCTTTTCCGGTTGCCACCGGTAATCCTTCCGGTAGGGCGGCAGGAGCGTGCTGCACACGCGCCTGTGTGTGTCTTGTAAATTTGAGGTTGATTCAAGTATATTTTTTTATTATTTTATTTTCTGTGCGGGAAGTATTTGATTATATCCGTGAAATAAATTGTTATGCAGAAAATTCCGTATTAAAATTTATCGATGAGATTTATTTGGAAACCCGAATATTATCGGGCACCAATAAATTTTGCCGCCGTACCGCGATGACTCGTTACGAGCAGACGGTGGACGGTGATGAATCATTTCTGAGTCCTAATATTTTAAAATAAATAAATTAGTTCGTGAGATTATCGTTGAAACGAGAATTTGGTTTTATATTAAAGTCGAGTATGTAAAGTAGTTGACGAATTATGATTGGATTGATTGTTAAATTGAACTGGTGGCTGGAATTGTAGTTGTGAATTTGATTATTGGTGGTTTGACATCGATTGATGTTTCGATGGGTAGTCCGATAAACAAAGGGGACGCAGCCCGATTTTTGGGAAAATCAAATTACGGACATACGGGAGCGTATCCGAGGATTATCGGGATGTCGAGCGAATATAAGTAAATACATATACGCATGTCTTATACATAACCTGATTGTATGTGGTGTTGTATGTTTTGACCAAAACACAGTAACCCTAATTTCGTAAAATGACAAGTATACGTATTTTCTGGAAATAAACACTAGATCGATTTCGAGAATGTGAACCCTAATTATTTTCTGTGTTATTCTAATATCAATAATTACGAGTCGGGTTTGAATATCGTTGGGTAAGAATTAGTATCAAGGATATGTCAAGCATACCTAGACGTCTAACGTAGGGTATTTTGACCCTGTAGGTTATAGTGGGGAACTTGAAAGTGGACGATGGACTAAAGATACCATAGTGGTCAGTCGACGAGCTCAGTAGAGTTTCAACAGAAAGACCTGAGTGTCGAAGTCAAATCCAATGGGATCTAATGGTTGGACGTTAGAACCTGAGCAGCAGAGTCGGCTCAGGGTTGATCAGTAATAGCTGTAAAGCCTTGTAAGGCAAGTATTTCTGAACTTTTCCTCAAGATATATTACCATTGTTTTTGAACTGTTTTATAACATATTGTTATCATTACACATAACTCCTGTTTTATAATGCATATGCTTCAAACTATTTACCCTTAAACCCTGATTCTTTCTTGATCTTGAGCCGTAAGCCTTATTCTTTGCAAACCGTACTTTGTTGATCCTCAGACACCAAACCACACAAATATGATACTACTTCTCAAATGTATAACTACCAAACTTCAAACACTGGAACGAAATTGCTTGAAAACACAAAAGTTTTTATATCTCAACCATTCCTTACAACATCAAAGAACTATACCTCGAACAATCATTATTTGTTTAATACCTGATCACTTTACAAACTGAAAGCCGTTTCTTATACGTACCTTGATATACCCCTGTGTTGCATCTTGAATTGCATTATGTTTTAATACCGATGCTTTATCGCTGTTGATTATGATCTTGCTCATTGAATTACATTCTTATTACACTGAATTGCTTTAGAATTGGATAGTTTTCTTTATGTGGACCAGATTCGTGGTCGAATTAGGCCAATGTGTGCCTTGGATCCAGTAATTAGAGCAGTGTTTTGTGCTTTGCTCGGGGTTAGTGCGTGACTGATCAGCAGCCTAACCTTGGTTTTATAACTTAAAATGAATATCCAATTTTAATGATTAGTTAAAAAGAAACTTGATTCATCTGAATCATTTCACTTGATCATTGTTTAACCTCAGTTATCGTTATTATGACTTGTTGAGATAGTTAGCTTACCCTTCCGATTCTTTTATATATTTTACAGTTGAAAAGAATATGGATAATAATGAAGTTCCTCAGTCCAAAGTGCGGGCTAAGGTTCCGGTGAGTTGAATCAAGCTAGCAGAAGCTTCATGCGGTATAGAGATAGTTAGATTGCAAGAATGATTTTATTATCAATTGTAAGTTAAATTAGTTGGGATTTGGTATGTTTTAATAAAAGTTAAGGTTGTGGCTTGTTTTCAAACTTTAACCTGTTGCGATCCGTGGTTTTTGTGAAGCAGGGTCATTATAATTAATATCTCTTTTACAGAGTTATATATTGTGTATGTGTTGTGGACCTCAAACTTCTGACCCAGGTTTGGAGGGCGCCACAGGCGCGATCTGAAATAAGTGAGAAATTTGTTTGCCTCAAAGGTGTTTGAGAAAATGTCTGTAAAAAAAACCGTCAGAAAATGTGAGAGAGAATAAGAAAAGAGAAAGAGTGAGTAGAATAAAAATGAAAATAAAAGATTTGAAAATCTTTTATCTCTTTTACTTAGACACCTCACGTGACAGCAGTTAATGAGAAGTGGAACAGACCTTTACACCTGTCAGCCATGCAGCAGTTAAGGCAAAAGTTAATGGGCACGGTAAATAAGTAATGATTACATTGCACGTTCAGTTTTTAAAAAAAAACTGTTCCCACTAAATAAATGATTATTACTGCTTATCTCACATAAACCAATATTCTGAGAAAATATGACCATTCAAGTAATGACCAAAAATAAACCAAGTAAATAAATATTGCCACGTCAGCATCAGAACTTGATTATTATCAGAATTTAAAAGTCATCAGAATATGGCTCCTTAACTCGAAAAGTGAATGTGTATTTCTGTAATTCTTCACATAAATACTGATATGATTTCATCAGAACTTAATCGTCAGAACTTCCATCAGAACTTGTCCTCAGAATTTATGCAACTGGCACTTAAACTGTTAATCTAAAACAACATTTATCACCACAGTAATTTTCATCATTCATATGGAGTGTAAGTGTGCAATAAGCTAAATATCAGACAAAGAGTAAAGTCTGATTAACTTCAGTACATCTTAGAAATAAGGCATAACTAAGAACATTGCTTAAAATATGTCATTAGTCTGAAGCCTACTTTAGAATGAGTTCATGCATGAGTCCACCTCAACTGTTTTGTGCTCATTTTATGCATCTTTTGAAATTCCTTTTTACAGTGGCTTCTCAGTGTAAGTGAGTCACGACTGCTTATCAGAATTTATGCTATTATCAGAGTATTTCAGCAGTAATCAGAGAATGTGAAAAGTCACCAAGAAAATTTTATTTTTCTTTTCTAATGCATATTACTTAATACCAGCAATAGACTTGGGTCTTCCCTTCCACATATATTTTTCTCTAGATCTCAAAGGAGTACCTGATATTTATTTATTTTCTTTTCTTTTTCTTTTGATAAGTGAGGCTTATCAGCACTTAGTACATCCATTAGAATTACTAACATCAGAACTTAACAGATAAGAAGCATTATTCTAGTTTTTGACTTAATAATAAGATACACAAAGTAAACTTTAACCAAACTCAATATCAGAATTTGCTTGTGTTAAAAGATTTCCACATAAACAATTACTTCAAACATGGGATTATTAGTATATTAAAGACTACCAGGTCAGCATCTAGCACAATTATCCTCATTGGATCGAATAGTCACAGAAACATTCATATCATTATCAGAGTTTAGAAATTCACATCAGACAACAATCAGCAGTTAGAAAATTTTAATTTAAGCACATAATACACAAAGATAGTAATATCTGTAAATACTGATCATAAAGTCTGATGTATCAGAACATAAACTAAGCAGATTTAGAGAAAGAACCTGAAACCATTCCAAGTTCATTTACCAATCTTGTAAAAGTAGCTTCACACAGTGGTTTTGTGAAGATATCTGCTAGTTGTTGATCTGTTGGAACAAAATGCAATTCCACTGTACCTTCATCCACATGTTCCCTTATGAAGTGGTGCCTTATGCTGATGTGCTTTGTCATTGAGTGTTGAACTGGATTACCTGTCATAGCAATAGCACTTTGATTATTAGAGTAAATAGGGATTTTAGAATATGTTAACCCATAATCCAGTAACTGATTCTTCATCCAAAGAATCTGTGCACAACAGCTTCCTGTAGCAATATATTCTGCTTCTGCAGTTGATATGGAAATTGACTTCTGTTTCTTGCTAAACCAAAAAACCAATCTAGCTCCAAGAAATTGGCAGCTTCCACTTGTGCTTTTCCTGTCAATTTTGCATCCTGCAAAATCTGCATCTGAGTAACCTATTAGCTTAAAGTCTGATTCCCGAGGATACCACAATCCTAGATCAGCTGTACCCTTAAGGTACTTGAAAATTCTTTTTACAGCTGTTAAGTGAGGTTCTCTTGGATCTGCTTGAAATCTTGCATAAAGACAGGTAGCATACATGATATCAGGTCTACTTGCAGTTAGATAGAGTAGTGAGCCAATCATACCTCTGTAATCAGTAATATCTACTGATGTACCAGTATCCTTATCCAATTTTATTGCAGTGGCCATAGGAGTGGATGCACTTGAACAATCTTGCATTCCAAATTTCTTCAACAAATTTCTGGTGTACTTAGATTGACTTGAAGGCCCAGAAAATAGCTAAGTTCTCCCATCATACTCATTTGATATCTTGACTGCATTAGCTTGGCAAACCTTTTACAAAGTCTGTCATTTGTAGAACCAAAAATGATATCATCAACATATATCTGCACCAAAAGTAAGTCCTTTCCATGGTTGAGATAAAACAATATTTTGTCAATAGTCCCTCTGTTAAATTCACTTTCTAGAAGAAACTGAGCTAATGTCTCATACCATGCTCTTGGAGCTTGCTTAAGGCCATAAAGGGCTTTATCAAGTCTGTAGACATGATAAGGAAATTTTGAATCTACAAAACCTGGAGGTTGTTCAACATATACTTATTCTTACAATTCTCCATTAAGAAAAGCACTTTTTACATCCATTTGAAAGACTGTAAACTTTTTGTGAGCAGCATAAGCCAAAAATATCCTTATGGCTTCCAATCTGGCAACTGGTGCAAATGTTTCATCATAATCAATTCCCTCATGTTCAGAGTATCCTTTTGCAACCAACCTTGCTTTATTCCTTGTAATTATACCATCGCTATCAGTTTTGTTTCTGAACACCCATTTTGTACCAACAACAGATCTGTTCTTTGGTCTTGGCACTAGGGTCCAAACTTTATTTCTTTCAAATTCATTTACCTCTTCCTGCATTGCTTGCACCCAATCAGCATCTTGAAGAGCTTCTTCCACTTTCTTTGGTTCAGTCTGAGAAAGAAAAGAGTGATAGAGACATTCATTTAATGTTGTTGTTCTAGTTCTTATACCTGCTTCAGGATCTTCAATAATCAAGTCAGGTGTATGTGCTTTAGTCCACTTCCTTGCAGATGGAAGATTATCTCTAGAACTGGATGATCCCTCATGATCCATGCTGTCTCCATCAATATTTTTTGATGCTCCCCCTGAAATTATGCTATCTGAGTTGGATCCTTCAGAATTTGAGTTTCCAGAATTATCAGAATTTGGCCCATCAGAACTTGATGAATTAGAATTTGAGTTTCTAGAATTATCAGAACTTGCCCCATCAGAACTTGACGAATCAGAACTTGAAGAGCCTGTTCTAGGTTCTGATGCTTCTTGAGATGTGGTTGGATCTTCAATATGCTCCCCCTGCACAGGTGTATTTTCCTTTGGCGTAGTTACCACAGTTTCAATAACATCAGAGTTTGCAGTATCAGAGTTTGCAGTATCAGGATTTAGACTGTCAGGATTTACAGAATCAGAATTTAAAACTTCATTCTCAAATCTTAGCTGATCATGATCATTGAAATCTTCAAGTCCCGTAATTTTCTTATCATCAAAAGAGACATTGATAGATTCCATGACAACCCTTGTTCTAAAATTTTAGACTCTGAAGGCTTTTGTGGAAAGTGGATATCCAACAAAAATTCCTTCATCAGCTTTTAGATCAAATTTGGATAGCTGTTCAGGATGAGTCTTAAGAACAAAATACTTGCATACAAATACATGAAAGTACTTCAGATTTGGCTTCTTTTTCTTCACCATCTCATATGGTGTATTTCCATGCTTGTTGATAAGTGTTGCATTCTCAGTAAAACAAGCAGTCTGCACAACTTCAGCCCAAAAGTAGGTTGGTAACTTTGCTTCATCAAGCATAGTTCGTACAACTTCAATAAGAGTTCTATTCTTTCTTTCAACAACTCTATTTTGCTGTGGAGTTCCAGGAGCAGAGAAATCCTGCTTGATTCCTTGGTCTTTGCAGAACTCTTCCATAATCAAATTCTTGAACTCAGTGCCATTATCACTTCTTATGATTTTCACAGAGTCTTTAACCAATTTATCCAGTTGTTTGACATGATCAATCAAGATAGATGCAGATTCATTTTTTGTGTGCAAGAAATATACCTATGTGTATCTGGTGAACTCATCCACTATGACCATAACATATTTCTTCTTTGTAATAGACATGACATTCACTGGACCAAATAGATCAACATGTAGTAGGTGATAAGGCTCAAGAATTGAAGATTCAGTCTTGCTCTTGAATGAAGATTTTCTTTGTTTTGCCTTTTTACATGAATCACAAAGGCCATCAGGATCAAATACTGATTTTGGAAGTCCTCTCACAAGATCTTTCTTGACTAGTTCATTTATATTGCTGAAATATAAATGAGAGAGTTTCTTGTGCCAATCCCAGCTTTCTTCAATTTATGCTCTACTTAGCAGATAGATTGCAGAACCATCAGAACTTGTTGAAAGCTTGGCTTCATAAATGTTACCATGCCTGTATCCTTTCAGAACAACTTTTCCTGTTGATTTTCTTACAACTTCACAGTGTTCTTCAAAGAAATCCACATGATAACCTCTGTCACAGATTTGACTAACACTCAGCAAATTGTGTTTAAGTCTTGAGACTAGAGCTACTTTTTCAACGATGACATTCCCAAGATTGATATTGCCATATCCAGTGTTTTTCCCATGTTCCCATCTCCATAAAAAACACCCGGGCCAGATTTCTCCATAAAGTATGATAGCAAGGCTTTATTTCCAGTCATATGTCCTGAACATCCACTGTCCAGAACTAGGATGTTTTTCCTGTTACCCTGCAATCACAAAGACCACTAATGGTTAGTTTTAAGGACCCAGACTTGCTTAGATCCTTTGGCCTTATTAAGTTTGTTAACATTTGCAACGGATTTAGGATCAGAGTTTATGTTAACATTTTTCTTATCAGAATTTACAGTATCAGACCTTGCATCAGAACTTACACTAGAAGGAATAATGCTAACTTTCTTTAAAGAAGGTTTATTTGATAATTATCATAGTACAAACTATGATATTCCTTACAAGTATAAATGGAATGCCATAAACTACCACAATGAAAACAAGGATTTTGTGGCCTATATATAACAGACTGACTCTTAACTCCTGATTTTGAAGGTAAGGAGTTTATGTTTTTATTCTTCCTACAAAAAGAAGTCAGATGGTTAGAATTTCCACAGTTATAACATTTCTTTCTAGGAGCATTAGGAACAGGCGTATAATCATTTCTTTTATTCACACCTACCTTTCCATTCCTATTTTTCCTAGGTGGCTTTACCTTGTTTACATTTTTAACATCTTTCAGCTTATGCTTAAGCTGCTTCTTTGTCATTAAGCCTATGTTAACTTCAGTTGGCTTATCCTGTTTTAGTTTGTCAGAAGTTAATTTCTCTTTAACTTCTGATTTATCACTATCAGACTTTACAGCTACAAACTTAACAGGATTTACTTTTGGCTTTTGTTTAACAACTATAGGCTCAATTTCTATAGTTCCTTTATTATTCTTATCAGCTCCATAACCTAAGCTCTCTTTCCAGTTGCCACTACTTAACAAATTCTGAGTTGTTCTGCCAGAGTTAGTCCAAGTCCAGATAATCTCTCTTTCCTTTTCTAACTCAGTTTTTAGATATTCATTCATTTTAAACACTTCACCTCTAACATAGAAAGCTTCATCTCTATCTTTTTGAGTTTGATAGAACATAACTAACTCTTTTTCTAAAAAATCATTCCTCTTTTTATAAGCAAGATTTTCAGAAGTTAATCTTTTAAATGTTAAATTTTAATCTCTATAACTAATGAACATGGTTTTAAGATATCTTCTCAACTCAATAATATCATCAGTATGAAAAGCATAAGTTGTTTGAGGTACCTTTAACTCAGCAGCTTCAGAACTGCTATCAGCATTTGCCATCAAGGCATAGTTCACCTCACTTTCAGAATCTGAAGTGTCTGTCCAGCTTTTCTTCTTTGTGACAAGAGCCTTGCCTTTGTCACTTTTTCCTTTCTTGAAATCAGGAGATATGTGGCCTTTCTCACCACAGTTGTATCATTTGACATTTGAGTAATCTCCTCTGTTAGACTTTCCTCCCTTACCTTCAGATTTTCTGAAACCTTTATTATCAGAACTTGCACCTTTCCTGGAAAACTTCTTTCCCCTTCTGAATTTCCTGTATGCAATCTTTGTGATTCCTTTCACCATAAGAGCACATCAGGGTCCATCTCAGAGACTTTCAGTTTCTGAATCCTCATCACTATCAGGACTTGATGACTCAGTATCAGACTTTGTGATGAGAGCCTTTCCTTTTCCTTTCTTTGAGACAGCCACTTTAGGGGATTCCTCCTCAGCCTTAAGAGCAATTGTTCTTAATTTTCTCCCATGCCTCTTGCTTCTTTGATCCATCTCAAGTTCATGAGTTTTGAGCATACCATAAATTTCATCAAGAGTTGTCTCATCAAGAGCATAGTTGTCTCTTATAGTAGTTGCCTTCAAATCCCAACTTTCAGGAAGAGCTAAAAAGAATTTAAGATTAGTATCTTCAAGATCATATTCCTTATCCACCAGTGACAGATCATTTAAGAGTTTGACAAATCTATCATATAATCCAGTTAATGACTCATAAGGTTTTGAGTCAAAGTGCTCATACTCTTGAGTGAGTATAGTCCTCATGTTCTTCTTAATTGAATCAGTTCCCTGGCATCTTGTCTCCAAGGCAACCCATATCTCCTTTGCAGTCTTGCAGTTAATTACCCTATTTAACATGACATTATCAATGGCACTGTGCAACAAATGTCTTACCTTTGCATCCTTTACGATAAATGAGATATCTTCAGCTGTATATTCACTTTTCTCCTTTGGTACAGTCTGTGCGGGCTGATCTGCAACTATAATAGAGAGCTTGGTTGGCTTATGTGGTCCTTCATTAATTCTGTCAAGATATTCTGGATCTATAGCTTCTAGAAACATAGACATCCTCACCTTCCATATGGGATACTCAGAAGGTTTCAGTATGGGAACCCTAATCGTCTTATATCGATTATGGATTTGAGTCTTTGGAGTTTCTTCAGTTTTGGTGGGCTTGGTTGGAGTTTGTGCTTCTTCAGACATGATTGTTTTTGGATCTTTACTGTATGTATGTTAACAGATTGCTCTGATACCACTTGTTAGGTCACACACACTGTAGAAGGGGGTTAAATACAGTGTATACTACAATCAAATCGAATATAAGAACTCAAGTAACAAAACACAGATTTTATTCAACATAATAAACTCTGTTACAAAGAACTGTTCTCTCTCAGTGATGAACAAATTATCACGAGAGCTGCTAGGGTTACAATGAATAATAATCTCGATTAAGATAACACATATAGTGTAAACCCTATGTCTGTGTTTATATACTACACAGTTACAAGATAATCTTCTAATTGATATTGAATATAATTATGCTTCCTAATATATATCAACTAGTTATCTTTTCTTCCAAGTATTCTATCGGTTCCGTTTAGGAATCGAATGAAATTGAATTCATTAATATTTTGGGTTGTAATATATTTATTTTGGTTGGTAGTTGTAATCTTGTCCCAAACTTAATCCTGTGTAGATCTTGTTAGTAGTTAATCGGGGTTTAGTATATCTGTTGATATTATTAGTTTAATTGTGTGTGAGTCCTCATTTCCTAACCCCAAGATTGAGGTTGTCACAATTTAATCGGGTACCCGCAAAATTTCGCCGCCATCGACGATGAGCCTCGGCGAGTCGACGGTGATGATTTTATCTTAGTCCTAAATATTTTAAATAAATAAAATGATCGAATAAATTATTTTCAAAATGTAAATAAATGATTGTGTAATGCGTCGTATTGAATGGGGAATTTGGTTGTTGGAAATTGAAGTCGATTGATGTTTCGACGGGTAGGTCTATAAATAGAGGAGTCGATGTCCAAATTTTCTAAAAAATTACTTTTAAATACGAATCGAGTGTATATATCTAAATAAATACAAACAGAACCCTGATTGTTACGTGTACTATTATTACGTGTATAATATTATATGAATATGTACGAGTCGGGAATCGTTATCGTTGGGTAATTTTCTAGCAAGGATATGTCAAGCATAACTGGTCATCTAACCTAGGTTGTCTCGATTCTGTAGGTTCAAGTTGAATGACCCAGTAGTTAAAGTCGGTTAGAGTCAATCCAGTATTAGTGTAAAGCTTCGCAAGGCTAGTACCCCTGAACAAATCTTTTACGGTTCAGTATATATGAATAATTGTTGACTTAATTTACGTACTGGAACAGAACGTTTTAAGTTACGTATCCCCCGTGTTTAAATATGATTTATTAACTTACGTTTTGGGGGAAAAGTGACTTCTGAAAATGCCTATCTTATTGTGATTAAAACTGAAAAGATTTTGGAAAGTGTGCTGTGGTATAATTGTTTAAAAGAGATATGTATAATTAATTTTTGGAAACTGGATAAAAATGGATCAGATATTGGATGGTTACGTAAGAGGCCCGTAACGGCCCAGCGGGTTTGCATAAGTGGCTAAGTCAGTTGCGCGCCTTATTTAAACCGCTTAGTCCAGCGTGACAGAGACCTACCTGGTCTCTGAGTTCCGAAACAGGTTTGCGGTGGGATGGACTGATCAGCTGTCCCTTGGATTCGTCCAATTACATATCTGATTTTGGTTTAGTGGTTCCCATAACGGAACAAGTGGTTTTGTGGTCCCCGTAATGGGACATATGATTTATAGTTCCTGTAATGGAATAGTGGTTTTGGAAATGGAAATAGCATGCTAAAATTGGACTCTGGTATTTATGCATAGCACACAACTGATGATATTGTTTTACAGAGCATGCTAGTTTTAATATCCAGTTTATACCTGTTTTTACTTGTTCTCACAACCGAGTTATGATTTATGTTCCTATATTGTTTTTATATACAGTGTTTTACTTGTTATTCATATAGTGGTACTGTTGAGCAATTGATTGCTCACCCTTGCAACTTGTTTTGTATTTGTATTGTAGATGTCTAGAAGACCAGCCAAACCATGGCAGAATAGGGTGTCCGCCCACTTCGGTCCCGGCTCCTCTTAGGTAGTTTGTATCAGACCCTGAGGTCTGATGAGTTGTTGTAATAAGTTAGAGTGTCGGGTTGTGGAATAAGTTATTTGTAGTGTTGTAACCTAAATAATACTTGAAACTGTATTTGATCCCTGTTTGGGGTCGTGTTTTCATAATAATGTTTAATTAGTAGTTTATATTCGTGGTTTTTTATATTTTAGTGACGTCAGCTTCTGACCCCGGGGTTGAGGTCGTCACAGAGTCTCCAATAATATAGGTCTTCACTGAACCTGTGTGTATGTTTATTTGCATATAATGCATGGGTGCTTAAATTAGAACCCTCAATATGGTGAGATATGAGATCTAATCTCATTTACATATTATTTCGTTATAGATAAAATTATAGCCGCACATTATAATCTTAGATTTCATTTTCATTTTTATACCTTTCATCCACCTACTCCTAATACATATTTCTTACTAAGATCTTTAGATTATAATATTCAATTTTGAATTTTATGTTACAGAATGAAATACTTCTTTGTAAAAATAATAATTACAAACAAAATTGATTTACTTTTCATTTGAATGATATTTATAAATATTAATTACAAAATAATATGCCATATTTAATATTATATTTGAAAATCTTATGATATGAAAGTATCTTGTATAATATCTACAATATGAAAATATATATTTGTATTACGAAAAAGTAACTTCGTATATTTATTAAAAAAATTAATACCTCTTTTGATTCCTTTTTTTTTCTTAATTACATATTGGCTCACACTATATATTGCTTAACAAAACAAAATGATATTGCAATCTCTTACAGTGTCTAAAATCGCTACATACACACAGTGAAACATTTGTTCAGTCATCTGTAAAATGGAAAAGTCTACAATTCTATTTTTCACCGTCTTTCTCTTTTCAGGTTCTTTATTTCTCCTTTCCCCACTTACATACCATAATGTAACAATTATTTATCATTATATGATCTAAATTTGTTAGATTAAGATTGTGTTTCGCTAAAAATTATTGTTTATTTATAAAAAAATTAAGGTAGATTTTGCATAATCCTAATATAGTCTCCTAACTCTCATATCTTCACTCGTATTTTTAAGTCTCTCTCCATGTGTGAGTTTTATTGTAAATATATACTTATGTTATGTAATGAACTTGTGTTATTTTTATTTGATTTGCAGTGAGTTTACCGGCCCCTCAAGGAGAAGCAGCTGGTAATGTGTGCACGGCTGTGAAAACATACCCAAACACTAATTGCTTTTTGTCAGATTGTGTTTCTTGGTGCAAAGGAACATATCACGGCAAAGGAATTTGTATTGCTATTAACTGCACTTGTACTTACAAATGTTGATTCTCTTCTTTGTGTTCTACATTTTCGATGAAATTTTATAATGTAATCGAATTATTATTAATTAATTGATTATTTCTTTAACATTGAATCTTTGAATGCATAAAATTTTTGATGGGTGTTGATATAGTTGTTTTATATAATTTTTACAAGGGATATTATAATATAGCATGATAATAATTTTCAAAAAAAAACTTTATTCAGTGCAATAAAAATATTATCAAAAAATATTTATTCTTAAACAAATTTATATTCACTATTCAATACGACAAATTATCGAACTAAAAAAGTTTTTATGAGAATATATTCTCTTTTATTTGATATTATAATGAGATTAGGCTAGATTTTTTCAAAAAAATAACTACACTTCCAGATAGTAAATTTAATAAGTAATTGCAAAAAAGGTGAATATCACCTATAGAAAATTTTCAAATCCACATTTTCAGTCATAACAAAATCTGAATTTAATATATTAGTTTGAAAACTTGCGAGGTGCTCCGAATCAAGATTAGTGTTTAAGCTCATACAAGGTAATTGATATTTTTTTAAAATATTTACCTTTGCATCATAGATTTGATTCATTTTAAAACCCTCATGGCGTTTCTTGAGTTTGTGAAATACCTAGATATAGTCAAGCTCATTTTGGAACGATATATGTTGGGAATTAAACCTGAATCTTGATTATAAGCAAATCACGTGGAATAATCATGTTAAGTCAAATTGTAGCCTTTAACGGCTAACCATCCTAAGGGATAACCGTTGAGGGAGTATCTCATCGAGTGATGAGGTTTATTGTAACATTTTCTGTGAGATTCCTGTTATAGATAGTGATCCTGTTATTTATTCAGAATTCATGTTGACTCAATGGATAATCTAGAATATGGTGGCTAATTGTACATACTTGATTCCATGTAACTATGATAAAGTAAAGTGAGCTATAAAATGTTAAGTGAAGATACAACATCAACTGCTAACTATATCAACTCATTAACGGCTAATCCAATTGCTGTCAACGACTAAGGAGACACAAATAGCTAGTGAAAATGACTTAACAATGGTCAAATCCTGAGTCTAACAAATTGCATGGATTGATGAGAATCTCAATAAAGAAAATGGAAGCCAACATAAATATTGCATGTGATCTTGGATTCTAAAATAGAAGAAATATTATATTTCCGTGCATGACAAATTGAAGGGATATTCAAAATAATATGTCAAGATAAAATCTAGCTTCACTTGTCAAGCCTCACGGGAAGGAATACAGAAGAAATCTTGTTGGACCTAGAAGACTGTGTTATGTATTGTCTAGCAAGCGTTGTAACTTGGTGGTATATAAACCAAGTTGTAGCAGTAGTATCACTTAAGAAATAGATTTACAATCTCAGGAGCGAAAGAGAGAGATATCCCGTTCTGAGTGAAATATTATAAATTGCACCTCTGAGATTACTTTGTAATCGTAACTCATTATTTCTTCAATGTAAAGCTTAGGTGGCAAGTCGAAAAACAAACCACATGAAAATTTTGAATATATGTGTTCCTTTTTTAATTAAATTACTACACGCTATAAAGTTCTACAATATGTTCAGCACTATACTTTTGTATATATTTTCCACATAATATTTATTCCGCGCTCTATTTATGAATACAATTTTTGTAAAATATTTATACTGCATGTTAAATTATATTTTTTATTTAAAGTATTGCGCTATTAAGTCAAAATATTTATTTACAAGTGTATCCCTCAATTTCTTTCATTTCTACCGTGGGGTCTTATATAATCTAATGGTAGATAGGGTCTCCAATAATATAGGTCTTCTCTAAACCTGTGTATGTGTGTTTATTTGCATATGGATATGCATGGGTGCTCAAATTAGAACCCTCAATATGGTGAGATATGAGATCTAATCTCATTTACATATTATTTCTATATAGATAAAATTATAGCCGCACATTATAATCTTAGATTTCATTTTTATTTTTATCCCTTTCATCCACCCACTCCTAATATATATTTCTTACTAAGATCTTTAGATTATAAAATTCAATTTTGATCTTTATGTTACAGAATGAAATACTTCTTTGTAAAAATAATAATTACAAACAAAATTGACTTACTTTTCATTTGAATGATATTTGTAAATATTAATTACAAAATAATATGCCATATTTAATATTATAATTAAAATTCTTATGATATGAAAGTATATATTTGTATTACAAAAAAGTAACTTCGTATATTTATTAAAAAAATTAATACCTCTTTTGATTCATTTTTTTTCTTAATTACATATTGGCTCACACTATATATTGCTTAACAATACGAAATGATATTGCAATCTCTTACAGTGCCTAAAATTGCTACGTACACACAATGAAACATTTGTTCAGTAATCTGCAAAATGAAAAAAATTACAATTCTATTTTTCACCGTCCTTCTCTTTCCAGGTTCTTTATTTCTCCTTTCCCCAGTTACATACCATAATGTAACATTTATTTATCATTATATGATCTCAAATTGTTAGATTAAGATTGTGTTTTGCTAAAAAATGTTGTTTATTTATAAAAAATTAAGGTAGGTCTTGCATTATCCTAATATAGTCTCCTAACTCTCATATCTTCACTCATATTTTTTAAGTCTCTCTCCATGTGTGAGTTTTATTGTAAACGTATACTTATGTTATGTAATGAACCTGTGTTATTTTTATTTGATTTGCAGTGGGTTTAATGGCCCATCAAGGAGAAGCAGCTGGTAATGTGTGCACGACTGTGAAAACATACCCAAACACCAATTGCTTTTTGCCAGATTGTGTTTCTTTGTGCAAAGGAACATATCACGGCAAAGGAATTAGCACTGCTATTAACTGCACTTGTACTTACAAATGTTAATTCTTTTCTTTGTGTTATACATTTTTGATGAAATTTTATAATGTAATCGACTTATATTAATTAATTTATTATTTTTCTAACCTTGAATCTTTGAATGCATAAAATTTTTGATGGGTGTTGATATAGTTGTTTTATATACTTTTTACAAGGGATATTATAATATAGCATAATAAGAATTTTCAAAAAAAACTTTATTCAGTGCAATAAAAATATTATCAAAAAATATTTATTCTTGATATTTGTTTAAATATTTACCTTTACATCATAGATTCGATTCATTTTAAAACCCTCATGGCGTTTCTTGAGTTTGTGAAACACCTGCATATAGTTAAGCTCATTTTGGAATGATATATGTTAGGAATTAAATCTGAATATTGATTATAAGCAAATCAGAGGGCATAATCATGTTAGGTTGAATTGTAGCCTTTAATGGATAACCATCCTAAGGGATACCCATTGAGGGAGTAGCCCATCAACTGATGAAGTTGATTGTAACATTTCCTGTGAGATTCCTGTTATAGATAGTGATCCTATTATTCATTCAGAAGTTATGTTGACTCAATGGATAATCTAGAATATGGTGGATAATTGTACATACTTGATTCCATGTAATTCTGATAAAGTGAAGTGAGCTATCAACTGTTAAGTGAAGATACAACATCAACTGCTAACTACATCAACTCATAAATGACTAATCCAAATATTATCAACGACTAAGGAGACACAAATAACTGGTGATAGTAACTTAACAATGGTCAAATCATGAGTCAAACATATGTCATGGATTGATGAGAATCTCAGTAAAGAAAATGGAAGCCAACTCAAACTTTGCATGTGATCTTGGTTTCTGGATTAGATGAAACATTCAATTTTCCGTGCATGTCAAATTGAAGGGATATTCAAAATAATATATCAAGATAAAATCTAGCTTCACTTGTCAAGCCTCATGGGAAGGAATGCAGAAGAAATCTTACAGAACCTAGAAGACTATGTTATATATTGTCTAGCAAGCGTTGTAACTTGGTGGTATATAAACCAAGTTATAGCAGTAGTATCACTTAAGAAAGAGATTTATAATCTCAGGAGCGAAAGAGAGATATCCCGTTTTGAGTGAAATACTGTAAATTGTAACTGTGATATTACTTTGTAATCCTAACACATTATTTCTTCAATGTAAAGCTCAGGCGGCAAGTCGGAAAATAAATTACTACATTAAATTACTATACTTTTGAATATATGTGTTCCCTTTTTAATTAAATTATTGCACTCTATAAAGTTCTACAATATGTTCAACACTATACTTTTGTACATATTTTCTGCATAATATTTATGTCGTGCTCTATTTATGAATACATTTATATAATATTTATTCTGCATGTTAAATTATATTTTTTTATTTTGATTCAAAAGTATTACACTACTAAGTCAAAATATTTATTTACAAGTGTATCCCTCACTTTTTTTCGTTTCTATCGTAGGATCTTATATAATCTAATGGTAGATAGGGTCTCCAATAATATACGTCTTCAGTGAACCTGTGTGTGTGTGTATTTGCATATGGATATACATGGGTATTTGCTCAATTTAGGACTCTCAATATAGTGAGATATAAGTTCTAATCTCATTTATAAAATATTTCTAAATAGATTAAATCATAGCCACACATTGTAATCTTATATTTTATTTTTATTTTTATCCTTTTCATCCACCCTCACCTAATATATATTTTATTACTAAGATCTTTAGATTATCATATTCAATTTTGAATTTTATACTACAAAGTGAAATACTTCTTTGTAAAATAATAATTACAAACAATATTGACTTAATTTTCGTTTGAATGATATTTGTAAATATTGATACCATATTTAATATTATAATTGAAAATCTTATAATATGAAAGTATCTTGTATAATATCTATAATATGAAAGTATATATTTGTATTACAAAAAAAGTAACTTCGTATATTTATTAAAAAATTTAATACCTCTTTTGATTCATTTTTTTTCTTAATACAAAAAGGCTCACACTAAATATTGCTTAACAACACGAAATGATATTGCAATCTATTACAGTGCCAAAAATTGCCACATACACGCAGTGACACATTTGTTTAGTCATCTTCAAAATGGCAAAGTTTACCATTCTATTTTTCAATATCCTTCTCTTTTAAGGTTCCTTATTTCTCCCTTCCCCAGTTACATACCACAATGTAACAATTATTTATCATTATATGATCTAAAGTTGTTAGATTAAGACTTTGTTTCATTAAAAATTGTTGTTATTTAGAAAAAATTAAGGTAGATCTTGCACTATCCTAATATAGTCTCCCAACTCTTATTATCCTTAGGGCCGTCCCTGAGAATTGAGGGGTCCTAGACGAACTCAAATTATGGGGCCCTTATAAATTAACAAATCAAGTATAAAATATATATCGAGAGCTACAAATATACTAATAATAGGAAAAACAAAACATTATGCAAACTAATCTTTTTATATTACTTAAAAGTTGTGCAATACATGCCTGTACTATAAAAAGACTAAGTGAAATTGACAACCCTGGGTAAGGTGAATGGTAATCTATGTTTATGTTAGGAATATGTTGTGTACTTGATGATAAACTAAACAAAACACCTTAGTAGATTTAACTTAGTGAATTTTGTAGCAGCCGACGGATGATTCAATATAGTCCCGACGGATGACTAATTGATATCCACCGGGTGAGTAGCTTATGTAACAATAAGTACTATAGCACATTTATGCTAACAACTTTGCATAGATTCTGTAGTAGCTTATAAATCATGTAGACTGCTAATAGATGTGTAGAGTAGGTTGATTAAATGTAAATATAAGATGTCTTGTAATTCTGCACAAATGAAATGGAGTCAAGTGATAAATGGCTACCCGACGGATGATCAACAAAGCTACCCGACGGATGATCAATAAGGCTACCCGACAGATAACAAGCATGTACCCGACAGATGATCAATTCAAATATTTATTGACAGTGACAACACAGTCACATGTGTCGAGTGTTTGAAAAAGGAATGTGGCAGCCTGTTTAGCAGGGTTTTGAGAACAAAGAAGCAGTACCATTTGCATGCTATTATGAAGATATTCAAAGATGCTGAAATAGAGTAGTGAAGCAGCTTGGAGTTAGACTTGATAGGTTTTGTTTTATTATCTTGTCTTATTACCATGTAAACTTGGTGATAAAACCAAGTAGAACAAGTAGAACAACTAACAAGACTAAGCAAATACATTCTCAAAGAAACATTTGTAAGCTGAATCCTGTAGCATTTCTCTGTAAGTTTAGTTGTTTCATATTTGTAAGCAGCTGTGAGCTATTTAAGCTTCACGGGGTTCTCACACGATATATATATATATATATATATATATATATATATATATATCTGGTGGATACAGTCAAATCCACCAGAAATTTTTAAAGACCCGAGTTTTTATTACTTTGAGTTTGATTTACTTAACTCTTTATTCCGCACTTTGCAAATCAAACAGTTAGATATAAATTGAGTTGAAACCATTTTTCATAAATCAAAAAAAGGATCCAGAATTACATTCAACCCCCCTTCTGTAATTCTTGTTGTATTTTTAGGGAATAACAATTGGTATCAGAGCAAGCTCTTGAAGTAAAAAGAGTTTAAAGATCATAACAAACAGCAAGATGAACAAGAAGGATGTTGGAGTGAAGATTCCATTTCTGGACAAAGACAATTATCACCACTAGAAGGTGAAGATGCACCTACACCTTCTTTCTCAAAATGAGGCCTATGTGGATTACATAGAGAGAGGTCCTCATGCACCAATGAGAGCTGCAACAGGGAATGAACCATTTGTTCCCAAACCTAGGCATGAATAGTCAGATCCTAATATTGAGCAAGTCAGAAAGACAAGAAGGCCATGAATATATTGTTCAATGGAGTTGATGGTGATATGTTTGATAACATCATTAACTGCAAAATAGCCAAGGAGGTTTGGGACACAATTCAGATTATCTATGATGGTACTGAGCAAGTAAGGGAGAACAAGATATAGCTGCTAATTCAGCAATATGAGCATTTTCATTGTGAAGTCAGTGAAACTCTCACTGACATATTTAGTTGGTTTTGATAGCTACTAAATGCTCTTAAGTTGCATGGAAGAGTCTATCAGACAAAAGACTCCAATCTCAAGTTCCTTAAATCTCTTCCAAAGGAATGGAAACCAATAATAGTATCACTGAGAAATTCTCAGGATTACAAGGAGTTTACCTTGGAGAGACTGTATGGCATCCTGAAAACTTATGAGCTTGAAATAAAGAAAAATGAGAGGATGGAGAAAGGAAAGAAGAAAGGAGGGTCCATAGCACTGGTTGCTGAGTTGGAAAAGGAGAAGGAAGTGAAGGTAGAAGCTGTTGAGTCTACTACAAAGGTCTGTGAAAACAAAGGCAAGGGGCTGGTGGCTGAAAATGAAGATTATTTGAGCCAAGATGATATGGATGATATTGATGAAAATCTTGCATTCCTTTCCAGAAGATTTTCCAAGCTCAAGTTCAAGAAGAACTGTGGAGCAGCTAAGCCAAATAGAAACATGGTGGATAAATCAAAATTCAAATGTTTCAAATGTGGCTTGGCAGGGCATTTTGCCAGTGAGTGTATAAAGTCAGATTCCAGCAAGAAGAAGTTTGAGCCTGTGGATTATAAACAAAAGTATTTTGAGTTGCTCAAATAGAAGGAAAGGGCTTTTATTACACAAGAAAATGGCTGGGCAGCAGATGGTTTGGATGAGGATGAAGATGTCAGCTATGTAAATCTAGCCCTAATGGCCAAATCTGATGAAACAGAAACAAGTTCTTCAAGTAATCAGGTAATCACCACTAACCTAGCACATTTATCTAAAGTTGAGTGTAATGATGCAATTAATGACATGTCTACAGCATTATATCATTTGCGTGTTACACTTAAGTCTCTCACTAAGGAAAATGCTAAAATCAAAGAAAACAATCTGTTTTTAAGTGAGAGGAATTATGTGCTAGAGTCTCAGTTTATTGAATTTGAGAAATTGAGAATAGAATGTAAGATTTCTAAGGAGGAATTAACTGAGTCCTTGAAGAAAGAAGAGATTTTGAAGAAGCAACTTAAACGAGAACATGAGGTGACTAAGGCATGGAAATCATCTAGAGATGTTCATGCTCAAATCACCAAAGTTCAAGGTATTGAGTCCTTTTTTGATGCAGCCAGTAAAAAAAATTGTAAGGAGAAGCTGGAATCCAATTTAGTTGAAGGATTGCTAACAGATGTGGACTCGACGGATGATGAGAGTCATCCGTCAGATAATCAAAAGGATTATATGTCGAGTGACACAAATCCTCATCCGTCAGCTGTATGCAAACCTGTGAGCAAAGCCAAACTTGCCAAGTTAAATGAAAAGTATGGATCAGTTTCAAAAAAATTTGTTCCAGGAGAATCAAGTCAAGTGAAGAAGGAGAAGAAAGTGAATGTTGGTCATCTGTCTATCAAGCAATTGAATGACAGATTAGAAAAGATTGAGGTTAAAACAGAAACTAAAAAGAAAAACAATAGAAATGGGAAAGTAGGGATTAAAAAACATAACAACTACATACCTGATAAATATGCTCCAAGAAAAATCCGTGTTAAGTGTGGTAGTGTCAATCATCTGTCTGTTAATTGCAAACTTGCTATGCCTACTCCTATATCTATACCATCTTCTTTTCCAAACATGAATGCCATGCCTTCTATGCCTATGAATGCTATGTCTGCACAGAATATGAATACACAATTTGCTAATATGTCATTTGCACCTAATCATTATTATGCTGCATTTAATATGCCTCAAATGCCATTTAGCATGCCTTACTGGAATAACATGTTTGCAAACAACATGCCTTTTCCTGTTAATCAAAATATGCATGATAATTCTTTTTTAATGTCTGGTTTCAAAGGTCGAACTCAGATGACTAAGGATGAATCTGATACCCCCAAGTCAAATGAGATCAAACCTAAGAAACAAAAGAAGAAAGCTAACAAGGCAGGACCCAAGGAAACTTGGGTACCAAAATCAACTTGATTTGGTTTTGATGTGTGCGGGGAAATAGAAAGAATCTTTGGTACCTGGATAGTGGTTGTTCAAGGCACATGACTGGAGATTCTACCCTGCTCACAGAGTTCAAGGAGAGAGCTGGCCCAAGCATTACTTTTGGAGATGACAGCAAGGGTTATACTGTGGGATATGGCTTGATTTCAAAAGATAATGTCATCATTGAGGAGGTAGCCCTAGTGGATGGTCTCAAGCATAATTTGCCGAGTATCAGCCAGCTTTGTGATAAGGGCAATTGAGTAACCTTCAATTCAGAAGCCTGTGTTATGACAAACAAAAGGAGCAACAAAGTGGTTCTCACTGGAGTGAGAAAAGGAAATGTGTACCTAGCTGACTTCAACTCATCAAATGCAGAATCTGTCACTTGTCTTCTCAGTAAAGCAAGTCAAGATGAAAGTTGGCTGTGGCACAAGAAGTTGTCCCATCTAAACTTCAAGACCATGAATGAGCTTCTCAAGAAAGAACTGGTTAGAGGTATTCCTCAAGTGGATTTTTCTAAGGATGGACTGCGTGATGCCTGCCAGAAAGAAAAACAGATTAAAGCATCATTCAGGAAGAAGCGTGATTCAACAATTGAAGAACCTCTGCAATTGCTACACATGGATTTGTTTGGACCAGTAAATGTGTTATCCATCTCAAGGAAAAGATTTTGCCTAGTAATTGTAGATGATTTCTCAAAGTTCTCTTGGACATATTTCCTAAAGTCTAAAGACGAGGCTAGTGAAATCATCATCAATCACATAAGGCAAGTAAACAATCATCCTGATTTCAAAGTTAGAAGAATCAGGAGTGACAATAGAACTGAGTTCAAGAATTCTGTTATGAGAGCATTTTGTGAAGAGAATGGGATTATGCATGAGTTTTCAGCAACAAGAAATCTACAACAAAATGAAGTAGTGGAAAGAAAGAACAGATCACTTATTGAAGCTGCAAGGACAATGCGTGAAGAATCAAAGTTACCAACATACTTCTAGGCTGAAGCTGTAAATACTGCATGCTACACTCATAATGTTTCTTTGGTTAATCAAGCAAAGTGTATGACACCCTACCAATTGTTCAAGAACAAGAAGCCAACTCTAAATTTTCTTCATGTCTTTGGCTGCAACTGTTATATCTTGAGAAATCAAACTGATCAAAATGGAAAGTTTGATGCTAAAGCAGATGAAGGAATTTTTGTTGGATATGTTGTTGGTAAAGCATATAGAGTCTACAATCTAAGAACCAACATTGTTATGGAATCAATACATGTTGTGTTTTATGATAAGAAGATTGAAGGACTACAAGATGGAGATTAACATGAGAGCCTCAAATTTGATAATGTAGAGATGATTAGTGATGATGAAAGTGATCAAGAAAAAGTATCAAAGGATAATGCAAAAAAATCTACTACCAATGAAGCACAAAATTCAACATCTGTCGAGTTGTAAAATGCTTTATCTGTCGGAAGACAATCAGCTTCATCCGTCGGAACTCAAAATGCACCATCTGTCGGGTCATCAAAAGAAGCTGAAAGTCAGAATATATCACTTACAGAAAGTTCCCCTTTCTCAAATCAAAGATCCATAAACTCATGGGGAGTTTCTAATAATCAAAACTCAGTTACACATCAAGACAACAATGAGGCTATAACGACTCGTGTATTTCTGTATTATTTAAATACGTAATTATGGAATTATTAAATGAATAATATTTGTATAACTTCTGTCAGCTATGTGTTGTTGATTATTATTTATGTGTGATTTATGAGGCATAGGGTCGTTCGTGTAATTAATTACGGACTTGTATTGAATTGTTTTCACTTTTAAAAGTGGATTTAATACAAGTTTATTTGTGTAAATATGTGGATTGTCTCTAAAATTGTTTTTATGGTTTCATAATTATAATAATTATTTTTGGGATTTTATAAAATTTAGAAATCAATATTTTATCAATTATTTAGCCCTATATGAATTTATGGTTGCCTTTATTTATAAAATCCGTATTTAATTCCAGAATTCTTTAAAAATCATGAAATTCATATTTATTTAAGTTTAGAATATTGTGAGAATTTTAAAAAAAAAATTGAAAATTTTCAGGATTAATTTCACCCGCGCATTGTTTCTTTAATTGTTAAAAAGCGGGTATAAATTGCGTTTCAGAAATTATCTTAAAATTTCGAAAATTATGTTTTTATAAACTTTGGGATATTTGTAACATTTTAAGACTATTTTCGTGATTTTCTGAATTTATTTTAAGTGCAGCTCTGGTCGTTATTTATTAAATGCGGGTTCGAGTTGCATTTTAAAAGTAATCTAAAAATTATGAAAAAAATTATTTTAATAACTTTGAATTATTTGTGATATTTTAGTAATTAATCTGGTAATTTTTCGATCATTTCCATTCGCATATTATATCGATTAAATTTAAAATGCGGCACAGTCAGGGGCACAACACGTGTTTATATACATGTTAAGTTTCTAGCAAGTGAATTGATACGTGGCACATGCTAAGCTGTTGTTAATAATATTAATAGAAAAAAAAAATAAACAACAGAGGAAACACCCCTGTTCTTCCCCACCCCCATCTCCTCTCGGTTTCGATCTCTCCTGTGCTTTCTCGATTCTCCCTCCCTTCCCTATTCATGTTTTTCACTTTCCTGGCGTTTCTCTGTTCTGCTCCGGTGAGTTTAATCGCCGCCATGTGTTCTGTTTTCCGGTGAAAGTTCGCCGCCTTCCCTGTGTTCGCACATACTATGCGCGTTAGTGTTGTGTGTGTACTTAATCGTGTATATGTCTGTGTGCAGTTGATTGTGATGCTGTCTGTGGTTCTTATTTTTTTTTCTCCGTTCTTCCGGCCACCGCCGGATTTCTTTCCGGCTGGGTGGTCTATGCGCGCGAGCGACGCGTGTGTCATGCATGTATGATTGTCTGTGTATGCCCATGTGTCTGTGTGCAGTTCTGTGACTTCAGTGCTTTTGCTGAATTGAATTTGTTTTTATTTTATTTTCTGCAGAATCGAATTTTGATGGCTTTCGTGAGATAAATAATAAATTATGAGGGAATCGTTAGTTATTAATCGGTAAAAATTTGTATGGAAACCCGAAATTAATCGGGCACCGACAAATTTTTACCGCCGTTCGCGATGACTCGTTACGAGTGGACGGTGGACGGTGATGATATAATTCTGAGTCCTAATATTTTAAAATAAATAAATATAAAAGCACGAATAAAAATAAAAGATATAATAATAATTAGTTGATTTAAAGCGGTGGATGGGAAAATTTTGAATTGTGGACTGAATTGATTGGTTGTGTTTGTGAATTGACGTCGAATTGGTTCGACGGGTAGTCCGATAAACAAAGGAGATGCTGCCCGATTTCCGGGAAAATTGAACTACGGAAATACGGGAGCGTATTCGATGATTATCAAGGACGTCGAGTGGCTATATGTATATATATGTGTGTGTGTGTGTGTTTTATATGAAACTTGATTGTACAATGTGTTGAAATATTTTGCTAAATCGATAACCCTGATTTCATAAAATTACGAGTATACGTATTTTTTGGAAACAAACACCAACCCGATTTCTCGAGGACGTGAACCCTGACTGTTGGATTGTTATTGTATTATAATACTGTACATAATTACGAGTCGGGTTTGAATATCATTGGGTAGAATTGATGTCGAGGATATGTCAAGCATACCTAGACGGCTAACGTAGGGTATTTTGGCTCTGTAGGTTCTAGTCGAAGGACTCAAGAACTGATATCGAACTAAGATAATCTAGTGATCAGTCGACAAGTGCCTCGAGATTTCCAAGCGAAGAACCCTGAGAGTCCTGGATACTATCTTGAGATAGATTGCTGCGAATCAGGAATTTCTTCTAGTGAGACCGTCATTTTTTCATGAGAGCCCGAACGTTCAAGTCTATCAAAATCAGTTAGAGTTGGTCGTAAAGCTCTGCAAGGCAAGTACCCCTGACCACTCTTTTATGGTTCAGTGCATATGAATAGCTAAATGTTTTATTCTCGTAATGGAATAGAAACGTTTTAGGTTACGTATCCCCTGTAGTTATAAAATTACTGTTTTCAAATTGTTTTGGGGAAAAGTAACTTCGAAAGGTACCTGTCTCGAATGGAATGATTTGCGAAACGGATTTTATATGTGTGCTGGCTAAATAAATGATTTTGAAAATGAGATAGGTACAAGTGTTTTGAAAACTGGATAAAACGGTCAGATATGGGATACATTTGGGCTAGAGTAGGCCTATTGAGGTGACGTAAGAGGCTAATTCGGTTGCGCGCATTATAAAACCGATTAGTCCAGCAGGTCAGAGACCTAGCTAGTCTCTGAGTTCCGGAACAGGTAAATGAGATGGAAGTTAGAGCCGTCTGGTGTTGATAGCCTGATCAGCTGTCTTCACATATTCGCTACGTATCTGATTTGATTTTGTGTGATTCCCGTAAGAGCATGAGTTGTTGATATAGCGGATTTGAAAATGAAAATGGCATGCTAGAATTATTCTCTGGTATTTATGCACAGCACACGACTGTTGATCTTGTTTTACAGAGCATGCTAGTTTTGATATCCAGTTTATAACTGTTTTACATGTTTCTGACAAGATATGAATTATGTTCTTATAACTGCTTTACTTTAAACTGTTTTAGTTGTTATTCATATAGTGGTGCTGCTGAGCAAGCAATTGCTCACCCTTGCAGAATATTTGATATGTATTGCAGATGCCTAGGTGATTCTTGCGCGGTAGTCAGGGCAGAGTTCCAGCACCTTTCGAGTCAGACTCCTCTGAGGTAGTGGTGTTCAGACCAGATGAGGTCTGTTGAGTTGCTGCATTAAATTAGTGGTCAGGATTGTGTAGGGTAATTTGAGTTATGTTAGTTGTAACCTAAATCATACTTGAACCTGAAAAAAGGTCTTAGTAAAGGGGTCGTAGTTATGTATTATAATTATTATTGTTGTTGTTGATAACGTCAACTCCTGACCCCGGGGTTGAGGCCGTCACAGTTGGTATCAGAGCTACAGGTTTGAGTCCCTGATTTAGGTTAGGAGTAGAGTTAAAAGAGTACAGGAGGGTTTGCATATAGATGTAAGTCAGCAACTCAATCAGAGGAGCGAGTCTAAGAGTTTAGTCAAGGGTTTCAGAGACGTAACCCTGACGTTTATTGAGGATTGACTGGAACTGCCCTAACCTAGAGTACGTCTTCTTTGTATATATATTATTAGTAACGTTCGATAGAGATTTTTAGTTTTCCCTCGAGAAAATGAGTTTGATTGCGAGGATTCAGCATTGAGCGGGCTCTGGTTGTACCAGCTGAGAAGATGCCAACGTTATTTCTAAATATCGCCTTTTCTATATCAAGGAGTGTTATTGGCCAGATGGTGTGACCTCGGTAAGCTGGATGGAATGACAATCGTTAGTGGCTGCTATAACAGTTAAGTTTCAAAGTGAATGAGGACCAGTACGGTGGTGTATATCTTGATTCCTTATACTTCTTTCTTGAGACCTATTTTGTTTCCAGAGTAATTGTTTCCTATTTCTTAAGTTACATATTTTCCTGTGAGAAAGTTGTGAACCCGAAGTAAGCTACTTAGGGTTATGTTGATCTCATTACAAATCAGATTCACCCCCTTCCTAATTGTAAATTTTCTTTCGAACCTTGTTTCTTCTCTCAGAAATTCTATCGGTTGATTGGGGCAAACAGTGCATATAAAATGACCATTTGTCTATGTGACAAAAGGGTCTGGTGGGACGCCACTAAGTTATGTATTGTGAACTGTGCGGTACTAAGACTGGCCATCTTATGTACTTGTATGGTTGCTCTCAGTCATACCTATATCTTCTTCACAGTTTCTTCTTATTTGATTTCCTTGAGTTGAAATTTCTTTTGATATTCTATGATAATGAATTCCGGCGATTGGATGGTCCTCGTTATTGAGAGCAAGTCAGAGTAACTATCTGGAAGAAGGAAAGCTTTATACCAGGATGTTATTGGAGAGTAATGGTAACCGTGAGAGTTCAGGACCTAAGGATGGAGTTATAGTCTCGGGAAAGGTAATTCAGTGATTGATGAATCACTTGAGGGTGATAATAAATCATCCCTGGAGGAAAGGTTGGTTGAAATTTAGACTATGGTGCTTGGAAGAGTTTACTGTTCCTTAAGTTAATGTAATTTATCAATATGGGTGGTTGTTATAGCCAGCCAAGTCTTGTAGTATATTAAAGTTAATATGGTAATTGAGTAGTGACGGGAGTTAGTCAGTTGTTGTTATATTGAAGAGCCATGCTACGATGTTAGTTCTTTGTATTTTAAATCTCTTGAACTATGTTGATTCTGCTACTGTTATTGTTGCTATGATTGTTAGTGCTATTAATCTAGATTTCTTTTGTAAGTGGACCCCGATATTAAGGACTTGGGTACTGTGATTGGACAGCATTTTCATGTTATAGGTGCACCGTTTAAACGCCGATACCTTCTGTCAAACTTTTGTTATGTTTTGAATAAAACTCATTTATATATTCCAGGAAAATGCCACCCAAGAAAGTTACCCAGTCTAAAGAAAATAGTAGTAGTTTTGCGGAGGGTCCAACTATAAATGAAATTCTAGATTTGTTGCGCCAGCAGTAGCAACAACAGTTGCAGTTAATTTAATAGGTTCAGCAGCGGTAACTACTATTGCAGTAGCAACAGTAAGGAGTGAACCCCAGTGTTGGTTTCAAATCTTTTCAGAATGTTAACCCTTTGAGTTTAAAAGTAAACCTAATCCAGTAACTGCTGGAGCAAGGTTAAAAGAAATGGAGGAAGTTTTCAACCTCGTACAAGTAAGTGATAACTATAAGACCGATTATGTAAGTTATTTCTTGAGAAATGAAGTGAATTATTGGTGGGAGTCAACCCGAGTGTTAGAAGGAGAAGGCCCTGTTTCATGGGCAAGGCTTACTGAGTTATTTTTGGAAGTTTATTTCCCATATTGTGTGCGGAGTCAAATGGAAATCGAGTTTCTAGAACTGAAATAAGGTGAAAGAAGTATGTTGGAATTTGAGGCCAAATTTATAGAATTGGCCCGATTAGTTCCTGAGTATGTAAGTACTGAGAGTCAGAAAGCAAGGAGGTTTCGGCAAGGGTTGAAGCCTGAGATTCACAGAGGAGTTGTGGCATTGCAACTTAAGACATACTCCTCTATGGTTCAGGTCGCCCTGGTAATGGAAAGTGACCAGAAATTGACTGTTAAGGACGAAAGTGATAAGAAAAGGAAGTCGGAAGGCATTAAAGATAAAGCAAACCAAGGAGAATCCACTCAGGGATTTGAGAATTGGTTTGGACGGATTAGGGGTAAGAGATTCCAGAGATAGAGTTTATTTCAAGATAGATCTAGTGCTACTTTAGTTGCTTTCACTTCAACCCAGTCATTTAAGTGGGCAGTGGATTGCAAGTCCTGTGACAGGAGACGCAGTGGTGCGTGAAAATTGTGCAATGTTTCAAGTAAAGATATAAGGGTCATTATGCCTCGGAAGGTAACCCAGGAATTATGTATTATAATTATGGAGAAATTGGGCATATTGCAAGGATTGGTAGAGCGGATATTCCAGATACTACATCCCAAAGGCCAACATCCAGCTCAGCTAGAGATAGAACTTTCAAAAGAAATAAGAAATCAAGTGTTTAGAAGTTGGGCGTAATTGCAGTTGATCTGACACCCTTCGAGTCAGAAGAGTTGATGTGATTTTAGGATTGGGTTGGTTGTCCTGTATTATGGTAAGGAGTGGTTTCAGAAGGAGCAAAGTACAAAGTGTACATAAGCAATTTAAGGCGTGACTAGCGCATATAAAAGATAATAATAAGAAAGTACCTAAGTTGAAAATCCAAATAACCAGTGAGATCTCAAAGGTTTTATCGAATGATTTATCAGGGTTACCTCGGAACATAAGAGATAATTTCTCAGTGGTTACTGTGGAATCGGGCTGATGTCAGAAGCTCCGGATCTTATGAACCAGTAGGAATCAAGTAATTAGTTAATGAAACTTTAGAATTGGGAAATGAAAGAATAATGAGACAAGGTATATTCTGTGTTGTGTACCAATGTGGTTTATAGGAAAGAAGAATGGATATATGAAGATTATGTGCTAATTATCAGAAGTTGAAAAGTTTGAGTAATAAATAAACGCCCTGGAGTGTCTGGAGGCAAGTGGAACGGAATAATTAGTTGGTAATTGTAAAAGTTAAGAGAAGGAGAAAAGTGAGCATACCAATGGTGTTGTAGAAAAAGAAGAATGAAATTATGAGATTGTGTAATGATTATTGGGAGTTTAACAAAATGATGAATAAAAATAAGTAACCTCTATAAAGAACTGATTATTTAGGTAACCTAATTCAAGGAGTGTGTGATTTCTACATGATTGACTTAAAAATCCAGTTTGAAGACATATCAAAGATTGCAATTAAAATGAGTTATGAGCACTGTAAGTTTTGGTGATAATATGTGGAGTAATGAGTGTATCAGTCGTCTATAAGGAAATCAAGGAACATGGTGTATAAGGAATACTTAGATAAGTAAATTGTATTTATTAATAACATCCTCAGCTATCTAAGGATTAGGAAGATCTGGGAAGAATGCCCAAGGATTTTCCTATAAAGATTAAAAGAGAAGCAATTATACGCTAAGTTTTGAAGTATGAATTTTGGTTGAAAAAAACAAGAGATTTTGGGTATTTCACTAACAACCATCTAAGCAAAGCCAGTGTAGTGTGGTTAAGATTGCTAAGGAATCAGTAAAGGAATTGAAAACTGTGGGAACTGAAGTTGAGTATATGAAGGTGATGAGACGTTAGTATATAAGACTATTTCCCAGCCTTAACTGCTGGAAATGAGTAAGAAGCGACTGGATGTTGGAAATTAAATTGAAAATCAGTATTACCTATCATCTTTAGATGAAGGGTTAAAGAGAGATGATGATTCAGACAATATAAGAAATGTGAAGAGTATATGTGTTAGGTTTATAAAGGAAAAGTGAAGTAATTACCTACCATGGATGGAGTTTTTATAATAATAGTTACCTTGTTAGTAAGAGAATACTACCTTGCGAAGTGTTGTGTGGACATAAGCATGAGTCCTCCCTCTATTAAGAGAAAGTGGGAATAGAGATATTGTTAAGTCCTAAGCTAATTCTGTACATCAAGAGTGTAATGATGTTAATTCGGAAAAGAGTTGAAATAACTCGGGATAGGCAAAGAAAGAAAGCGGATTTTTATCGAAGCGATCTGAATAGATAGAACGAGGATTGGGGTATAGGGAAAAGTTTTACCTTGGAAGAGATTGGTTAAGTTTGAATAGAAGGGACTAGTAAAGTCCTAATTGTATTGAACCATTTCGCAGTATATATATAAATAATATGTTATATGTGTCAATGTTAAGACGATATGTATCTGATTCGAACCAAGTCATTGATCGAGAGCCAAGGGGCTCTCATCCGAACTGTGTTGCGTGGAATGATCGATTTGAATTCTAGTTCGTTAAAAGCGAATCCCTGGGAATGAGTTTATGTCTATATTGAGTAGGGTTTGAATAGACCCTTGAATAGAAGAGCCTATTTAAGAGTTAGAGTCAGATATGCTTGACAGATATCCTCACTTGTTTAATTAGATCAGATTCTGAGGACAGAATCTTTTTAAGGGGGAAGGATATAACGACTCGTATATTTCTGTATTATTTAAATACATAATTATGGAATTATTAAATAAATAATATGTGTATAACTTCTGTCAGCTATGTGTTGTTGATTATTATTTATGTGTGATTTATGAGGCATAGGGTCGTTCGTGTAATTAATTACGGACTTGTATTGAATTGTTTTCACTTTTGAAAGTGGATTTAATACAAGTTTATTTGTGTAAATATGTGGATTGTCTCTAAAATTGTTTTTATGGTTTCATAATTATAATAATTATTTTTGGAATTTTATAAAATTTAAAAATCAATATTTTATAAATTATTTAGCCCTGTATGAATTTATGGTTGCCTTTATTTATAAAATCTGTATTTAATTCCATAATTCTTTAAAAATCATGAAATTCATATTTATTTAAGTTTGGAATATTGCGAGAATTTAAAAAAAATTGAAAATTTTCAGGATTAATTTCACCCGCGCATTGTTTCGTTAATTGTTAAAAAGCGGGTATAAATTATATTTCAGAAATTATCTTAAAATTTCAAAAATTATGTTTTTATAAACTTCGAGATATTTGTAACATTTTAAGACTATTTTCGTGATTTTCTGAATTTGTTTTAAGTGCAGCTCTGGCCGTTATTTATTAAATGCAGGTTCGATTTGCGTTTTAAAAATAATCTAAAAATTATGAAAAAAATTATTTTAATAACTTTGAATTATTTGTGATATTTTAGTAATTAATCTGGTAATTTTTCAATCATTTCCATTCGCATATTATATCGATTAAATTTAAAATGCGGCACAGTCAGGGGCACAATACGTGTTTATATACGTGTTAAGTTTCTAGCAAGTGAATTGATACGTGGCACATGCTAAGCTGTTGTCAATAATATTAATAGAAAAAATAAATAAATAAACAACAGAGGAAACACCCCTGTTCTTCCCCACCCCCATCTCCTCTCGGTTTTTATCTCTCCTGTGCTTTCTCGATTCTCCTTCCCTTCCCTATTCATGTTTTTCACTTTCCTGGCATTTCTCTGTTCTGCTCCGGTGAGTTTAATCGCCGCCACGTGTTCTGTTTTCCGGCGAAAGTTCGCTGCCTTCCCTGTGTTCGCACATACTATGCGCGTTAGTGTTGTGTGTGTACTTAATCATGTATATGTCTGTGTGCAGTTGATTGTGATGCTGTCTGTGGTTCTTATTTTTTTTTTCTCCGTTCTTCCGGCCGCCGCCGGATTTCTTTCCGGCTGGGTGGTCAATGCGCGCGAGCGGCGCGTGTATCATGCGTGTATGATTGTCTGTGTATGCCCCTGTGTCTGTGTGCAGTTCTGTGACTTCAGTGCTTTTGCTGAATTGAATTTGTTTTTATTTTATTTTCTGCAGAATCGAATTTTGATGGCTTTCGTGAGATAAATAATAAATTATGAGGGAATCGTTAGTTATTAATCGTTAAAAATTTGTATGGAAACCCGAAATTAATCGGGCACCAACAAATTTTTACCGCCGTTCGCGATGACTCGTTACGAGCGGGCGGTGGACGGTGATGATATAATTCTGAGTCCTAATATTTTAAAATAAATAAATATAAAAGCACGAATAAAAATAAAATATATAATAATAATTAGTTGATTTAATGCGGTGGTTGGGAAAATTGTGAATTGTGGACTAAATTGATTGGTTGTGTTTGTGAATTGACGTCGAATTGGTTCGACGGGTAGTCCGATAAACAAAGGAGATGCTGCCCGATTTCCGGGAAAATTGAACTACGGAAATACGGGAGCGTATTCGATGATTATCAAGGACGTCGAGTGGTTATATGTATATATGTGTGTGTGTGTTTTATATGAAACTTGATTGTACAATGTGTTGAAATATTTTGCTAAATCGATAACCCTGATTTCGTAAAATTACGAGTATACGTATTTTCTGGAAACAAACACCAACCCGATTTCTCGAGGACGTGAACCCCGACTGTTGGATTGTTGTTTATTATAATACTGTACATAATTACGAGTCAGGTTTGAATATCTTTGGGTAGAATTGATGTCGAGGATATGTCAAGCATACCTAGACGTCTAACGTAGGGTATTTCGGCTCTGTAGGTTCTAGTCGAAGGATTCAAGAACTGATATCGAACTAAGATAATCTAGAGATCAGTCGACTAGTGCCTCGAGATTTCCAAACGAAGAACCCTGAGAGTCCTGGATACTATCTTGAGATAGATTGCTGCGAAGCAGGAATGTCTTCTAGTGAGACCGTCATTTTTCCATGAGAGACCGAACGTTCAAGTCTGTCAAAATCAGTTAGAGTTGGTCGTAAAGCTCTGCAAGGCAAGTACCCCTGACCACTCTTTTATGGTTCAGTGCATATGAATAGCTAAATGTTTTATTCTCGTAATGGAACAGAAACGTTTTAGGTTACGTATCCCCTGTAGTTATAAAATTACTGTTTTCAAATTGTTTTGGGGAAAAGTAACTTTGAAAGGTACTTGTCTCGAATGGAATGATTTGCTAAACGGATTTTATATGTGTGCTGGCTAAATAAATGATTTTGAAAATGAGATAGGTACAAGTGTTTTGAAAACTGGATAAAACGGTCAGATATGGGATACATTTGGGCCAGAGTAGGCCTATTGAGGTGTTGTAAGAGGCTAATTCGGTTGCGCGCATTTTAAAACCGATTAGTCAAGCAGGTCAGAGATCTAGCTAGTCTCTGAGTTCCGGAACAGGTAAATTAGATGGCAGTTAGAGCCGTCTGGTGTTGATAGCCTGATCAGCTGTCTTCACATATTCGCTACGTATCTGATTTGGTTTTGTTAGATTCCCGTAAGAGCATGAGTTCTTGATATAGCGGATTTGAAAATGAAAATGGCATGCTAGAATTATTCTCTGGTATTTATGCACAGCACACGACTGTTGATCTTGTTTTACAGAGCATGCTAGTTTTGATATCCAGTTTATAACTGTTTTACATGTTTCTGGCAAGATATGAATTCTGTTCCTATATGTAATATCCGGGATATATCGTGTAATTATTTTTGATATTATTATGTGTGCCCAGTATCTATTCTGTGAGTTAATTGTTAAGTGTTATCTGTACTTGAATATTCAAAAATAATATTAATTGAGTATTTTAATTTTTATATGTCCAAAATAAAATATAGATAATTTTCATATCTTCCTAATTATTTTTATGTTGATTTATGGATTTATAAGAATCATATGAAATTTCTAAAATCTTTTTCCGGGTAATTAAAATCTATTTTATAAAAACGGGAACCAACCGACGTCAACCGTTGTTACGTTTTTGGAACCCGAAACTCTTCCGAGAACTTCTTCCTAACCTAATTGTAATATTCCGAGCATTTTTCATGTTTCGACTTTTTCGATCCGGCTTACGGTTTGTCCTGCGCGGGTCCCGACGCAACATTTTCGATACAATACTCGTTTCGGTAAATCAATAAAACCCGTATTTTCGATAAATGGGAGCTTTTTATTAAACTATCCCAATTATCACTTCGTAATACGTGTAACCAGGCGCTGAGACCAAGACCGCAGTACAAATTGTACTGATTTGGATAATTATCCTGAAAACCGATACCGTTTGGATCAGTTTTTACAGATAAACGTACTGTTTTATATCCAGAATGATCCAACGGGATACAAATTTTCCGTAAGTATAAATAGCCTTTTACCGTATTATATTTCGTATCAAAATCATTTGCAGATAGTTAATTATATAATTTTCAGAGAAAAACCCTAATTACATAAACTGTTCTAAGAATCGAACAGCAAAACGAAGGCGTTACCGATCTCTGTTTTTAAAGCTTGAGTAACCAAAACGAAGGATTTGAGGTGTTCTATCAGATTCTGAGCTTTATTTCACTGCAGAAATCAAGGGTATTTTTCTAAAAATTTATTTATTTTCGAATTTATTTTATTAAAAATATGAATTTTTGTTCGGATGATTGTTTGTATGATTTGATGATTGCATGTTGTAGAGCTTGTTTTCCTGATGATTTTCATATGTCATACGTCTGATTTGGAGTTCAATAACATGTTCAAATTTGAGTTTAATTTTCGAATTTCAAAATTAGGGTTTATAACCCGTATGAATGTTTTCAATTGAAATTTGGGGGTTTTTGATTCAGGGGTTATTAGCTGTTGATTTATAGTGGGTTGTGTTCCTTATAAAATTTGCAATCGATCGATATATAGCTCGTTAACATAGGATGCTTGAATCGAAGGGAGTTGTGTTTTAAAGATTTGCGATGTTCGCCGGAAACCGGCGATGTTCTTGGCCAATTTCCGGCCAGAACAGGGATGATTAGAATGTTTTGAATGCATGAACAAGTTCCTGGTATTGTGTAGTGTTAATCTGGAGGTGTTGGTGGGGTGAGGACGCCGGGATCGTCTTCTCCGCCCACTCCCGACTTTTTCCGGCGACTGGACTGCAAAATTGCAATTTGGTCCCTGCAGTTTTGAAAACGATGCAGTTTGGTCCCTGTAGTTTCCAGACTTTGCAAAAATTGGATTTTTGTTTTAAAAATGTTTAAAAATCATATTTCCTATTTATTTTTATTATAAAAATTCGTTTTTAATTTCTGAAAATTATTATTTTAATTCCGAAAATTATTTTTAATTCACAAATAAATCTGAATTAATTAGTTAATTAATTTCAGTTAATTTATAATTGATTAATTGGTCAATTAATTCGAAAATTAATTGATTAATTGATTTAATTAATTATTAATTGATTTTAATTAGTTATTTAATTAGATTTAATTATTTAAAAATGATTTAAAAATTCTGAAAAATAGTTTCGAGCTTTAAAATATTATTCTAAATTATTTCCAAGGCTCGATAATTATTCTAAAATTATTTCGGAGCCAGAATGGGCCAATCGAACCCTGTTTATTAACCCGAAATTGATCCAACGACCCGTTTTAATTCCGAAAAATGTTTTAAAAATCATTTTAAATACCCGAAAGCATATTTATGACCCGAGACTTCTTTATAGATGATATGTCATTGATTACGTGATGTATTATATGTTATACGTGACCTGTTGTTTGACTATCGGTCTATATATTCGGTGTTTACTTGGTTATTGCATAGATTTCAATCCGTTAATCGGATTTGGGTAAAACGAAGGGTAGATAGAAGTATGTGTTGAATAGAATCCTGTGAGTTGATGATTGATAGATGCTTATGATATGTGAGCAGAAGAGGCAAGGCGTAGGAAAGGGAAACAGGTAGTTGAGGAGTAAGACGATTGAGATTGAAAACAAGTGCAGGATAGTAAGCTAATATCAGGCAAGTGTTCTGAACTTTCTCGAGATATTGTAATTCTTGATAGTCTTGTTGACATTGCAAGTGCTTTGAAGCACGGAAACCTAAATCCTGATTTCAGTTATTGTTCTTGAGCTATGAACCATATTTTTTCTAAGCCATTGATTATTGTATACCCAAACACGAACCACAAATCTACGATACTAATCCACAAATACATACAAACTAAATACCAGACACTGAACTGAATTATTATATACTCAATCCATGATATCTTATGCTTTGAAAGACCAAATCCTTCAAACCCTGAAACGTTGTTTCCTTTGTTATCCAATTCTTTCATTACCCAGCATTCAAGCTTTGAAAGTACCTTGTTGATCCTTACAAGGATTGAAACCCTTTCATTGTTAAACATTTATTATTGTTAATGATTTTGGTTATTGTTTATTATTGCATATTCTGTTATTATGTTAGAATTGGATTGTTTTTATAAAATTGTGGACCAGATTCGTGGTCAGACCATACAATGGTCAAGTTAGGCCAATGTGTGCCTTGGATCCAGTAGTTAGAGCAATGCTGTGTGCCTTGCTCGGGGTTAGTGCGTGACTGATCAGCAGCCTAACCTTGGTTTTAAATTAAAAGTATAATATCCAATTCTAAATCATAATCCATTGTTCACTTGATATTATAACCATATTCACCTGATGATCATTGCATATATTATTATTATCTTTATTATTGTTATAAGCAGGTTATTATTAAGGTGTGTGTGTGGACCCCAAACTTCTGACCCGGGTTTGGAGGGCGCCACAGGTTTGGTATCAGAGCTACAGGTTATAAGTCACTGACACAAGCCTAGGTTAACGGGAATGGGTAGAGGGTTAGGATTAGAAGTAAGGTATAGGATGATAGAACGTCGAGAGGTTGAGTGTTATGGTATAACCGGTATTAGTATAGTTTGCGTCGTGGTACGAGATTCTTATATTACGATATAATTTCAGATAGCAGAGATGGCCGACTCTTTTATTCCCGTATCAGCTGATCACTCAGAGCCTTCAGTTGGAGCACCAGCATCGGATCCACGTCCTGTTATTCCACCAGCATTGGCTATTCTACCTCCACCGGTGTTGCAGCCCGTACCATTGCAGGCTATTCCACCTCCAGGCATGAGGCCACCTGTCAGAGGACCCCCACCAGCTGATTCAGATTCCACTGGGCATTCAGTAGCGAGTGCCCCATTCTAGTCTACATTGCCCCCAGTTTCTTATTACCGGTATGAGGCTCTTCTATTGGAGCGTGATTCCTTGTTGGCTCAGATTAGAGAGTTACAGCATATCATCAGGACTACAGATGTTAATCGTGGTGTGAGGGAGCTTCGAGAGGAGATTCATGTGACACGGAGGGTTTTTGAGGCTAGGTTACATGGAGCTACACTACCTGGCAGAGGCCCTGATGCACTGCTAGGCTGGGCTACTGAGGTGATGGAGGACTTTGAGAGGCTGGCAGGACCAGAGTTTCCTTGGAGCTGAGTTAGAGATTTTGAGATGAAGATGCTGAGTAGTGTTGTTATGAGTATGTAGTATGGACAGTAGTGTGTAGTGTGTATTAGAAGACTTTTGAGTTGTATTTATAGACTAGCGATGCTGACTAGTGAGTAGGTTGTTGTACCCTTTTTGCTTTGACTTTCGAAGCATCTTTACGCTTGTACTACCCTAAAACTTTTGATCTATATATATCAGTACCTTTTTCCTTTCCAACACTGTCATTTACTTTATCGCACTTGTTTTACTTTACCTTATTTATCGCACCAGTATACCCTGTGATACCATGTGCCCTGTTTTCCATAATTGTTTATATTCTGTAAAGAAGCATGCAATTTATTTAGTCACAACTGTTTTCAAAAAGAAATATTTCTGTTTTGCAAAACTATTCTTTTATGTAAAAGATTGATTCAAAAGCTAAATAAGTTGATTGATTCTTTACAGAGAATGCCTCCTAGAAGAAATACCTGCACCAACACCCAGAATGAAGAAACCAACAATAATAATAAACAAGATGATACAACCCAGAATGTGAACCCAGGACCCATGGACCCAGCAATAGCCCAGATTCTTCAAATCTTGGCCCAACAAACAGTTCACCTTGCACAACAACAACAAAGACATACCAATCCCCAGGTAACTTTCAAAACTTTTCAGGCAATAAACCCACCAGAATTCAAGGGTTCCTTAGAGCCAATTGAAGCAAATGTTTGGTTAAAGGAAATAGAAAAGGCATTTGCTTTAGTGAAAGTGAAAGAGGAACAGAAGGTTGAGTTTGCAAGTTACTATCTGAAGAATGAGGCCACCTATTGGTGGGAAATGGTGAAGACATTGGAAGGCACAGATGTTATTAGTTGGGAAAGGTTCAAGGAATTGTTTTTAGAAAAGTATTTTCCTCAGTTTGTTCAGGATCAAATGGAGCTGAAGTTTTTAGAGTTAAAGCAAGGGAATATGTCGGTAACAGATTATGAGGGGAAGTTTGAGGAATTGTCAAGGTATGTGCCGTCGTATGTTGATACTGATAGAAAGAAAGCTAAGAGATTCCAGCAAGGCTTGAAGCCATGGATCAGGGGGAAGGTAGCTATTTTTGAATTGGATACCTATGCCGGGGTTGTACAGAAGGCTATGATCGCAGAGACAGAGAGTGAGATGTTCCAGAAAGATAAGGAAAGCAAGAAAAGGAAAGTTGAGGGAAGTGAGGGTCAGTCACAAATAGGGAAGTTTCCAAATTTTAAGAAGGGCAAGTTTCAGCCAGGGAGAAATTTTAATTTCAGGAGACAAAATGCAGGAGACGGAGGCCAGGGCAATCGTCCAGCTAATGTGAATCAGCCGAATCAGTTGAGATTAACTTTTCCAGATTGTCAAGTATGTGGAAAGAAGCATGAAGGAGTTTGTAATAAGTTGAATGTAGTATGTTTTAAATGCAACCAGAAAGGGCACTACTCGAGGGAGTGCCGAAATCAGCCAGCAAGAGAGCCAGCAAATAAAGATCAACCTATCCGGAATTCAGCAGTGAAAGTTCCAGTCATTGGATTTACATGCTTTAAATATGGGAAGCTAGGACATATAGCTAGGGATTGCAAGACACCAGCCCCAGTTAGTAATGCATTGAGAATTATGGGATCTACCCCAGCAGTAAATGAGACTCCAAGGGCTAGAGTTTTCGACATGTCAGTGAAGGATGCTATCCAGGATACGGATGTCGTGGCAGGTACGCTTAATGTGAATTCTTTATGTGCCAAAGTGTTAATAGACTCGGGAGCAACTCGATCATTTGTTTCACGAGATTTTGTTAGTAAATTAAACTGTCCAGTTGAGTGCTTAAATGAAATAATGACTGTGGAATTCGCAAATCAAGAACGTGTAACTGTGAACCAAGTTTGTGGAAATTGTGAGATTGAGATTTCTGGTAGTATGTTTTGTGTAGATTTGATACCATTTAAGTTAGGAGAATTTGATGTGATATTAGGGATGGATTGGTTATCTAAGCATGATGCTCAGATAGATTATCGAAATAAGAAAGTAATGGTGAAAACGCCAGACGAAAGAATAGTAACGTTCAAAGGTCAGAAACAAGTAAAGAAGTTCTTAACGATGATTCAAGCCAAGAAGTTACTACGGCAAGGATGCGAGCATTTTGTAGCATACGTGATTGACAAAAGTCAGGAGCCAGCAAAACTTGAAGATATCCCAGTAGTGAATGAATTTCCAGACGTATTTCCCGACGAATTGCCAGGACTTCCTCCAGATAGAGAAATTGAATTTGCGATCGACTTAGCACCTGAAACAGAACCGGTATCCAAAGCCCCATACAGAATGGCGCCTGTTGAGATGAAAGAGCTAGCAAAGCAATTGCAGGAATTGTTAGAGAAAGGAGTAATCAGACCCAGCGTATCCTCGTGGGGTGCACCGGTATTATTTGTCAAGAAGAAAGATGGAAGCATGAGACTGTGCATCGACTATAGGGAGCTCAACAAGTTGACAATCAAGAATAAGCATCCGTTACCCAGAATTGATGATTTGTTTGACCAATTGAAGGGAGCCAAGTATTTCTCCAAGATCGATTTAAGATCGGGATATCATCAACTGAAGATCAAACCAGAAGATATACCAAAGACAGCTTTCAGAACAAGGTATGTACATTACGAGTTTTTAGTGATGTCTTTTGGATTGACCAACGCCCCAGCAGCGTTTATGGACCTGCTGAACAGAATTTTCAAGGAATATTTGGACAAGTTCGTTATAGTATTTATAGACGATATTTTGATCTATTCAAAGACGGAGGAGGATCATGCGGAACATTTAAGGACAACTTTGGAGATTTTAAGGAAAAAGAAGTTATATGCTAAATTGTTGAAGTGTGAGTTTTGTCTACAAGAAGTTCAGTTCTTAGGACACATAGTCAGTAACGAAGGGATCAAAGTGGACCCGGCAAAGATCGAAGCAATTACGAATTGGGAGAGACCGAGAACACCCACTGAGGTAAGAAGTTTCTTGGGATTGGCAGGATATTATCGACGATTCGTTCAGAATTTCCAAAGGATTGCCACACCATTAACAAAGCTTACACGAAAGAATGAAAAGTTTATATGGAATGACAAGTGCGAAGAAAGTTTTCAGGATTTGAAGCGGAGATTAATCACAACACCTGTTTTGTCACTTCCAGACGATCAAGGGAATTTCGTAATTTATAGCGATGCTTCCTACAAAGGATTAGGATGTGTTCTTATGCAGCACGACAAGGTGATTGCGTATGCGTCAAGGCAATTGAAACCACACGAACAAAAGTATCCTACTCATGACTTGGAGCTAGCAGCTATAGGTTTTGCTTTGAAGATTTGGAGACATTATTTGTATGGAGAAAAGTGTGAGATTTTCACGGATCACAAAAGTTTGAAATATATATTTACCCAGAAGGAACTTAATATGAGGCAAAGGAGATGGTTAGAATTGATCAAGGATTATGATTGCTCGATTAATTATCATCCCGGTAAGGCGAACGTGGTGGCAGACGCATTAAGTCGGAAGAAAAAGTTAAATGAGTTATCAGTACCTGAAGATATATATAAGGAATTTCAGAAATTGGAATTGGAAATTAGAGTTTGTGAACCTGAGGAAGCGAAAGTGTACAGTATGACTTTCCAGCCAGAGTTGTTGGAGAAAATAAAGAAATGTCAGAAAGATGTAATGGATCAAGATATAAATCGTTTGGTAGGTGAAGAAATATGCACGCAGAAGGATGATCAAGGCATTTTGAGATTTTCATCTAGAATCTGGATTCCACCAGTGACGGAGTTAAAGAATGAAATTTTACAAGAAGCACATAGTTCAAGATATTCCATCCATCCAGGGAGTACCAAAATGTACAGAGATTTAAAGAAAAATTATTGGTGGCCAGATATGAAGAGGGAAATTGCGGAATGGGTTAGCAAATGTTATACCTGTCAGAGAGTTAAAGCAGAGCATCAAAGACCAAGCGGATTGCTATAGCCATTGGAGATTCCAGAGTGGAAGTGGGAACATATTACCATGGATTTCATAGTTGGATTACCAAGGACAAGGGCTAATCATGATGCCATTTGGGTTATAGTGGATAGACTTACCAAGTCAGCTCATTTTCTGCCTATAAATGAAAGATTTTTGCTCGACAAGTTGGTCCATATGTACCTAAAAGAAATTGTAGTTCGTCATGGAGTTCCAGTGTCTATCGTATCTGATCGAGATCCAAGGTTTAATTCAAGATTCTGGAAGAGTTTTCAAGAATGTTTGGGAACAAGACTGAATATGAGTACAGCTTATCACCCCCAAACGGATGGCCAAAGTGAAAGAACGATCCAGACAATCGAGGATATGTTACGTGTTTGTGCTATTGATTTCAAAGGAAGTTGGGATGAACATTTACCTCTGGTAGAGTTTGCTTACAACAACAGTTATCATGCCAGCATTGGAATGCCACCCTATGAAGCCCTTTATGGACGCAAATGTAGATCTCCCATATATTGGGACGAAGTAGGAGAACGCAAGATACTTGGACCTGAACTGGTACAGCAGACAAAGGAAGTTGTTGAACTTATCCAGAAAAGATTAATAGCCGCTCAAAATCGTCAGAGGAAATATGCAGACCAATCAAGGAAAGACATGGAATTTGAAGAAGGAAGCTTGGTATTACTGAAAGTATCACCATGGAAAGGACTAACGAGGTTTGGAAAGAAAGGGAAGCTAAGCCCAAGATATGTCAGACCTTTTGAGATCCTAAAGCGCGTTGGCAAAGTAGCTTACGAATTGGCGTTACCTCCGCACATGGAGCACATTCACAATGTTTTTCATGTATCGATGCTCAAGAAATATAATCCAGACTCCAGGCATGTAATAGAATATGAGCCAATAGAGCTTCAGGCAGATTTATCATATGTAGAGAGTCCGATAGAGATTCTAGAGGCAAGAGAGAAAGTATTGAGAAATAAAGTGGTAAAGTTAGTAAGAGTATTGTGGAGAAACACAAAGGTTGAAGAGTCAACCTGGGAGTTAGAAAATGATATGAGAGAAAAATACTCTCATTTGTTTTCTTAGGAGATTCTGTGGACAGAATCCTTTTAAGAGGGGAAGGATGTAATATCCGGGATATATCGTGTAATTATTTTTGATATTATTATGTGTGCCCAGTATCTATTCTGTGAGTTAATTGTTAAGTGTTATCTGTACTTGAATATTCAATATTAATTGAGTATTTTAATTTTTATATGTCCAAAATAAAATATAGATAATTGTCATATCTTTCTAATTATTTTTATGTTGATTTATGGATTTATAAGAATCATATGAAATTTCTAAAATCTTTTTCCGGGTAAATAAAATCTATTTTATAAAAACAGGAACCAACCGACGTCAACCGTTGTTACGTTTTTGGAACCCGAAACTCTTCCGAGAACTCCTTCCTAACCTAATTGTAATATTCCGAGCATTTTTCATGTTTCGACTTTTTCGATCCGGCTTACGGTTTGTCCTGCGCGGGTCCCGGCGCAACATTTTCGATACAATACTCGTTTCGGTAAATCAATAAAACCCGTATTTTCGATAAACGGGAGCTTTTTATTAAACTATCCCAATTATCACTTCGTAATACGTGTAACCAGGCGCTGAGACCAAGACCGCAGTACAAATTGTACTGATTTGGATAATTATCCCGAAAACCGATACCGTTTGGATCAGTTTTTACAGATAAACGTACTGTTTTATATCCGGAATGATCCAACGGGATACAAATTTTCCGTAATTATAAATAGCCTTTTACCGTATTTTATTTCGTATCAAAATCATTTGCAGATAGTTAATTATATAATTTTCAGAGAAAAACCCTAATTACATAAACTGTTCTAAGAATCAAACAGATAGTTAATTATATAATTAACTATCATTTGCAGATAGTTAATTATATAATTTTCATAGAAAAACCCTAATTACATAAACTGTTCTATGAATCAAACAGCAAAACGAAGGCGTTACCGATCTCCGTTTTTAAAGCTTGAGTAACCAAAACGAAGGATTTGAGGTGTTCTATCAGATTCTGAGCTTTATTTCACTGCAGAAATCAAGGGTATTTTTCTAAAAATTTATTTATTTTCGAATTTATTTTATTAAAAATATGAATTTTTGTTCGGATGATTGTTTGTATGATTTGATGATTGCATGTTGTAGAGCTTGTTTTCCTGATGATTTTCATATGTCATACGTCTGATTTGGAGTTCAATAACATGTTCAAATTTGAGTTTAATTTTCGAATTTCAAAATTAGGGTTTATAACCCGTATGAATGTTTTCAATTCAAATTTGGGGGTTTTTGATTCAGGGGTTATTAGCTGTTGATTTATAGTGGGTTGTGTTCCTTATAAAATTTGCAATCGATTGATATATAGCTCGTTAACAGAGGATGCTTGAATCGAAGGGAGTTGTGTTTTAAAGATTTGCGATGTTCGCCGGAAACCGGCGATGTTCTTGGCCAATTTCCGGCCAGAACAGGGATGATTAGAATGTTTTGAATGCATGAACAAGTTCCTGGTGTTGTGTAGTGTTAATCTGGAGGTGTTGGTGGGGTGAGGACGCCAGGATCGTCTTCTACGGCCACTCCCGACTTTTTCCGGCGACTGGACTGCAAAATTGCAGTTTGGTCCCTACAGTTTTGAATACGATGCAGTTTGGTCCCTGTAGTTTCCAGACTTTGCAAAAATTGGATTTCTATTGTAAAAATGTTTAAAAATCATATTTCCTATTTATTTTTATTATAAAAATTCGTTTTTAATTTCTGAAAATTCTGAAAATTATTATTTTAATTCCGAAAATTATTTTTAATTCACAAATAAATCTGAATTAATTAGTTAATTAATTTCAGTTAATTTATAATTGATTAATTGGTCAATTAATTCAAAAATTAATTGATTAATTGATTTAATTAATTATTAATTGATTTTAATTAGTTATTTAATTAGATTTAATTATTTAAAAATGATTTAAAAATTCTGAAAAATAGTTTCGAGCTTTAAAATATTATTCTAAATTATTTCCAAGGCTCGATAATTATTCTAAAATTATTTCGGAGCCAGAATGGGCCAATCGAACCCTGTTTATTAATCCGAAATTGATCTAACGACCCGTTTTAATTCCGAAAAATATTTTAAAAATCATTTTAAATACCCGAAAGCATATTTATGACCCGAGACTTCTTTATAGATGATATGTCATTGATTACGTGATGTATTATGTGTTATACGTGACCTGTTGTTTGACTATCGGTTTATATATTCGGTGTTTACTTGGTTATTGCATAGATTTCAATCCGTTAATCGGATTTGGGTAAAATGAAGGGTAGATAGAAGTATATGTTGAATAGAATCCTGTGAGTTGATGATTGATAGATGCTTATGATATGTGAGCAGAAGAGGCAAGGCGTAGGAAAGGGAAACAGGTAGTTGAGGAGTAAGACGATTGAGATTGAAAACAAGTGCAGGATAGTAAGCTAATATCAGGCAAGTGTTCTGAACTTTCTCGAGATATTGTAATTCTTGATAGTCTTGTTGACATTGCAAGTGCTTTGAAGCACGGAAACCTAAATCCTGATTTCAGTTATTGTTTTTGAGCTATGAACCATATTCTTTCTAAGCCATTGATTATTGTATACCCAAACACGAACCACAAATCTACGATACTAATCCACAAATATATACAAACTAAATACCAGATACTGAACTGAATTATTATACACTCAATCCATGATATCTTATGCTTTGAAAGACCAAATCCTTCAAACCCTGAAACGTTGTTTCCTTTGTTATCCAATTCTTTCATTACCCAGCATTCAAGCTTTGAAAGTACCTTGTTGATCCTTACAAGGATTGAAACCCTTTCATTGTTAAACATTTATTGTTGTTAATGATTTCGGTTATTGTTTATTATTGCATATTCTGTTATTATGTTAGAATTGGATTGTTTTTATAAAATTGTGGACCAGATTCGTGGTCAGACCATATAATGGTCAAGTTAGGCCAATGTGTGCCTTGGATCCAGTAGTTAGAGCAATGCTGTGTGCCTTGCTCGGGGTTAGTGCGTGACTGATCAACAGCCTAACCTTGGTTTTAAATTAAAAGTATAATATCCAATTCTAAATCATAATCCATTGTTCACTTGATATCATAACCATATTCACCTGATGATCATTATTCTCAGTTTTTTCATTGTGACTTGCTGAGCTAGTTAGCTCATTTGTGCGATGTTGTTTATATTCTTTCCAGTTAAAAAGGAACCAGTTGGTAAAGAGGATCCCCAGTCCAGTGCGAGAGCTAGGGGTTCAGGTTGAGAAAGCTGAGCTAGTAGGCTTTTTTTGGAATAATTTAAGTTTATAAAAGTTTGTAGTAATGTTTAATACTCAGTTTGAATTTGAAATAGTTGGGATTTGAACGGTTTGTAATATATTAGTGTGTTTGGCTTGTGTGCATACTTTAACCTGTTGCGGTCCGTGGTGGTTGGTAAGTAGGGTCATTGCATACATTATTATTATCTTTATTATTGTTATAAGCAGGTTATTATTAAGGTGTGTGTGTGGACCCCAAACTTCTGACCCGGGTTTGGAGGGCGCCACACTATAACTGCTTTACTTTAAACTGTTTTAGTTGTTATTCATATAGTGGTGCTGCTGAGCAAGCAACTTCTCACCCTTGCAGAATATTGATATGTATTGCAGATGCCTAGGTGATTCTTGCGCGGTAGTCAGGGCAGAGTTCCAGCTCCTTTCGAGTCAGACTCCTCTGAGGTAGTGGTGTTCAGACTAGATGAGGTCTGTTGAGTTGCTGCATTAAATTAGTGGTCAGGATTGTGTAGGGTAATTTGAGTTGTGTTAGTTGTAACCTAAATCATACTTAAACCTGAAAAAAGGTCATGGTAAAGGGGTCGTAGTTATGTATTATAATTATTATTGTTGTTGTTGATAACGTCAACTCCTGACCCCGGGGTTGAGGTCGTCATAGAGGCCTCTTCATCTAGAGCTAATCTACCTTAACAAAGATAATGGACAAAAGATCACCCCTTTGAGCTCATTATTGGTGATGTATCTTCCAGAGTTCAAACAAGGAGAGCAACTCAAGAAGAATGTCTGTTAGATATATTTGAGATGTCATGTCTAATATGATTTGTGTTTAGTTTTTAGAACTTAACAACAGGACATATCAGGACTTACTGAAACCAGGGCTTACTGAAGTCAGAACTTAATATCAGAACTTAAGGTCATATTAGAACTTAAGTGCGGGAAGACTTTTAGTTAATGAATGAAGCTGATTTATAGGAGAAGATCGAGACTAAATCAAAAGAAGATATGCATTGAAAGAGTTAGAGGACTAGAAGACTTGTAGAAGATGTCTGATTGATATATTTTAGGAGATAGAATTATATTCCATATCAATTAGAAGTTATCTTGTAATTGTGTTTTATATAAACACAGCTTAGGCTTTACACTATATGTGTTATCATTATCGAGAAGATTATACATTGTAACCTAGCAGCTCTTAGTGATATTTGTTCATCACTGAGAGAGAACAGCAGTTCATATTGTAATATAGTTTATTGAATATACTTGATCTTTGTTACATACTGGTTTTAAATCGATTTGATTGTATAAACACTGTATTCAACCCCCTTCTACAGTGTTGTGTGACCTGATAATTGGTATCAGAGCTTTTCTGTTAACACATATACAGTAAAGATCCAAACAATCATGTCTGAAGAAACACAAACCTCAACTAAGCCCACCAAAACTCAAGAAACTCAAAACACCCAAACCCATAGTCGATATGAGACTATTAGGGTTCCCATACTGAGACTTTTTGAGTATCCCATATGGAAAGTTAAGATGGCTATGTTTCTGGAAGCTACAGATCCAGAATACCTTGATAGGATTAATGAAGGACCATATAAGCCTACCAAGCTCTCTGTTGCAGTTGCTGATCAACCAGGAAAGTCCATACTAAAGGAGAAAGGTGATTACACAGCTGAAGACATCTCATCTATTGCCAAGGATGCAAGGGTAAGGCATTTGCTGCATAGTGCCATTGATAATGTCATGTCAAATAGGGTAATTAATTGTAAGACTACAAAGGAGATATGGGATGCTTTGGAGACAAGATGCCAGGGAACTGATGCAATTAAAAAGAATAAGAGGACTATACTCACTCAAGAGTATAAGCACTTTGACTCAAAAGCTGATGAGTCATTAACTGATTTATATAACAGGTTTGCCAAACTCTTGAATGATTTGTCACTGGTGGACAAGGAATATGATCTTAAAGATTCAAATCTAAAATTCCTTTTAGCTCTTCCTGAAAATTGGGATTTGAAGTCTACTACCATAAGAGACAACTATGACCTTACTGAAACTACTATTGATGAAATTTATGGTATGCTCAAGACTCATGAACTTGAGATGGATCAAAGGAGCAAGAGGCATGGAAGAAAGTCAAGGACAGTTGCTCTTAAAGCTGAGGAGGAATCTCCTAAAGTGATTACCTCAAAAAGGGGCAAAAGAAAGGCTATCATCATAAACTCTGATTCAGAGTCATCAAATTCTGATGATGCTGATTCAGAAACTGAAAGTTTATCTGAAGTTAATGTTGATGAAGAGATGATGCAACTGTGTGCTCTTATGGTGAAGGTGTTGGGATTTATGCATACACGGAAGCGTGGATTACAGTTAAAATGCATAAAACCATATAATCGTATACAATTCGTCAATAAATTGAGGGATCGATTACTATCCTTTAAAAGCGATCCCAGAATGATGAGCGGAGATACCTAGCAGCTGCTCCTCAAGTGTGAAGCACTCCACCGGTATCCACCAAGAGATCAAAGTAATGGAGGGTGGAAGAGGTTGAGAGAATTAGGGTTGCCTCCTTTTCTTTTCTTCTTGAAAATTAGGGTTTTATTTGGTTGAGGCAAATAGGGTTTATAATAGTATATTTATAGGCAAAAATTTCAGCTGAAAATTTTCCCATAAAATATTATTATTAATAATCCTTTAATTGATTATTCTCATTAACCAATTAACTATTAATTAAAATACCTTTTAATCATTAATCCTTTTTCTAAACACTTTAGAAAATAATTCTCTCACTTGATTTAATTTCCAAAAGTTAAATTCTTAATTAATAATATTAAGAACTATTCTAAATTAATTTATAATTAATTAAATCTTATTTAATCAATTATTAAATTTGCTAATTAATTATTTATTTCACAAATAAATAATTATCAGCCATTATTAATTAATTCCTCCACCATTAAATCATTTTCTTTTATGGTGTGACCCTGTAGGTTCAATATTAAGCCGATAGTAGAAATAAATAATAATAAAACTATTTTATCATTATTTATATAAATTCTCTAATTCATTCAATATGATTAATTAATAAATTAATCATATTTATTCTACATCGTGAGGGATACTTCTCAGCATATCCCGACTATCCGGATAATACGAATTCACTGCTTAGAATACCAAGAACCTATTCAGTAAATAGTTACCATACAATCAATTCCTTTTACCCTGCAATGTCCCGATTAAATACAAGACATGGAAATCATGTCAAGCCTATCTTATTTAATCATATGCTTTCCGATTCACTGTGCTTAGTTCTAATTAATGTGAATTAGAAACACCTTTCTAATTTCATTCACTCTGGCCAGAGATTCCTGAACTAGCATAAGTTGATCAGCATAGAACATTCTCTTCCTTCACTGGAAGGGGTAGATCCTTTATTGATCATACACTATCTTCGTGTACAAATTCCTACTATTGTCCCTGAAGACTAAGAACTAAACCAAAGTATAGTTCTGTGTACACAAGATGACTATGATGACCTCAAGTCTAAGGATACTTGTACAACTATCACTATGTGAACATCTGCTGACACGTGAGTGAACTCCATCAGTTGTTCAGCTGTGCGAGTCATGTTCAGTGAACTTATTCTATAATAAGCACCTACATACTAGCTATAGTGTCACCACACAAATATCTATGAGAACAGACATCCTTCATAATGAAGCAAGCATAGTATGTACCGATCTTTGCGGATTACTAATTACCAGTTAGTAATCCTATGACCAGAAATTATTTAAGTTCAGATTTATCATCTTTTAGGTCTCATTATTATGATCTCATCATAATCCATAAAAAGCTTTACTCTAAACTATGGTATATCTTATTTAACACTTAAATAGATAAAGCCTGCAATAAAAACAAAATAAGTCTTTTATTAATATAATTAAAATCAAAACAGATTACATAAAAGTTATTCCTAAATCATCATACATGATTGGACTTAGGACACATCTCTTTCAATCTCCCACTTGTACTAAAGCCAATCACGCTGGTATCTAATACCCATATTATCTTTATGACGATCAAAGTGACTTTAAGAAAGTGGCTTTGTTAAAGGGTTTGCTATGTTGTTATGTGTGTCAACTTTCTTGACGTTGACATCTCCTCTTTCAACAATCTCCCTAATCAGATGAAAGCGCCGCAGGACATGCTTAGAATTCTTATGAGATCTTGGTTCCTTAGCTTGTGCTATTGCCGCATTGTTGGCACAATATAACACTATTGGATCTTCTATGCTAGGAACAACTCCCAACTCAGAAATAAATTTCTTTATCCAAACAGCTTCTTTTGCAGCTTTACCTGCAGCTATATACTCTACTTCCTCTGTGGAGTCAGCCTTTGTTGACTGTTTGGAACTCTTCCAACTAACTGCCCCACCATTTATGGTAAACACATACCCTGGCATGGATTTACTATCACCTATTTCTGACTGAAAACTAGAGTCTGTATACCCCTCTATTTTCAACTCGAAACCACCATAAATAAGAAAAATTTCCTTAGTCCTTCTCAAGTACTTCAGGATGTTTTTCACCGCTTTCCAGTGTTCTTCACCTGGATCAGACTGAAATCTGCTTGTCACACTAAGTGAGTGAGCAACATCAGGCCGAGTACATAACATCGCGTGCATGATAGATCCTATTGCAGAAGCATAAGGAATCCTACTCATACGCTCTCTCTCCTCAGATGTCTCTGAAGACATTTTCTTGGAAAGAGAAACTCCATGGCTCATGGGAATGAGTCCTCTCTTGGAGTTTTCCATGCTATATCTCTTTAGCACTTTTTTGATGTATGTACTTTGGGTCAAGCCTAATATTCTCTTTGATCTATCTCTATAAATCTTCATTCCAAGAATGTAAGATGTCTCTCCCAAGTCCTTCATCGTGAAGTTCTTAGATAGCCACACTTTGACTGATTGAAGCATCGGTATATCATTCCCAATGAGAAGTATGTCATCCACATACAGTATTACGAATTTTACCACGCTCCCACTAACCTTCTTGTAGATGCATGGTTCATCCATATTTTTGATGAAATCAAAATCTTTGATTATCTCATCAAAACGGGATTCCATATGTGAGAAGCTTTCCTCAGTCCGTATATGGATTGATTCAGCTTACAAACTAGATGTTCATTTCCTTTAGAAACAAATCCTTCTGGTTGTGTCATATACACATCCTCTTCAAGTTTCCCATTAAGGAAGGCCGTTTTCACGTCCATTTGCTAGATCTCATAGTCATAGTAAGCCGCAATCGCAAGCAAAATCCGAATGGATTTAAGCAAGGCTACCGGCGAATAGATTTCATCAAAGTCAATCCCTTGTCTTTGTTTAAATCCTTTTGCCACTAGCCTAACCTTATAGGTCTCCACCTGGCCATCTGCTCCAATCTTTCTCTTATATACCCACTTGCACCCAATAGGCTTCACACCTTCAGGCGCCTCAACCAGAGTCCACACTTGGTTGGCATACATTGAGTCCATTTCGGATTTCATGGCACTCTGCCATTTCTCTGAGTCATCACAACTCATAGCATCATCATAAGTCATAGGGTCTTCTCCATCAATAAGTGACAAGTCATTGTCATTCTCAATGACGAGGCCATAATACCTCTCAGGTTGACGAGACACCCTATCTGACCTACTAACAGGTTGTTCTATAGAAGGTTGTACTTTCTGAATAGGTACTCCCTCTTGAACCGTTGTAGGTTGTGCTTCTTGAACTTCATTAAGTTCAACCTTGCTCCCACTGTTCTCTTCAAGGATAAACTGTTTCTCCAAGAAGTTCGCGTGTCTGGAAATAAACACCCTTTGTTCGGTGTAAAAGTAATATCCTAAAGTCTCTTTTGGATATCCCACAAACCTATATTTTACGGATCTTGATTCCAGCTTTTCAGGTTCAACTTTCTTGATAAAAGCTGGACATCCCCAAATCTTAATGTGTTTAAGACTTGGCTTCCTTCTTTTCCATATCTCATATGGAGTTTTTGGAACAGATTTAGAAGGTACCTTGTTCAGTAAATATGCTGAAGTTTCTAAGGTATAACCCCAAAGGGATACTGGAAGATCTGTATAGCTCATCATTGACCGAACCATGTCCAACAAAGTCCGGTTCCTCCCTTCAGAAACTCCGTTCAATTGTGGAGTTACAGGAGGTGTCCATTGTGATAGTATACCATTTTCTTTGAGATGATTTAGAAACTCCCCACTTACGTATTCACCTCCTCGATCTGATCGAAGAACTTTAATACTCATTTTGGTTTGTTTCTATGCTTCATATCTGTACTCTTTGAACTTTTCAAAAGCTTCAGACTTGTGTTTCATTAAATACACATATCCAAACCTGGATTTATCATCTGTAAAAGTAATGAAGTATGAAAATCCTCCCATAGCTTGTGTTGACATTGGTCCACATACATCTGTGTGTACCAAGCCTAACACGTCTGCAACTCTCTCTCCATGTCCAGTAAATGGAGATTTGGTCATCTTACCCATGATACAAGATTCACATACCGGATATGATTCAAAATCAAATGGTTCAAGTAACCCATCCTGGTGTAATAAGCGTAATCTTTTCTCACTAATATGACCTATCCTACAGTGCCATAAATAGTTCAGATTTTCATCATCTCGTTTTCTTTTATTAGTTTGTTCAATCTGAAGTAAATCATTTCCTAAGTCGCATACATACAAAACATTATTTAAAGTACCACATCCATAAAGAACATTATCTCTAAGAATAAAACATTCATTATTCTTAATAATAAATGAAAAACCATCCAAATCCAACATATGAATAGAAACAATATTCCTCACAATAGAGGGAACGTAATAACAATTATTTAAATTAATAGTCTTGCCCGTAGGCATATGTAAACTAAATGATCCTACAGATATGGTGGCAACCCTTGCTCCATTGCCCATATGTCGAATCACCTAATCTTCTTCAAGAGTCCTACTTCCTTTTAGTCCCTGCAACGAATTGCAAATATGAGAACCACAGGCGGTATCTAATACTCAAGTAGAAATTTGACTTAATGATATATTAACTTCGATCATGAACATACCTGAATCAGAAGGGGTGGTCTCACTAGCCTTCTTCTTTTTCAACTCTACAAGATAAGCCTTGCAGTTTCTCTTCCAGTGACCCACCTTGTTACAGTGGAAGCAAACAACATTGCTTGTGGGGTCTACTTTAGCCTTCGCTGGAGTAGGCTTACTCTCACCAATCTTTTTCTTTTTCTTGGGAAAGGTCCTCTTCCTTTTTTTGGAAGTTGAGCCTTCTCCAATAAGAAGAACAGAACTCTTCTTTGAAGGAAAATTCGACTCAGTAGTTTTCAACATGTTATGAAGTTCAGGCAAGCTAGCATCCATCTTATTCATGTGAAAGTTCACAACAAACTGCGAGAATGAATCTGGAATTGATTGCAAGACCAAGTCTTGGCTCAGCTCCCCATCCATGGCAAAACCAAGTTATCCAAGACGTTCAATTAAATTGATCATCTTAAGTACATGGTCATTCACAGATGATCCCTCAGACATCCTACAGCCGAACAGCTCCTTCGATATATCATATCGAGCTGTCCTCCCTGCCACATCATACAACTCTTGTAGATGCGCTAGGATAGAGTGAGCATCCATATGCTCATGCTGCTTCTGTAGCTCAATGTTCATGAAAGCTAGCATGATACATTGAGCAACATTTGCATCATCTATCCACTTACGATACACAACATGTTCATCATTATGTGAATCGTTAGCAGGTTCAGCAGGCTTAGGTGAGTCAAGCACATATTCCAGCTTCTCAACCCTGAGAACAATTCTCAAGTTTTGAAGCCAGTCAGCAAAATTAGGACCAGTCAATTTGTGAGCATCTAGTATGCTCCGGAGTGATAGTACAGAAGACATAACGTATATAGTAAATCTGTAAATGATAAACACATAACAACACTTAGCAAATATTCAATTTTATTTCAAAACACTATATGAATCGGGTCTTTATTCATAAGTGGCTCCCACTAGTTTATCTAATTTATTCAACCCCCTAAATGTATAACTAATCATTCATAACACTAGTGAGAATAAGGATCCTATTTTCCATTACATCACCTCGGCTGTAGCACGAAATGCAATGTGATGTTCTATACGAAACGCAATGTGATGTTCTATAGGTAGACAACTCTTGTCAATTACATCTCATGTTATTCCCTATAATATTTTAGCCTCTTGAATCATCGAGTCTCGGCTGTAGCACGACTCACTCAATATTTTAAGTCAAGTCGAACCCAACATCTTGTATAATTAAATTAGACTTTCAATAGCCCACGGCTTTGGCACGTAACGACCATTGGAACCCAATTTATCATACACATCTCATGTGATAGAAAAATATCTCTTAATCTCAAAACAAAGCCCTTGGCTGTAGCACGAAACGATAATGTCTAAAAATAAGAACTCTACTTTCTATTATGCTGGAAGGTTATGACCGACACAATCCCGTTATGTCATTGGCCAATTTACTACTTGATATTATTTTATGAGGGATTATATTATGTTACAACCATAATCATATTATAAAGAGATTCTTCCTTTTAAATTAAATATTTCAAATCAATAATCGATAATTGGATGATTCCCAGATCGGGGGAGCATTGTCAAGAGGCGTCACTTAATACCCCTTTCTTACAGATCGAAATCCGCTTTTGACAGAATCATCCTTTTTCTCAAAATTGAAAATTCATATTTAATTACGTGTTTCACAAACTCAAAAATCTCATGATTGTATTCATAATATTTATATTATTATCATGGAACACTTCCAATGAGCCTAGATCATCGCATGATAACTCAAACATATATCACATATAAAATATAAAAGAACTTATATCTAGGCATGTCATAACATTTAACGCAATTATATACAGATGTACGAATTAATTATACATTTAATATTATCAAATAATGTATTAAATACACTTTAAGGGCTATAAGCAGTTTAAAACTAGTTTTTTAAAATTAATAAATCGAATTAAAAATTCATACATGCATCAAATATTCTGAAATTTTTACCATGAATCTAGATGCATACAACATATGCTCTGATACCATTGCTGGGATTTATGCATACACGGAAGCGTGGATTACAATTAAAACGCATAAAAAACATATAATCGTATACAATTCGTGAATAAATCGAGGGATCGATTACTAACCTTTAAAAGTGATCCAAAAATGATGAGCGGAGATCCCTAACAACTGCTCCTCAAGTGTGAGGCACTCCATCGGTATCCACCAAGAGATCGAAGTAATGGAGGGAGGAAGAGGGTGAGAGAATTAGGGTTGCCTCCTTTTCTTTTCTTCTTGAAAATTAGGGTTTTATTTGGTTGAGGCAAATAGGGTTTATAATAGTATATTTATAGGCAAAAAATTTAGCTGAAAATTTTCCTATAAATATTATTATTAATAACCCTTTAATTGATTATTCTCATTAACCAATTAACTAATAATTAAAACACCTATTAATCATTAATCTTTTTTCTAAATACTTTAAAAAATAATTCTCTCACTTGATTTAATTTCCAAAATTTAAATTCTTAATTAATAATATTAAGAACTTTTCTTAATTAATTTATAATTAACTAAATCTCATTTAATCAATTATTAAATTTGCTAATTAATTATTTATTTCACAAATAAATAATTACCAGCCATTATTAATTAATTCCTCCACCATTAAATCATTCTCTTTTATGGTGTGACCATGTAGGTTCAATATTAAGCCGGTAGTAGAAATAAATAATAATAAAACAATTTTATCATTATTTATATAAATTTTCTAATTCATTAAATATGATTAATTAATAAATTAATCATATTTATTCTACATCGTGATGGATACTTCTCAGCATATCGCGACTATCCGGATAATACGAATTCACTGCTTAGAATACCAAGAACCTATTCAGTGAATAGTTACCGTACAATCAATTCCTTCTACCCTGCAATGTCCTGATTATATACAAGGCATGGAACTCGTGTTAAGCCTATCTTATTTAATCATATGCTTTCACATTCACTATGCTTAGTTCTAATTAATGTGAATTAGAAACTCCTTTCTAATTTCATTCACTCTGGCCAGAGATTCCTGAACTAGCATAAGTGGATCAGCATAGAACATTCTCTTCCTTTACTGGAAGGGGTAGATCCTTTATTGATCATACACTATCTTCGTGTACAAATTTCTATTATTGTCCCTGGAGACTAAGATGTAATAACTCAAATTTTTGAGACCTTGTAAAAAGTTTAATGAATAGTAACCCTGGCGGACGGGAAAAACTTTTGAGCCACACTATGTAGTGCATGAGAAAATGAGTTTCGGAGTTGATATTACGACTATACGTACCAAATGAGTGTATGTAAATGCTATTAGTTTTCGGAAAAAAATGAACTTTGAAAAACGACCGTATTTACGACTTATCGAGGATTACGGTAATCACAATATAATTACGAGAATAAAATCCTATGGATTTATATTCAAGTAGGATAAATAAAAATATAAGGAATAAATACGAAAGGAATTACTTCGCAAACCAATTACGAGTAAGTATTACGGAGAACGTTTAAGTAACCGAGCGAATGCGTAAACGATTAAATAAACGTATTGCACTAACTAAACCATGGTAGGGAAGTAACCATGGTTACTTCATCAAATAGTGAGCTACCATAGGATGATCAAGCTAGCTAGCAAAATAGTGTGCTAAGGAAGCTAACCTTGTAATTTAGCTTGTAACCTAGTAAGCTATTAAGATTTGTCCCTAAGATATGCTACCAAGAATCAACCTAGAATGCTATACTAGGAGAATAAAATCAATTGCAAAGATATCACCTCATCTTCCTAGAAACAACCTAGCAAAGCATCCAAGAGAAGCAACCAAGAGTAGTATAAATACCCCCCTTGGAAGCTCCATTCGGCCCTAATGAAAAAATGGGAGAAATCAAATTCAAATCTCCAAGTTCTAGCTCTTGTAAAATCACCCAATTAATTCTCAAGCCTCCTAGAAACTAAACTAAGGTAAGAAAATTATTTCATCTCTTTTTATCAAGGTTTGATGGGTGGAATAAATTCAAGAAACTCACTAGTGAATAGTGTGAATAGTAACCTCTCTTTGATTTCTTAATTTCAATGGTGGTTTTAGGTTCTAAAAATCATACCAATCACTTCCAAGCCTCCACCATCCTCAAGAACACATCTCAATCTTTCAAGAAGTGTAAAAATCTTTGGCCCAACTTTATTTAAGATTCTTTTTTAAGATCCATTTAGTATGTAGTAGTAAACCTAGTATAATGAGTGATAATTGTGAAATCTTGATGATTAAGTTAAATAGATTTAAGGTTGGTTGTTTTTACCTCAAGAACATGATGTTCTTGAGAGGAGTTTGGGTGTTGATGATTATATGATGATTGTTGGTGGTTGTGTAAAGAGTTAGGGCGTAAACGAAACCCCGATCGTAAACGTAACTTCGTTAAAACCAACAAATCGTAACTTTAAGTTTCTGCAGAAAGTCCCGAATTTTTAAACTGTATATTCTTGAAAAATATCTTTCTTTAGGATATAAAATGTTATAAGGATCGTTTAGGCGCTTGAATCGCTTGATTCCGATTTACGGATCAAAAGTTATGGCCGTTTTAGTAAAAGTGATTTACGTGACAAAAACTGCTACGAATTACGAACTTTGAAAATATAAAGGATAGACTTAACAGTGTTCATAAATCATGAAATTTTTAAAAAGAGTAACATGTTGAGTTTTCTAAAGGCCATAAAAACTTTAAGTGAAAATAATGATTTCCCAATTTTATAAAAAAGTCAGAGCCGAGACCGCGCGAGTAGAAACCGTAAGAATCCATAAGCGGAGCCGACGACAATAATAAGAATGAACCTAAGATACTTAGGAAAATAAAGCGGCCATAATGTGAATGTGAATTAAAGGAATAATAAGGGTAGTATAAGTTGAGAGGATGCATAACAAGTAGTGCATGAGTGCGAGTTTCCGTAAATTAGAACATGACCTAACGAAATGAATTGTGTTATGCTTATAGATTTCCGAGCGGAACCTAGAGCATCCTCCACCTCGAGATACTCAGGCAAGTTTCCGAACCCAACTCCATTTTTACTATTGTGTCATGAAAGAATGGTTTTATTATCATTGCATAAATACCATGTTTACCATGATACGTAGTTGTTGAATTTTCGCATAATATAGCGATGTTGTACGATAAGTATATATCGTAAAATGTTATTTCGCTTTAAGCGTAATGTATTATATAAGATCGAGAGTCGGTCGGGATTTAAGATAAAACCCGGGAATCATTCTGGTGATATTATAGGACGGTTATAAGTCCATAGTAGTACGTTTTAAAGGAACTCATCGTCCACTTACGAAATATTAAAACACCTCGAACTTTTATTGAAACGATTTCCCAACGATCATATTCCCTCAACTATATTTTATTGTTCGAATAATAAATACTATATACTTATCCCTTATTATGGGAGTAGTATACTCCAATGACTATTTATTTCAAACCCAATTAATCACTATAGATTATTAATTATGGAGACACAAACTAGTTGAGGAATATTATGTTAAATATTCTTTTAAAGAGTAAACCCATTCGAGGTTTAATTATTTATCGATTATCATTTAATTATTTATTATTCATTAAAGGGTTTATTATTGATTTAAAAATCATAGATCCTGATTTAAAATATACTTTCTGATTTCAGAATATCATTCGAATAAATTCAGATCGTCGGTGAATATTATCCCGACTTATTTAATATGTTGAAAATAGTTTCAAGGAGAAACTTTTCCCCCTTTATTAATTATCTGTTGACAACGGTCAACTCACATCCTTAGTACTTCCTCCGAAATTCTCGGAAGTACGTATATACATATATATACACTTATATCTTAGAGAGATAAGCTATTTCTATCAACAAGCAAAATGCTTGGGGAACTTCGATGTGGTTCGAGTTCTCGAGATTGATAGAATTCTTTTAAAGGACATGGGAGGGGTAGACTCTGGTACTATGTGTGCTAGATGGACTACCAAAGGTACCGCAGGCGAAGGTACTCAGTGTACTCAGGAACTTGTGAAGTATGTGTATACCAGAAAATGTGACACGTAGCCCGAATGCGGCAAGGATGATAACCGGGATACGAAGGTGTCGTCCTTCTACTAGTAGAAAAGGTTACTATTATCGTATTACGACTGATCATCGTATACGGTGGCTCCAGCGAGGGTCCTAATTCTTCCAATTGGAATTGTGACGCAATACCGTAACCCAAGCCTAGGTGCTGGGATTACTATTAAGGTATTCACAGGATATTAAAATCCCTTAAAGAATTATTTTTATAAGAAGTTGTGTTTCACCAAGGAAAACTATTTTCGAATAAAACATAATTATCATATATAATGTTATCATACAGTCATTTTCATACTATACATTATTATGCTGGGCATTATAGCTCACACTTATTTTCTTAAATTGACACAACAAAACAGTGAATCAAGATGCCTGCTATGATAACCACAACAGAAAACGGGTAGGAAATAGCCGGCTGTTCCGTAGATTGTTTGGTGTTGTACCATAGGTAGTCAGAATAAGCTGGATTAGTTTTCAGTTGTTTATAGTTCGGCTTATTATAAGTATGACTTATGTAAGGTAAGAAACAAGAAACGTATATTTGGTCGGCAGACTAACCTTACCTAAAGGTCACTCCTCGGTAAGACTAATTATATTTGGGTTGTAATAAAATTACTCTAGTTATGATGGTTCATTTCCAAGACAATATCCTGTAAGTATGTGTGTGATAAGTGTGGGGTCGTGAAGCGTGAGCATTTACATATTGTAGCGTGAGTTGTGTGAGTTAGATGGCGTGGCTTCTGAGACTCCTGACCCCGGGTTTCGGGGCGCCACGGAAATGGTATCAGAGCCTTAGGTTATCAAATCTTGGAAATTATAGGATATAAAATATGTAGACATAGGAATAATAAAATAATCAATTAGAGCTCAAGTCGAGTTCGTCGTTGGGCTACACGGGTAGTCTTGACAGTTTTACCCTCAAAGGAATTCCAACTCTAAGTTAGTAACACCTTGCCTATTGTGTCAGGTACCAGTGGAGCCTAGGAGGGAGGTTAATCCTGTTGATGATGTTATGATTCCTGAGCATGACCCTATTCCCGAGCCAGAGAGCCCACCCATTGATGATTCAGATGATGACCCTACTTGAGGTTGTCCTAGAGGAGGAGACTGACCTTCCTGTCCCCATAGCTAATGGCGTAGTCTGGAGAGATGTAGAGATGTACCCTCACCAGGCTATTCGCGCTCCTACACCACCCCCAGGGATCCAGAGCCCTATGCCCTATACTGATGATGATGATGAGGAGGCGATACGTGCACAGTTCCACGAGGTTCATGACATATCCTCTAGCGACCCAGATTCACCTCTACCACCACCGGTGACCATGCATGTAGCCGTACACGACTGGATAGTGGGTCAGCTTAACGATGAGATCACTGCGACATCTGCTCGCATTGCGATGTTATGCCAGGCACTGACAGCTGAGAGAGCCACCCGACCAGGATACCCAGGAGATTTCAGAACTGCTTCCCCATTCATAGCCTGCAAAGAAATCGATAGGATCGAGCTCCATACCAGGGTTCAAATGAGGATGACATCAGTGGGAGGATACATCCCGGTAGTTGATGCAGAGCTGATGATTGCAGGAGCGATGAGGAGGGTGCGTGACCTCACTCGCAGTGATAGTGATTGAGAGACTAGTGACTAGATATAGACCTTGAAGAAGGCTGGGTGACTTGTCACCAATTTTGATAGGATAGCTAGTAGTAGATATCGTTCCTAGCCCTTCAGGGTACAGGGCTTATGTATTTTCATTTCAGTATTCAGAACTAGTAGTGATAGATTGTAATCAGTCATGTATGAACTCGGCTAGTTGTTTCATCCCCAAGATATAAGTGGGAGATCTTATTAATATATATCTAAGCGGTTATTAAGAAATGATGTCTATACTATCGCACCTTATAAAACCCTGCTAGATAATAAATGACATGCTTACATATGAATAAAATAATCCAACTGTTATAATTACAATTATGTTGACCAATTTTTATTATCAGAACAATGCCACCCCGTAGAAGAGGAACTAGGGCACAGCCCGCAGGATCTGTTAACCAACAACGAGGTGAACCTGACCCTGTAGTGAATGAGGAAAGTGAAGAAGACTTAGACTATAATGAATATGATGAGGAAGAATATGTAGAAGAAGAGGCTGAGGATACCCATCAGGGAGGGAACCCCATGAATGAATTATGGAACTGTTAAGAGCAAATCTGAACCAACAGCCTATTCCACCATAGCCACATGCTGCCAACAGACTACAGCTACTGCCTTTAGAGCCTTCAAATCTCTCAAACCTCCAGAATTTCTAGGATCTGCCGACCCCGTTGAAGCACGGGCCTGGCTCAAAGAGATAGAAAAGTCCTTCGAGATACTAGGTGTTGAGGAACGACACAAGACTATTTTCGCTTCTTACATGCTGAAAGGAGAAGCTAACTACTGGTGGGAGTCAAACGAAACCTAGAAACTAATGTTGTGATTCCATGGGATAGATTTACCCGACTGTTCTTAGACAAGTATTTCCCTAGGTTTATGGAGACCCAGATGGAGATTAAGTTTCTGGAGTTGAAACAGGATAAGATGACTGTGGCAGAATATGAGGCCAAGTTTACTGAGTTGTCGAGATTTGTGCCTGAGTTTGTGAGTACCGAAGAGAAGAAAGCGCGAAGGTTTCAGCTTGGTCTGAAACAGTGGATACAAAATCGAGTGGCAGTGTTAGAGCTGACAGACTATGCCACCTTAGTGCAGAAAGCCTCGATTGTTGAAGCTGGCAGTGAGCAGAGTCTAAAGGAAAAGGAAAATAGGAAGAGGAAGATAGGAAGCCAAGGAATAGGAACCAGGAGCCTTTCGAGCAGGTTCGTCAGGGGAGCGGTGTCCCAACCTGCGCGAGGCCCCGGATTCAGAAAGGCCCCAAGCGAGAGTGTTGGCCAGGGCGGTGGATATTCTAGGGCAACATTTCATAGCCAACCCCGCGCCCCAATACCAGAGTGTCAAACCTGTAAGAAGAGACACCTTGGAGTATGTACCCAGATAAGAGCCCCTCTGAGATGTTACCGGTGTGACCAAATCGGACACCTTTCCAACAGCTACACTCGGCCCAATGTAACGTGTTTTCAATGTGGAAAGGTAGGACACATGAGAAAGGATTGCCCAACGTTGAAGCCCCCAGCCTCAGGGATGAGCAAAGTTGTATCCAACCGACCTCCAAATGCTAGGACCTTCAACATGACTGTTCAGGATAATGTCTGAAACACTGACGTGATAGCAGGTACCCTTTTGTTAAATTCTAAACATGCAAATGTCCTATTTGATTCTGGAGCAACCAAGTCTTTTATATCTCAAGATTTTGCTAAAAAGTTAAAACTTAATGCCATACCCTTACGTGAGATATTACGAGTGGAAATAGCAAAAAAGAAATAATTCCTGTAAATCAAGTACACCCTAAGTGCAAGTTGAAATTAGAAGGGAAAATCTTCGAGGTTGACCTAATCCTATTCGCGTTAGGAGAATTTGATGTAATCTTAGGAATGGATTGGTTATCCAGTAACAGAGCGCAAATAGATTGTGAACGGAAGAAAGTAAAGATAAGAGTGCAGAATGAAAAAGAAGTAGTGTTTAAAGGTCAACGACAGAACCAGAAATTTCTAACTATGCTACAGGCAAAAAGATTGTTACGGAAAGGTAACGAGGCCTATTTGGATTATGTGATAGATACCAAGAAGGAAGTCCCTAATATACAGGACATACCCGTAGTAAATGAATTCGAGGATGTATTTCCAGAAAACTTACCAGGATTGCCACCTGACCGAGAAATAGAGTTCGCTATAGAATTAGCACCAGGAACGGCACCAGTATCCAAGGCCCCATATAGGCTAGCCCCAGTTGAGATGAAAGAACTAGCTTCTCAACTGCAAGAGTTATTAGATAATGGAATGATAAGCCCAGTGTGTCGCCATGGGGAGCGCCAGTACTGTTCGTTAAGAAAAAGGACGGCAGTATGAGATTATGCATAGATTATCGAGAGTTGAATAAGCTGACTATTAAGAATAGGTACCCTCTCCCCAGAATTGATGACCTATTCGACCAACTCAAGGGAGCTGTACATTTTTCCAAAATAGATTTAAGAACAGGATACCATCAGTTGAAAATCAAACCGGAAGATATACCAAAGACTGCTTTTCGCACTAGGTATAGACACTATGAGTTCTTAGTTATGTCATTTGGATTAACCAATGCACCCGCAGCTTTTATGGATTTGATGAACAGAGTGTTCAAAAAGTACCTAGATATATGTGTGATAGTTTTTATCGATGATATTCTGATCTACTCAAAGGCCGAGCAAGAACACGCAGAACATTTGAGGATAGTCTTAGAAATCTTGAGGAATGAGAAATTGTATGCCAAGCTCTCAAAGTGCGAGTTTTGGTTGAGAGAAGTTCAGTTTCTAGGACATGTGGTGAGTAACAAAGGAGTTTTAGTTGACCCTACCAAAATAGAAGCGGTATCCAGTTGGAAAAGACCAACTACCCCAACGGAGGTTAGGAGTTTTGTGGGTTTAGCAGGATATTACTGAAGATTCGTGCAAGACTTTGCTAAGATAGCTGGTCCACTGACTAGACTTACCCGGAAGACAGAAAAGTTTGTATGGACAGAGAAATGTGAGGAGAGTTTCTAAGAACTGAAAAGGAGGCTGGTGTCAGCACCAGTGCTCGCTCTTCCCGATGGAAAGGGAGAGTTTGTGATATACAGCGACGCGTCGCTTAAAGGGTTAGGATGTGTACTGATGCAGCACGACAAGGTTATAGCGTATGCCTCTCGGCAATTGAAGGAATATGAGAGCAGATACCTTACGCATGATCTAGAATTAGCAGCCATAGTGTTTGCCATAAAAATTTGGAGACACTACCTATACGGTGAGAAATGCGAGATCTATACTGACCATAAAAGCCTCAAATATATTTTTACTCAGAAGAAACTGAACATGAGACAGATGAGATGGTTAGAGTTGATAAAAGACTACGACTGTGAAATTTTATATCACCCGGGTAAAGCCAATATGGTGGTTGACGCACATCCAATCTATCCGCTTACCGGCTTGCTTGTGACCCGTGAAAGCGCAACATGTCCACAGGTTGATCCCTAGTTTCGACAGGAGAAGGATGAGTCCTACCATTTCTCTGGTCTGCTGGACTAACTCTGGTCCTAATATCTTGTGTTCTCCAACTTCATCCCAAACGGAAGCTGAGTCCCAGATTCATAGGACCCTTTGAAATTTTAAGGAGAATAGGACCTCTAGCTTACGAGCTCGCCTTGCCTCCTAATTTGCAACAAGTGCAAAACATGTTCCACGTTTTCATGTTAAGGAAGTACCATGCAGATGCACGACATGTAATAGAATACGAGCATGTAGATTTATAACCAGACCTGACCTACATCGAGCAGCCAGTAAGGATAATGGACCAGAAAGAACAAGTGCTGAGGAACAAAACTGTGAAGCTGGTTAGGATCTTATGGAGAAATCAAAATGTCGAAGAGTCAACTTGGGAACTTGAAGACACAATGAGGAGTAGATATCCCCACTTATTTTCTAATTGATTCCGGGACGGAATCCTTGTTAGAGGGGAAGACTGTAATAACTCGAATTTTTGAGACCTTGTAAAACGTTTAATGAATCGTAACCCTGACGGACGGGAAAAACTTTTGAGCCACACTATGTAGTGCATGAGAAAATGAGTTTCGGAGTTGATATTACAACTATACGTACCAAATGAGTGTATGTAAACGCTATTAGTTTTCGAAGAAAACGAACTTTGAAAAACGACCGTATTTACGACTTATCGAGAATTACGGAAATCACAATATAATTACAAAATCCTACGGACTTATATTCAAGTAGGATAAATAAAAATATAAGGAATAAATACGAAAGGAATTACTTCGCAAACCAATTACGAGTAAGTATTACAGAGAACGTTTAACTAACCGAGCGAACGCGTAAACGATTAAATAAACATAACGCACTAACTAAACCATGGTAAGGAAGTAACCATGGTTACTTCATCAAATATTGATCTAACCATAGGATGATCAAGCTAGCTAGCAAAATAGTGTGCTAAGGAAGCTAACCTTGTAGTTTAGCTTGTAACCTAGTAAGCTATTAAGATTTGTCCCTAAGATATGCAACCAAGAATCAACCTAGAATGCTATACTAGGAGAATAAAATCAATTGAAAAGATATCACCTCATCTTCCTAGAATCAACCTAGCAAAGCATCCAAGAGAAGCAACCAAGAGTAGTATAAATACCCCCTTGGAAGCTCCATTCAGCCCTAATGAAAAAAGGGGAGAAATCAAATTCAAATCTCCAAGTTCTAGCTCTTGTAAAATCACCCAATTAATTCTAAAGCCTCCTAGAAACTAAACTAAGGTAATAAAATTCTTTCATCTCTTTTTATCAAGGTTTGATGGGTGGAATAAATTCAAGAAACTCACTAGTGAATAGTGTGAATAGTAACCTCTCTTTGGTTTCTTGATTTCAATGGTGGTTTTAGGTTCTAAAACTCATACCAAGCACTTCCAAGCCTGTACCATCCTCAAGAACACATCTCAAGCTTTCAATAAAGGTAAAAATCTTTGGCCCAACTTTATTTAAGATTCATTTTTAAGATCCATTTAGTATGTGGTAGTAAACCTAGTATAATGAGTGTTATTGGTGAAATCTTGATGATTAAGTTAAATATATTTAAGGTTGGTTGTTGTTGCCTCAAGAACATGATGTTCTTGAGAGGAGTTTTTGTGTTGATTATGATATGATGATTGTTGGTGGTTGTGTAAAGAGTTAGGGTGTAAACGAAATCCAGATCTTAAACTTAACTTCGTTAAAACCAACAAATCGTAACTTTGAGTTTCTACAGAAAGTCCCGAAGTTTTAAACTGTAGATTCTTGAAAAATAACCTTTGTTTAGGATAGAAAATGTTATAAGCATCGTTTAGGTGCTTGAATCGCTTGATTCCGATTTACGGATCAAAAGTTATGGCCGTTTTAGTAAAAGTGATTTACGCGACAAAAACTGCTACAAATTACGAACTTTGAAAATATAAAGGATAGACTAAAATGTGTTCATAAATAATGAAATCTTTACAGAGAGTAACATGTTGAGTTTCCTAACTTCCATAAAAATTTCAAGTGAAAATAATTATTTCCCAATTTTATAAAAATGTCGGAGCCGAGACCGTGCGAGTAGAAGCCGTAAAAATCCATAAGCGGAGCCGACGGCGATAATAAGAATGAACCTAAGATACTTATGAAAATGAAGCGACCATAATGTGAATGTGACTTAAAGGAATAATAAGGGTAGTATAAGTTGAGAGGATGCATAACAAGTAGTGCATGAGTGCGAGTTGCCGTAAATTAGAACGGGACCTAACGAAATGAATTGTGTTATGGTTATAGATTTCCGAGCGGAACCTAGAGCATCCTCCACCTCGAGATACCCAGGCAAGTTTCCGAACCCAACTCCATTTTTACTGTTGTGTTGTGAAAGAATGGTTTTATTATCATTGCATAAATACCATGTTTACCATTTTTACTGTTGTGTTGTGAAAGAATGGTTTTATTACCATGTTGTACGATAAATATATATCGTAAAATGTTATTTCGCTTTAAGCGTGACGTACTATATAAGACCGAGAGTCGGTCGGGATTTAAGATAAAACCCGGGAATCATTGCGGTGATATTATAGGACGGTTATAAGTCCATAGTAGTACGTTTTAAAGGGACTCATCGTCCACTTACGAAACATTAAAACACCTCGAACTTTTATTGAAACGATTTCACAACGATCATATTCCCTCAACTATATTTTATTGTTCGAATAATAAATACTATATACTTATCCCTTATTATGGGAGTAGTATACTCCAACGACTATTTATTTCAAACCCGATTAATCACTATAGATTATTAATTATGGAGACACAAACTAGTTGAGAAATATTATTTTAAATATTCTTTTAAAAGGTAAACCCATTCGAGGTTTAATTATTTATCGATTATCATTTAATTATTTATTATTTATTAAAGGGTTTATTATTGATTTAAAAATCATAGATCCTGATTTAAAATATACTTTCTGATTTCAGAATATCATTCGAATAAATTCAGATCGTCGGTAAATATTATCCCGACTTATTTAATATGTTGAAAATAGTTTCAAGGAGAAACTTTTCCCCCTTTATTAATTATCAGTTGACAACGGTCAACTCACATCCTTAGTACTTCCTCCGAAATTCTCGGAAGTACGTATATACATATATATACAATTATATCTTAGAGAGATAAGCTGTTTCTATCAACAAGCAAAATGCTTGGGGAACTTCGATGTGGTTCGAGTTCTCGAGATTGATAGAATTCTTTTAAAGGACAAGAGAGGGGTAGACTCTGGTACTATGTGTGCTAGATGGACTACCAAAGGTACCGCAGGCAAAGGTACTCAGTGTACTCAGGAACTTGTGAAGTATGTGTATACCAGAAAATGGGACACGTAGCCCGAATGCGGCAAGGGTGATTACCGGGACACGAAGGTGTCGTCCTTCTACTAGTAGAAAAGGTTACTATTATTATATTACGACTGATCATCGTATACGGTGGCTCCAGCAAGGGTCCTAATTCTTCTAATTGGAACTGTGATGCAACACCGTAACCCAAGCCTAGGTGCTGGGATTACTATTAAGGTATTCGCAGGATATTAAAATCCCTTAAAGAATTATTTTCATAAGAAGGTGTGTTTCACCAAGAAAAACTATTTTCGAATAAAACATAGTTATCATATATAATGTTATCATACAGTCATTTTCATACTGTACATTATTATGCTGGGAATTATAGCTCACACTTGTTTTCTTAAATTGACACAACACAATAGTGAATCAAGATGCCTTCCATGAGAACCACAGCCAGGAAACGGGCAGGAAATGGCCAGCTGTTCCGTAGATTATTTGGTGATGTACCACAGTAGTCAGAATAAGCTGGATTAGTTTTCAGTTGTTTATAGTTCGACTTATTTATAAGTATGACTTATGTAAGGTAAGAAACAAGAAACGTATATTTGGCTGGTGGACTAACCTTACCTAAAGGTCACTCCCCGGTAAGACTAAATATATTTGGGTTGTAATAAAATTACTCTAGTTATGATGGTTCGTTTCCAAGACAATAACCTGTAAGTGTGTGTGTGATAAGTGTGGGGTCGTGAAGCGTGAGTATTTACATATTGTAGCGTGAGTTGTGTGAGCTAGATGGTGTGGCTTCCGAGACTCCTAACCCCGGGTTTTGGGGCGCCACAAAAGAACTAAACCAAAGTATAGTTCGGTGTACACAAGATCAATATGATGACCTCAAGTCTAAGGATACTTGTACAACTATCACTATGTGAACATCTGCTGACACGTGAGTGAACTCCATCAGTTGTTCAGCTGTGCGAGTCATGTTCAATGAACTTATTTTATAATAAGCACCTACATACTAGCTATAGTGTCACCACACAAATGTCTATGAGAACAGGCATCCTTCATAATGAAGCAAGCATAGTATGTACCGATCTTTGCGGATTACTAATTACCAGTTAGTAATCCTATGACCAGGAATTATTTAAGTTCAGAGTTATCATCTTTTAGGTCTCATTATTATGATCTCATCATAATCCATAAAAAGATTTACTCTAAACTATGGTATATCTTATTTAAACACTTAAATAGATAAAGCCCGCAATAAAAACAAAATAAGTCTTTTATTAATATAATTGAAATCAAAACAGATTACATAAAAGTTATTCCTAAATCATCATACATGATTGGACTTAGGACACATCTCTTTCAGAAGGGTATCACAAAGATAGCCTACAGGAAATTCAGAAAGGGCAGGAAGTTTTCCAGGAAAGGTGGAAGTTCTGATAAGAAGGGGTTCAGAAAGTCTGAAGGCAAAGGAGGAAAGTCTGACAGAGGAGACAACTCAAATGTCAAATGCTACAACTGTGGTGAAAAAGGCCACATATCTCCTGACTGCAAGAAAGGAAAAACTGATAAAGGCAAGGCACTTGTCACAAGGAAGAAAAGCTAGACAGACACTTCAGATTCTGAACATGAGGTGAACTATGCCTTGATGGCAAATGCTGATAGCAGTACTGAAACTGCTGAATTGAAGGTACCTCAAACAACTTATGCTTTTCATACTGATGATATTACTGAGTTAAGATTATATCTTAAAACCATATTCATTAGTTATAGAGATCAGACTTTAACATGTGAAAGATTAACATATGAAAATCTTTCTTTTAAAAACAGAAATGACTATTTAGAAAAGGAGTTAATTTTTCTTCATCAAACTAAGAAAGAAAGAGATGATGCTTTGTATGTTAGAGATGAAGTATTAAAATTGAATGAATCTCTAAAAACTGATTTAGAAAAGGAAAGAGAGATTATCAGAACTTAGACTAACTCTGGCAGAACAACTCAGAATTTACTAAGTAGTGGAAACTTGAAAGAGGGCTTAGGTTATGGAGATGATAAAAGTGAGAAAGGAACTGTGCAAATTGAGCCAATTGTTGTTAAATAGACTGCTAAGCCAAAGGTAAATCTTGTCAAGTTTGTGTCAAATTCTGATAAGTCTGATTCTTAAAAGATGAAAGAGTCTAGGACAGAAGTCAAAGAAAAGTCAACTTCTGACAAATTAAAATAGGATAAACCAGCTGAAGTAAACATAGGCTTAATGACAAAGAAGCAACTTAAGCATAAGCTGAAAGAGATTATAAATGTCAACAAGGTAAAGGAAGCTAGGAAAAATAGGAATGAAAAGGAAGGTGTGAATAAAAGCAATAATTATATGCCTGTTCCTAATGCTCCTAGAAAGAAATGTTATAACTGTGGAAACTCTAACCATCTTGCTTCTTTTTGCAGGAAAAATAAAGATATAAACTCTTTACCTCCTAGATCCGGAGTTAAGAGTCAGTCTGTTAGGTTTAAACCACAAAATTCTTGTTTACATTGTGGTGGTTTATGGCATTCTACTTATACTTGTAAGTAATATCATATTTTGTACTATGATTATTATCAAATAAAACCTTCTCTAAAGAAAGTTAGTGTAATTCCTTCTAGTGTAAATTCTGATGCAAAGTCTGATATAAAGTCTGATAAGAAGCATGTTAGCATAAACTCTGAAATTAAATCCGCTGCAAATGCTAACAAACTTAAAAAGGCCAAAGGATCCAAGCAAGTCTGGATCCTTAAAACTAATCAAAAGTGGTCTTTGTGATTACAGGGAAACAGAAAAAACATCCTTGTTATGGACAGTGGATGTTCAGGACATATGACTGGAAATAAAGCCCTGTTATCAGACTTTGTCGAGAAAGCTGGCCCAGGAGTTTCTTATGGAGATGGCAACATGGGAAAAACTCCGGGATATGGCAATATCAATCTTGGGAATGTCATAATTGAAATAGTAGCTCTTGTCTCAGGACTTAAACACAATCTGCTAAGTGTGAGTCAAATCTGTGACAGAGGTTATCATGTGGATTTCTTTGAAAAACACTGTGAATTTGTAAGTAATTCTACAAGCAAAGTGGTTCTGAAAGGTTACAGACATGGTAACATATATGAAGCTAGAATTTCAACAAACTCTGATGGGTCTGCAATATGTCTGTTAAGTAGAGAATCAATTGAAGAAAGCTGGAATTGGCACAAGAGACTCTCTCATTTAAATTTCAACAACATAAATGAGTTAGTAAAGAAAGATCTTGTGAGAGGGCTGCCAAAATCAGTATTTGCAAAGAAGAAATATGTTATGGTTATAGTGGATGAGTTCACAAGATACACTTGGGTGTATTTCTTGCACAAGAAGAATGAGACTGCATCTACTCTAACTGATCATGTCAGACAGCTGGATAAATTGGTCAAAGATTCTGTCAAAATTATAAGAAGTGATAATGGCACTGAGTTCAAGAATTCAATCATGAAATAGTTCTGCAAAGAGCATGGAATAAAACAGGAATTTTATGCACCGGAACTCCACAGGAAAATGGAGTTGTAGAAAGAAAGAACATGACTCTCATTGAAGGTGCACGAACTATGCTTGATGAAGCAAAGCTTCCAACCTACTTTTGGGCTGAAGCTGTGCAGACTGCTTATTTTACACAGAATGCTACACTAATAAACAAGCATGGAAAAACACCATATGAGATGGTGAAGAAAAAGAAGCCAAATCTGAAATATTTTCATGGATTTGGTTGCAAGTGTTTTGTTCTTAAGACTCATCCTGAACAGCTGTCAAAATTTGATCTAAAAGCTGATGAATGAATTTTTATTGGATATCTACTTTCCATAAAAGCCTTTAGAGTCTACAATTTAAGAACAAGGGTTGTCATGGAATCTATCAATGTATCTTTTGATGATAAAAAGATTACTAGACTAGAAGATTTCAATGATCATGATCAGCTGAGATTTGAAAATGAAGATTTAAATTCTGATTCTGTAAATTATGATGACTTAAATCCTGATCCTGTAAGTTCTGACGGGTTAAGTGCTGATGTCATTAAAACTGTGGTAACTACTCCAAGGGAAAATGAACCTGTCCAGGGGGAGCAAGCTAAAGATCCTACCACATCTCAAGACTCTCAAGAAACATCAGAACCTGTCACTGGCTCTTCAAGTTCTGATTCATCAAGTTCTGATGAGCCAAATTCTGATAATTCTGGAAACTCTTATTCTTCAAATCCTGAAGGATCCAACTCAAATTCTGAAGTCTCAGAGAGCATAACTATAGGGGAAGCATCAGAAAATGCTGATGGAGACAGCATGGATCATGGGGGAGGATCTAGTTCTAATGAACAACTTCCATCTGCAAGGAAGTGGACCAAATCACACACACCTGACTTAATAATTGAAGATCCTGAAGCAGGTTTCAGAACTAGAACTGCAACATCAAATGAATGTCTCTATCATTCCTTTCTGTCTCAGACTGAACCAAAAAAAGTGGAAGAAGCTCTTCAAGATGCTAATTGGGTACAAGCAATGCAGGAAGAGTTAAATGAATTTGAAAGAAATAAAGTCTGGACCCTAGTACCAAGACCAAAGAACAGATCAATTGTTGGCATAAAATGGGTGTTCAGAAATAAAATTGACAGTGATGGCATAATTACAAGAAACAAAGCAAGGTTGGTTGCTAAAGGCTACTCTCAACAGGAGGGTATTGACTATGATGAAACATTTGCACCAGTTGCTAGATTGGAAGCCATAAGAATCTTTTTGGCTTATGCTGCTCACAAAAAGTTCAAAGTCTTTCAAATGGATGTGAAAAGTGCTTTTCTCAATGGAGAATTGAAAGAAGAGGTATATGTTGAACAACCTCCAGGATTTGTAGATCCAAAATTTCTTAATCATGTCTACAGACTTGACAAAGCACTTTATGGCCTTAAGCAAGCTCCAAGAGCATGGTATGAGATTTTAGCTCAATTCCTTCTAGAAAGTGGATTTCACAGAGGCACAATTGATAAAACATTGTTCTATCTCAACCATGGAATGGACTTACTTTTGGTACAGATATATGTTGATGATATCATATTTGGTTCTACAAATGCCAAACTCTGTGAAAGGTTTGCAAAGCTAATACAGTCAAGATATCAAATGAGTATGATGGGAGAACTTAGTTATTTTCTGGGACTTCAAGTCAAGCAAAATGAAGAAGGTACTTTCATAAATCAATCCAAGTACACCAGAAAATTACTCAAGAAATTTGGAATGCAAGACTGTTCAACTGTATCCACTCCCATGGCCACTGCAACCAAGTTAGATAAAGATACTGGTTCATCAATAGATATTACTAACAACAGAGGTACGATTGGCTCTCTACTCTATTTAACTGCAAGTAGACCTGATATCATGTATGGTACCTGTCTTTGTACAAGATTTCAGGCTGATCCAAGAGAACCTTATCTAATAGATGTAAAAAGAATTTTTAAGTACCTCAAGGATACAGCTGATCTAGGATTGTGGTATCCTAGAGAATCAGATTTTAAGCTAATAGGTTACTCAGATGCAGATTTTGCAGGATGTAAAATAGACAGGAAAAGCACTAGTGGAAGCTGCCAATTTCTTGGAGGCGGATTGGTTTCTTGGTTTAGCAAGAAACAAAAATCAATTTCCACATTAACTATAGAAGTAGAATATATTGCTGCAGGAAGTTGTTGTGCACAGATTTTTTAGATGAAGAATCAGCTACTGAACTATGGGTTAGAATTTTCTAAAATACCCATTTACTGTGATAATCAAAGTGCTATTGCTATGAAACGTAATCCAGTTCAACACTCAAAGACAAAGCACATCAGCATTAGGTACCATTTCATAAGGGAACATGTGATGGAAGGTACAATGGAATTGCATTTTGTTCCAACAGATCAACAACTAGCAGATATCTTCACAAAACCACTATCTGAAGCTAGTTTTACCAGACTGGTAAATGAACTTGGAATGGTTTCAGATTCTTTCTCAAAATGTGCTTAGTTTTTGTTCTCATGCATCAGACTTTATGATCAGTGTTTACAGATTGTCTTATCTCTATGTAATATGTGCTTAAAATGTATGATATTAAATTCTGATTGTTATCTGATGTGATTCTATATACTCTGATAGTGTTTTGAATGTTCTGTGACTATTCAAATCAATGAGGATTATTTGTTAGATGCTGACTTAGTAGTCTTTAACAAACTGTGTATCCCATGTTTGAATTAGTTATTTATATGGAAATCCATAACACAAGAAAACTCTGATTCTGATCTTAGTTAAATTTACTTTGTGTATCTTATTACTAAGTCACAAACTAGATTATTGCTTCTCATTTGTCAAATTCTGATGTCAGTAAATCTCAAGGATGAACTACATGCTTGATAAGCCTCACGTATCTGAAGAAAGCAAAAGAAAAGAAAAATTAAATTCAGGTACTCCTTTGAGATCTAGAGTAAATATGTGAAAGGGAAGACCCAAGTGCATTGATGGTATTAAGTTATATGCATTAGAAAAGCGAATAAATTTTTCTTGGTGACTTTTCACATTCTCTGATTACTGGAGAAATACTCTGATAATAGCATAAATTCCTATAGCAGTTGTGACTCATTTACACTGAGAAGCCACTGTAAAAAGAATGTCAAAAGATGCATAAAATGAGCACAAACAGTTGAGGTGGACTCTTGCATAAATTTATTCTATAGTAGACTTCACAATTAAAGACAGATATTAAGCATATTTCTGAGTTATGCCTTATTTCTAAGATATACTGAAGTTTATCAGACTTTAATCATTTTCTGATCATTTGCAAATGCATACACTCTCACGCCATATGAATGATGAAAATTACTGTGGTGATTAAGTTGTTTTTGACAAACAGTTACGTATTATTTGCATAAATTCTGAGGACAAGTTCTCATGAAAGTTCTGATGATTAAACTCTGAAGAAACCAGTCAGTATTTGTGTGAAGAATCACATATACAGTTATTCACTTTTTGAGTACAGAAGTCATGTTTTGATGACCTTTAAATTCTGATAATAGTCAAGTTGTTGCAAATCCTGATGGAAACTGTGATGCTTACGCGACATTAGTTAATTACTTGTCTTATTTTTAGTATTTACTGTAACGGTTATATTTTGTCAGAAAATAATTAAATGAGATAAAAACAGTGATAATCATTTTATTTATGGGTTGCGTGTGTGTTTTGATAACAGCATGTGAGCAATAATTACTGCATGTTTACCGTGCCCACTCATTACTTTTTGACTATTTCCATGCTGCCAGGTGTAAAAAGACTGTTCTGCTTCACAAAATTGATCGTTGTCACGGGGAGTGTATAAATAAGAGAGTTAAAAGATTTTACAATCTTTTACCTACTATTTTTTATTTTCTAAACTCTCTTATTCTCTCTCTCACTCTCTAATATTCCCTGAAGCTTTTTCTTACAGGCATTTTAACAAACACCTTGTGAACACATATTTTCTCACTTATTTCTTTACACAAATGGCACCCAAAGATCTAATATATGATGGAACCAAGTTTGTTCCTAATAACTACATGGCTATTATTTCTAAGGACGAGGCTCCTTCAGAACTTCATTTCGTCGAAGACTTTCTTGCTCGAAGTAAAATAGGCTATGCACTAACCCAACCCCAGGTACTCTCAGGCAAGCAAATGCTGGAGTTTTGGAGGACTGGTGTTTATGATGATGGTGGAAAAACTGGGTCCCCAAGTATTATCATTACAACAGGGGAGGATGAGCATGTGGTGACTTTGTCAACTGTTCGACAAGCACTACATTTTCCAGAAGATTGCACCTTCAATTCATCAGTTGAGGAGCCAGCTCTTCAACAAATGATGGCAAATCTAGGCTATGAAAAGACTTTGGCAAAGCTGGGACAATTGAAGAGACCCCACATCAGGAGGGAGTGGAGTTTTTTCTTTGACTGTATTACAAAAGCTTTTGCCAACAAGTGCTCAAACTTTGATGCCATACCCATAATGAGTCAGCAAATCGGGTATGCCCTTTTGAATCAAACACATTTTGATTATGCAAGTGCTATTTTAGGGGTTATTGGTGATAGGATGAAAGAAGATAGCAATATAGTCTATTTTGCTAGATTTTGTCAACTTATTTATAATTTCTGTTGTCCTGATTCACCATAAAACTTTAGTGAGACAATTGAACCCTTTAAACTTCACAAAAGGGCTTTCATTGACTTATTATCTACTAATAATAAGAAGAATATACTAAGACCCCTACAAATTCCTCAGTCTGTTAAACAATTCTTAGTAAATGCTGATCCTCACACATACAGTACCATATATCCTGATGTACCACCATCTCAACCTCCATCAGCACCTACAACCAATACACAACCAGCTCAATCCTCTCAACCTCAACCACAGCCTACCATCAGAACTTATTTCCAACCTGCACAATCCTCTCACCCACAGCCATCTGCTACAACATCAAGACCCAAATCTACAAGGGTAAAATCTGTTCCTAAATCTCCACCAAGGAGAAGAAGGATGATTCTAAGGGATGAATCTGATGAAGAAGAGGAGCAAGTGCAGGTTCATGCATTAGAACCTGTGACAGTAGAAGCTGAAAATGTAATTTTTTAGAAGGAGGTAGCAGCTGAAAAAGATATTTCTCAGAAGGACACTGAAGCTGAGGATTCTAGTATTGCAAAGAGGAAAAGAACTTCAAGTTCTGATGTTGCTCAAACAACTCCTCCACCATCCAAAAGATCAAAGAAGAAGAGAGCAGGAAGGCATATGGCACAACCTCTATCTGAGGATGCTACAGAAGCTGAGGAAGGGGATCAGGAATCTCTGATCTCATCAAGACCAATAGTGATTGAAGCTTTGCCACCTCCACCTCAAGCTCAAGACACTTTTCTAGACACAGTGATCACACCTCTTGTCTCTCCTATCAAAAAAATATTCCAGTTGAAGATTCAAGATTAAGTCCTGAAATTGAACTTCATAGGCTGATCATTCCATCTATCATGTTTCTGGAAGCTCCACAAGGACAGGTGACAACTCCACCTATTTCTCCACTAAATGCTGAAGTCCCTCATACTCCAATTCTGGATGTGGAAACAGATGAAGTTGTACCAGAATCTCCAACAGCCACACACACACTTATGTAATCAGAAGATGAAGAGTTTCTTGCAAGTTCTGGAGAGTCAGCTCTAGTTAACACACCAGCTCAAGTTCTAGGAAAGGAGGCATTATTTAAAAAGTTTGTTGAACAAGATGCTCTTGTTCCATGGGAAGAAACTCATAGAGGAGTTGAATGGACCAAGAAGTGGAATGAATCTGATTTTGTTCCAAGCTCCAAAGTTCTATCAGAACATATTTCTAAAGCTGATGAGTTGATGACAAAATCTAACTTTAAAGCTCAACTTAAAGTCACAGCTCTCAGTACTAAAAGCCTTCAAGGTCAACACTTCATTACTCATTCCAATGTTGATAAGCTACAGGAAAATACTGATAAGCTGGACCTAATGATCAAGCTAGATAAGAACAGGTTTATCAGACCTGTTCATGAGAAAGTAGAGGCTATTGAGAAGGTTCAAGAAAAGCAACAGGCCCAACTGACTGAGGTCCTGCAGAATCAAGCCTCTCAACAAGCTCAACTGAATGAAATTCAATATTCAGTAAAACTTCTTCTGTGGCGCCCTCCAAACCCGGGTCAGAAGTTTGGGGTCCACAACACATACATAATATATAAACCTGTATAAGACATATTATTTGCAATGACCCTTCTTTACATAACCACGGATCGCAACAGGTTAAATAATGAAAACAAGCCACAACCTTAACTTATATTACATCATACCAAATCCTGACTAATTTAACTTACAACTGATAATAAAATTATTCTTACAATCTTACTATCTCACTACCGCAATAAGCTCCTGCTAGCTCGATCCAACTCAATTTGGAATCCTAGCTCGTGCATTGAACTGGGAAACCTCACTATCGACCGTATCCTTCTTAACTGTAGAATACATAAAAAGATTTGCAAGAGTGAGCTAGCTAGCTCAGTAAGTCACAATGACAATATTTGGGGTTAATCAATGATTAAACAAGATGATTCAGAGGAATCAAGTTTATTTCTAGACAATCATTAGAATTGGATATTCATTTTAAGTTTTAAAACCAAGGTTAGGCTGCTGATCAGTCACGCACTAACCCCGAGCAAAGCACACAGCACTGCTCTAACTACTGGATCCAAGGCACACATTGGCCTAAATTGACCATAGCTATGGTCTGACCACGAATCTGGTCCATATATATATAAAAAAACTATCCAATTCTAAAGCAGTTCAATATGATAAACAATATAATTCGATAAACAATATCATAATCAATGTTGGTTAAGCACTTGAATAAAAACGTAAAGAAACTCATGGATATCTCAAGGGTATATCAAGGTATGTATAAGAAACGGTTTCCTGCTTGTAAAGGATCAGGTATTCGACCAGTAATGATTTTTCAAGGTATAGTTCTTTGATGTTATAAAGAATGGTTGGAGTATAAAAGTTTCTGGTTTTCAAACAGTTTTGTTCCAGTATTTGGTGTTTGGTAGTTATACATTTGGGGAGTAGTATCATATTTGTGTGGTTTGATGTTTGAGGATCAACAAAGGATGGTTCATAAAGAATAAGGCTTATGGCTCAAGATCAAGAAAAATCAGAGTTCAAGGTTAAATAGTTTAAAGCATTTGCATCATAAAATAGGAGTTATGTTTAATAATAGCGACATGTTATGAAATAGTTCGAAAACATTGGTAATATATCTTGAAGAAAAGTTCAGAAATACTTGCCTCATAGGGCTTTACAACTGTTACTGATCAACTCTGAGCCGACTCTGCCGCTCAGGCTTTAACGTCCAACCACTAGACCACATTAGATTCGACTTTGACGCTCAGATTTTCTGTTGAAACTCTATTGAGCTCGTCGACTGACTACTAGGTCATCTCTAGTCCATCGTTCACTTTCAGGTTCCCGATTATAACCTACAGGGTCGAAATACCCTATGTTAAACGTCTAGGTATGCTAGACACATCCTCGATACTAATTTTTACCCAACGATATTCAAATCCGGCTCGTAATTATATGGATTATTATAATATAACAACACACCCAACAGCCAGGGTTCACATTCTCGAGAAATCAGTTTGGTGCTTGCTTTCGGAAAATACGTTTACTTGTAATTTCACAAAATCAGGGTTATGGGTTTTAGCAAATTATTTCATCACATCGTGCAATCAAGTTCTATATAGAACACATATATATCTATGTAACCATTCGACGTCCCGATAATCGGTGGATACGCTCCCGTATTTTTGTAGGTAAATTTCCCGGAAATTGGGCAACGTCTCCTCTATTTATCGGACTACCCGTCGATACATCAATCGACGTCAAACCAACAACAATCAAATTCACAACTACAATTCCAACCACCAGTTCAATTCAACAACCAATCCAATCACAATTCGTCAACTAAATTACGTACTCGACTTTAATGTAAAATCAAATTCTCGTTTCAACGATAATCTCACGAACTAATTTATTTATTTTAAAATATTAGGACTCAGAATAAACATCACAGTCCACCGTCAGCTCACGAATGTTCATCGCTGACGGCGGCGAAATTTGCGGGTACCCGATTAATTTTGGGTTTCCTACGCGGACTTCACCGATTTAGTAACTAACGATTCCCGCGTAAATTTATTATTTATCTCACAAAAGCCATCAAAATTCGATCATGCAGAAAATAAAATAAAATAAAAACAAATTCAATTCAGCAAAAGCACTGAAGTCACAGAACTGCACACACACATGGGCATACACGCGTTGCACGTGCACACCACTGAATCACCACCATCTCGCCAGAATCCGGCGAGAGGCGGCAGCATCGAGCGGAACTGAACACACCATAGCATCACACCCAGTTCATATAAATATGTATATAGACTAAAAGCGAAACTGAACAACACCATCACAGATGGCCGGAATAAAAGGAACGGCGACAATCACAGACCCACACACACGGAGATACACAAGAACACCCCGATACACATCAGGCACATACGACTGAACCAAGAATCAAATAGAAGAATGGCAAGGGCGGCCGGAATTTCGAAGCGGCCAAAAAACTCACCAGAACTCGGGGCCAATCCGGAAAATAAAAAGGAAACAACACCGAGGAGAGAGAAGCAGCCAACGAGAGAGGAAAGAAAAAGGAGAAGTGAAAAATCGACCTGATAGATTATAGAGATGATATAGGTAATCAGAGAAATTGGTTCTGTGAAGTAAAAGTGGAGAAACAAATAAATCCTGGACACGTATTCTGGAAATAACAGAGAGCTGCCATGTGTCCTTAATTTCCGTGGAAGCCTAATTTTATCCCGAAATTCGAAACTAACGAACAAAGGTGCACGCGAAACAATTTTAGAAAATTATGAAAATAATCTTAAAATGTCATAAATATCCCGAAGTAAATAAAAACGTAATTTTCATAATTTTAACATAATTTTGGAAACGTCACTTATACCCGCTTTTATTAATAAAACGAAACAATGCGCGAGTAAAATTAATCCCAAAAATTTCCAAAATAACTTTAAAATTCTCGGAATATTTCAAACTTAAATAAATATGAGTTTCATAATTTTTGAAGAATTTTATAATTAAATATGGATTATACAAATAAAAGCAATCAGAAAATCATACAGGGCTAAATAATTAATGAAATATTGATTTCTAAATTTTATAAAATTCCAAAAATAATTATTGTAATTATAGAACCATAAAAACAATTTTTGAGACATTCCATATATCTATGCAAATAAATTTGCATTAAATCCACTTTTTGAAAGTGAGAACAATTCAATACGACTCCATAATTAATCCCGTGGACAACCCAGTACACCATAATTCACACCTAAATAATAATAAAATAACATCGAGCTGACCAAAAACTATACACATACTTTATTTATTTGACACTTCCACAATTACATATTTAAATAATTCAAAAATACACGAGTCGTTATATCTTCTATCTTTACTCCTATCAGATGATGCCAAAAAGGGGGAGAAGTTAATTAAGTCCAAATGCTCAACTAGTCAAGTACTGAAGAAGAAGGATGATATGGCAGATGATCAGAGAAACCGAAGCAAGGGTCAAGGTCAAGGGAAAAGCAGGCAAAGCAGCAAAATTTCTTCAAGGAAACTAATTTCTGACTCTAGCAAATCTTCTACACAAAAGGAGACAAGTTCTGAAGCTATAGATGCTCAAGCTCTGATAGCAAGTTTTGATAATCAAAATCTGATATCAAGTTCTGATATTCTGATTCAAGCTGAAAGTCAAGACTTTCAAAAGTTCTTGCAAACTCTAAAGCTCAAGGGAAGAGAGACTACAATCTATTATAAAGATCCCAAGATTCAGACACTTGATGAATAAATTACTGGAAGACTATTTCTCAAATATAATTCTGGAATGGATTTAGAGACTTTAAAGGAGGAAGAAGCTAGATTTGCAACTGAGAAGACAAATCTTAAGTCTAAAGCTTCTGATGCAAAGAAACCTCCAAGGCCTAAGGTAAAAGGCATTGTGATCAAGGAATGGTCAAATTCTGAGGCTTCAAAGCCCAAGACAAGATCACAAGTTGAAGTTGATCCCAAGGATAAAGGGAAAGGAAAGATTGATGAACTAACAAAGCCATAGGGGATGAAGATTCCTCAAATCCTGATAAAGCTAGTGTGCAAAATGGTTCAAGTTTTTGATGATACAACTACTGAAGATGAAACTGTTGAAACTCTGAAAAGAAGGAAGATAACTGAAGAATCTAAGACAACCTCTGACAAAGCTCAAGTTGTTCATAGTGAAGAACAGCAAGCTACAGAAGAAACAATAAATTATGATCAAGTCATCAAGACATCAACCTCTGACAGTGCTCAAGTTAATTTGAACAAATTGACAGTTACTGATAAGAGAAAATACCTATGGAAGAATGTTAATCCATCAGATCCTAAGAAAAGTCAACTATTATCTAATTTCATGACTGTTGAATTGAAAGCCGGAGAAGCAAGAGACAGAGCTGGATTAGGTTCTGAAGAAGCCAAGATCAAGACAGGAGTTGAAGTACTTACAAGAGATCCATTTTTATTGACTGACAAACCTCTTGAAGAAGTTACACAGAAACACCTTGATAAGGTTATATCTGTTCAAGTGGCACTGGATGCTCATGATAAAAGTAATGTCAAAGAAAAGCTGATTCTGTTTCTTAAAGATGGAAGAACATACAGGATATCAGAATCAGATGTGCTGAACAAATCTCTGAAAGAACTTCAATTATTTCATTATCTTTTGGAGATAAAGTCTGAGATTACTCGGAGATGGTCAAATTTCATTATGAAGACCATAAGGGATAAAGCAAGAATTTCTGGATCAAGGGTTACATAATTCATTCCAAATATAGTTGAAGATGATGGAAGTGAAATTCCAATGAAGAAGGATTCTTCTAAACTTGAGGTCATTCTGAAGGAGAAATGTCTGTGCTATAATGAAGACTCATCTCACCCAAGAGTAATCAGACTTGGTGATGGTTTAGAAAGAAATCATATATCAGCACTTAGGACTGCAATCTACCAGATTGGAAGTCAAGATGAAGAAATGAAGCAAGTCAAAGCTACACTAGCTCAAGTCATGAGGAATGAAGAAGAGAAGCTGATATCAATCTTTGTCAAGAATCAATTTGGATTCAGATTGACTCAGTAAAATTGGTAAAAGCTACAAGGACTGTAAGTTGTAGTTATTTGTCTAAATAAACTCTCATTGCATTTGTACTTAAATGTTTTTGACATCATCAAATCTATTAACTTGTATAGTTTTCATAATTTACAAGTTGGGGGAGATTGTTAGATATATTTGTGATGTCATGTCTAATCTGTTGTGTTTAGTTTCAGGACTTAATATCAGGACTTACTGGAAATCAGAACTTACTGAAGTCAGAACTTACATCAGAACTTAAGGCCGTTAGGATTTATATCAGGACTTAAGTACGGATACTTCAGATAAGGAAAGCAACTAATTTACAGGAAAGGATCATGACTAAAAAATAGAAGATATGCATGGAGAGTTAGAAGACTAGAAGACTTATAGAAGATAATATATGATTGATATATTTTAGGAGACAGAATTATATTCCATATCAATTAGAAGGTATCTTGTAACTGTGTACTATATAAACACAGCTTAGGGTTTATACTATATGTGTTATCATTCACGAGGAAGATTATACATTGTAACCTAGCAGCTCTTAGTGATATTGTTCATCAGTGAGAGAGAACAACTGTTCTATTATAACAGAGTTTATTATATTGAATATACTTGATTACTATTACATACTAGTATTCGAAATCGATTTGATTGTATCAACACTATATTCAAGCCCCTTCTATAGTGTTGTGTGACCTAACACTAGCCACACTGCAGTTTGTCAACAAATTGCAGTGTTTAAAAAGGATTTTAGCTCATTACTAGTTGCATCCTCCCAAAAGGATGTGACTATTGAACAAAGCTCTCATCCAAGAGCACAAACCAAGAGGGTAAGGGACACAAGCTCACCCCAAACTTATAATTGAAAGAAGAAACCAAAAACCATTGAGGATGCACAGGGATCACATACGACTCAGTCACTGCACCATCTCAAAGTCAGGTTGATGTGGCTCCAATTAATGTTAAGTCACAGCCAAAATCTCTCATAATTGAAGCACCTGATACACCAAATTCTCCCACATACTCATTAGATGTTGACATGATAAACACATCACTTCCAAATTCTCCATATTTAACTCTCTTGGAGAAGCCAAAAATCCAAACAAGTGAGCATCACTTGCCTTTTCTTTCTGAGACTGTTAAGACATCTGTGCCAAAATTTTCATCAATCTACACAGAGTCTACAATAGTCTCTACTCTAAACTCAATTATTTCTTCTTTTCCGATGGATATTCATCATCCGTCGAGTAGTGATTGTATCCCGATGGATAAGCTTAACAGCAGTCATCCGTTGGATAGTCAAACCGCTAACCCAGTGGATATTCCTCATCCGTTGGGTGTCTCTGCACAACTTCAAATTTCTTCAATTCTTACAAGTGCAGAAGACTTAGTAGTAGTGCAATCACTCCTAGAAATGAGGGAAGGGAGTGAACTGAGTGAGAGTATTGGTTGTTCCCAGGAAAAAGGAGAGACAAAGAGTGAACCAATGCAGCCCATTTTTCAGGACTGGCAAAAGTGAGCGAGAGGAGTCCCACCTTAGATGGTGAAGGTGAGGGTGTGAGGGTGGGGAGCCAAGAGGAGCCCTTGATGCAAAAGAGATAGAAAATGAGAGAAATGCAGGTACAGGAGGGATAAGGATGGATATCATTGCTAGTGAGTCAATGAATGCCAATGATGCAGACATTGAGAGACTATCTCAGCATCCTCAAGCTGTTATAAGTTCCATCTCTTTGGATGCTGAGGCATTTACTCATCCTGTTCCAGCATATCAAATTTTGGCTGGACAGGGCAATGAAGATACAGAAAGGATATTGAACTTGGTGCACACCACCCAGTCAATGCAGAGAGCTAAGAATGCCATCACAGCTATGCCACCTAGAGCTGATGATGATGTTAATTATGGGACTGGGGAATCTGCTGATTTTTTTGGTGATGCAAGTGAAGAGGGGTCACTGGACATAGGGGGAGAAGTAGACCCTAGTTCCAGATCTGGTATGCCATCTTGGGCATTTTCAAAGCAGTGTGATGAACATTATTTCAAGACTACCCTGATTCAACTTATAAGTCAGACACACTCTGTTCTTCAATCCACAACAAATATCAGCATCAAGAAGCTCCTACAAGCATACCTTGATTCTCTTCAATTACAACAAATCCAAGGTTTTAAACATACTCAAGAAGTCTCTATCAAAGGTGAAATTGATCAAATGAAAAGGGACATTTCTGAAAGGTTAGATTCTAAACTTCAAGAAGCTACAATGCTTGACATTAAGAGACAACTTAGGAAGAATTATGATCTTGCCACAAAGATAGATTCCTTGGATACCAGAATGATAGCAATGGAAGCCTCTTTAACAGCTATACATCTAAATCAAGCTCAACAAACTCAACTACTACTAACAACTAGTGGCTGCCCAACTCCCCTCCACTTAATAACTTGATGCTAACAAAAAGGAGGAGAAAAGCTCAAGTGAGGAGGAGAAAGGCAAAGGCTCAAGTAAGGGGGAGCCACAGCTAAATATACAAGTCAGCAAAGTGATTGTGCCAATAATTGCTTTCACAAAGCCACCAGTGTTGGATAGCATTGATCGAATCCAAAGAGCAGCTGAAAAGCTTGAATTGAAATCAAATTATAAGATGATTGATGTTACAGATTTAAAGAAGGAAATAAAAGAAAAACAAAGAAAGATAGATGCAGATATCCAACAAAAGTTTGGGCCAATTCAGAAGCCAGACAAAGTATTCAATCGTCACTTTAAAGTCATGAAAATTTATGTGAATGACATAAGTATGAACTATCTGGAAAGAGGTCAAACTTCCTGCATCAAATCTCCAAAGAAAGATCTCATCATGAAGGCCAAAAGGAACTACTCTAAGTTTTCAGACAAAAATCCTATGGATATAGTGATTGAAACACCTAAGCCAGATGAGAAGAAGCTGATGGCTAGGTCTATTACATTCTATAAGGATCCAACTGATTTAGTGCTTAAAAAGAGAATTGCTAAAATTTACAGAAATGGTAAGGAGATTTGTGTGGTGGTTGGACACCCACTGTTTATGGAAGCTAAGAAGGAAGAGAAAGAAAGAATCAGGCTAGAAAAGAAGCAAGCTGCTTTGGATGTTAAGAAGCGAAAGCAAAAGAAAGAACAAGCTACTATATTGGCCAAGCTTCAAGCTGTAAAAACCACAATAGAACTTCCTGTACAACCAAATGTAATTACTGAACCTAAGGATCTGAAAATGCAAGAAGAATCACAGTAGAAAAGAAGATTTAGATACAAACTCCATTCCAAGAGGAAAGTGAACTTTAATGATGAGGAATTGGAAGACCAATTTCCCAAAAAGCCTACAACTACAACTCAGACATCAAAACCCTCAGTGGTATTTGAAGAATTCAAAGTGGTTGATCCAACAAGAAATATCTATGGTGAACCAATTATTCCTAAGGATGAGCCAGTATACTGGGATAGTTTACCAATTCCTAAGCTAAATTTACCCGTCTTCAAGACAAAGAAGACAAAGACTAGAGCTAGCAAGAAAGTGAAGCCTGTATCTCTCAGATCCAAAACTCTAACCAAATCCCAACCCACAGTCAACAAGAGAGATCTCATGTACATTTGGGATATCAAGGAATTTTCAAACTTGAATCTCTACTTGGATGAACTGGAAGAAGTAAGAGGAATTGATGTTTACAGACATCTTCCTGAAAGAATGGTATTTAGATACAAGGGAGGGAAAGAGATGACATGGACTCTTCACAGGATTCTCCAAGAAAGTCAATCTGTTCTGATTAAAGTCTACTCATCCTTCAAAAAGAACTGTGGATACAATGTGACTGCAAGGAGAATAGTTCTTAAGAAGATTGAGGAGTTGAGGACTGATAGAGCCAAAGATGCACTTCCAAAAACTCTATCAATTCCCTTCACAGGAAAGAGAGTGCATCTAAGGCCCTATTGGCTGATGGAATTCATGGATGATAAAGGTGTTAGAAGATTCTTCAGATTGGAGGACCAATTGAGTATCTCTAGCAATGAGACTCTTTTGGAAATGCAGGAAATGCTAAATCTCTCAGAAGCTGATGAACTTGAATTCCATAGACAACTTCAGAATCAAATTGAATAAAACAACAGAAGGCTTGGGAAGAAATCCAGACAATCAAGGAAATAGATCTATCTGCTCAGACTAGAGGAGCATCTTGATAAAAATTGTGAACAATTTCTTTGTGTACTTTGTGTTGTTCAACTTTCAGCAATTTGTAGCACTTATCAGTTTTATCTCTTATTTTTCAATCTGTATCTTTAGGGTGTTTTGTTATCATCAAGTTTCTCTTAATTATGGCTACAATTCAAGTAGACATTAATTGGGGGAGATTGTTAGGAATATGTTGTGTACTTGATGATATGCCAAACAAAACACCTTAGTAGTGATCAATTCAAATGCGTCGAGTGTTTGCAAAAGGAATGTGGTAGCCTGTTTAGAAGGTTTTTGAGAACAAAGAAGCATTACCATTTCCATGCTATTATGAAGATATTCAAAGATGCTGGAATAGAGTAGTGAAGTAGCTTGAAGTTAGACTTGATAGATTTTGTTTTATTATCTTGTCTTATTACCATGTACACTTGGTGATATATAAACCATGTGTAGAAAGTAGAACAACAAATAAGACCAAGAAAATACATTCTCAGAGAAACATTTGTAAGCTGAATTCTATAGCTTTTCTCTGTAAGTTTAGTTGTTCTTATTTGTAAGCACCTGTGAGCTATTCAAGCTTCACAGGGTTCGCACTCGATATATATATATATATATATATATATATATATATATATATATATATATATATATATATATGGTGGATACATTCAAATCCACCAGAAGGTTTTAAAGACCTGAGTTTTTGTTACTTTGTGTTTGATTTACTTAACTCTTTATTCCGCATTTTGCAAATCAAACAGTTAGATATAAATTAAGTTCGAACCATTTTTCATAAATCTAAAAAGGAGCCAGAATTACATTCAACCCCCCTTCTGTAATTCTTATTGTATTGTTATGGAATAACAGTTTGCATTGTGTATTGTAACACTTACATCTGTAAAAATTTAAATAGATTAGACTGGATTATTTTTTCTGTAAATAGTTTCAAGCCTAAGAATAAACTCTGGAAGAAGATCATGCCTCAGAGAAAGTGTGAAGAAGTTTGGAGTTGAATAAATCTATTTTGGGAAAAACATTCTAAGTCAAGAAATCTACAAGTCATATATTATGTATTATAGAAAAGTCATTCGAGAACTCCAGAATGACTTATCGATAAGTCAAGAAAAGCTACTAGAGAAATCAGAGATATCAACAAGACAAATTAAAGACATGAAGAATAGAGATATCGACAAGTTATTTCTTCACTAGAGAACTCTTAGATATCGACAAGTCAAAATATCACTAGAGATCTCTGAGATATCGATAAGTCAAAATATCACTAGAGATCGATAAGTCAATTTGTCACTAGAGAACTCAGAGATATCGATAAGCCAAAGTGAAGACATGAAGATGAGAGACCTCGACAAGCCAAATTCTCTTATAGAGAACTCAGAGACTTCGATAAGTCAAACTATAATAGAGTAATTAGAGATCTCGATGTAAAGTTCAAGCAGAAAATGCAGATCAGTTTAATATCCAAGATTATCAATCAACAAATAAATCAATCACTGATTTGAAAAGTCTACAAAAGTAGCTTAAAGAGTACAAGATCAAGGGCCAAGATTAACTGGAAAAGTTAAGTCACAGTCAGGCAAGATTAGCAAAGATACACTAAACCAGAAATAAAAAAGATTTGGTTATCCAAAAGTAGGGTTTAGTACATGTTATTGCATGCTGTGTAAAAACCAATGTTTACTGTTCTATAAAATAAACACTTGATGCTTTGTTTTAGTTGTAACAAATAGATCTGAAATTTCTTGTAACTCTCAAGAGAGAAGCTGAGTTCTTAACATACTAAGAACCCAGAAATTTGTAGCAAACACTAGCTTGATTTTAATATAAAATTAAGTGAGTTTTGAAAGATAATTATGTTCATGTGTATTATTTAATTATTCTGTTACAGCACATTATCTCTACAATATAGATTACTTTGTTCACCATTCTTAAAAGATTAAAAAGTCATTAAAATTGTTTAAAACACATTCACCCCATGTATTGTATTCATTACCCAATAAGTGATATTACAGCAAAATCTGAAAGTAAACAGATTAAAGATCTTGGAAGAATAAATAGACAGAAACTGAGAAGTATTAAAATCCTTACCTTTGACAGATCTAACTACACACTATGGAAAAAGAAAATGATGTTGTTCATAAGGATGGTCAATCCATTATACATTCAGATCCTCAAGAATGGGCCTTTCACTCCCATGGTAAGAGTTGAGGAATCTACAGATGGAGACATGGTCATTCCAGTACATTATGCTCTTAAAGATCCTTCAGAATACACTGAGCCTGAAAAGGAAAAGGTTTCTCTAGATAGTGGCTTGGCGCTGATCTTGATAGAGTCACTTGACAATTTAATGTACAATAATATTTTCAACTTTGACACAGCCAAATCGATCTAGTAGAAAATAGAGATATTAATTGAAAGAAAAGAGGTAGTAAGGTCAAACCAAAGGAGGATTATGATTTCTCAGTATGAGGGGTTTATGGCTAAACCAAAAGAAGGAATTACTGAAGTTTTTGAAAGGTTCGATAAATGACTTGTAGCTACATGATAATATGAAGCCGAAAAGGTTAACCTACAGTTCTTGCTAGCTCTTCCTGACCATCTTAAGAGAAATATATTAGTCAATAGAGAAGGAAGAGATTTACGCATAATGACTTTGGAAGTTTTATATGGAATCTTGAAAACCTATGAACTTGAAATGCTATAAAGAAAGTCATTGAAAGCACATCATGGACATGTTGTTGATGGTTCAAGTGATTTAATTATAAATGACAGAGAAGAAAGTGAAGATGAGCAAGATGATCAAGTCCCGGTTGTTCAAGCTATGGAACAAAAGAACAAAGGACCTCAGAAGCAAGTTGTATTGGAGCTAGAGGAAGATGCATATTACACATTGGATTAGCTTTATGAAATGGACCGATCCATGGCTTACATGGCAAGGAAATTCTCCAACATAAGATTCAAGAACCGAAGGTTCTTCAAGAGCAAGGGACAGTCTTCCAACAGCAATAATTGGAAACCAAAGACTCAGTTCAATTCAGTTAGAGGTGGCTACAAAACAGGAGCTGTAGACAGATCAAAAATAAGGTGCTTCAACTGTGATGAGTTGGTTCACTTTGCTACTGAATACAGAAAGCCTAAAAAGGTGAAAAAAGACAAGGCATATCTTGAACTGGAAGCAAAGTATGAAGCTCTCTTAAAAAAGCAGTCTGAAAAAACTTATATTGCAGAAGGAAAGAGTTGGAATGACACTGATGTTGATGATGAGGATGAAGAAGTTGGAAACTATGCTGTTAGGTCCTGAATTATCGTAGAATGGGGGTTTGAATACGATAATTACTAAATTAAAAAAAAAATTGAATCTTTAGCGGATATAGATTTAGTGTTCGGTTAGTGGTTTCATGTTCTTGAGATGAATAGTGTTTGGGAATATAAAACAAGAAATACAAGATATTCGGGGAAGTATATATTCATATATAAATCCGCGAGGGGCGTTGCTACACTCCGGTAAATAAATTAACCGGCTACAATCTAAGAACAACAAAGTTCCTAGATTCCACAAAGATTTACAAATCAAATCCTATACAATGATCTAGCTTTTGTTTGTCTAAGGATTTAATTACCGGGTAACGATTATAATGCCCTTATGAATATACAAGAGTTAAATCGGGCATTATAACGTTACTCCGCTGAGAAGTTAAACAGATATCAATGTGATGAGTTCTCTGTATTCTCTTTATTTCTTATTTTCATCACCTCTCGTGAGAGAGAAGATAAACAGAACTAAAAAAAATAATAATTATTGATTGTTATATATTCAGCTTCTCTGTGTAGACTTTCAATTCATTTGGACATGTGGCAGCTTTGTGTCCACAAATATCCTTGAATTGCTGCAAGTAAATCAATGAATTTCATAACTCTTCTATGGCGACTTAAACAACCTTCTATGGTGACCAGTGCCTCTGTAATGCTCTAAGGCGACTGCTGATGTTCTATTATGACCAGGTAAGCTCTATGGCGACCAGGTGAGCTCCATGGTGACCAGGTAAACTCTATGGCGACTAGGTGAACTCTATGGTGACCAGGTGAACTCTATGGTGACCAGGTGAACACTTGAAGTTCTATAGCGACCAGCCAAGGCACTATGGCGATCAGGTAGCCACTATATCTTCTTCTATGGTGACTAGGCTCTATGGCAACCACTGTGGTGCCTTAGAGAAATTTTCTATGGTGACCAGTTCAGTGGCAACCATAGATTGTGCTTGTATACACTTCTATGATGACCTGTGAGAAGGCTATCATGCCTTAGAATGTTCCAGCTTTTGTTTAACAATTCTTTACTGCATCAACATTTTCTTCTGTAACTGAATCACAATTCTTTACTTGAATACTGATGTTTGGTGCACTGGTTTGGTTCACAAATAACTAGCATTAAGAGAACCTAATTCAATTTGTCTTGTATTTCTGAGTTGATACAGATTGGTTGAATATCCATTACTTCTAACACTGACCGTCAATAAACAACTGTACTTTCACTGGAATCCTTTCTGGTACTTTAAACATCGTCTTCATTGCTACTACAATCTTGAACACTTCATTCATTGTCCTTCACCGACGCTTGAACATATAAATGAGCTCCTGTCAGTGAGTATAACTTCAAGACTGCAGTTGTCTTCTTTAACCTCTATTTATACCATGTCTTCAATTCTTCATATTCCTATGCTTCATACATTGTCTATCTTCAATCAATGCCAATACACTGAAATCTTCTGGTAGCACTTTATACACTGAATCTTTATTATTTCTGAAACCCTGAAAGTCTTTAACCTTTATTCTTCACTGAGGCATGAACATATTAATGAACTTCTTTCAGTAACCTGTAAACAGACTTCAGGCCTTCTTCTAATCTTCTGATTTTTTATATTTGCCTTATCTTCATTCTTCCTGATTTCTTGTGTAGACGTAGTATTATTAACCTATCCTGTTCTAGTGTTGTCGTGTTGAGTTATCATGTAACTGTTCATACAGCTATGCAGTCTCACCAACAATCTCCCCCTATTTTATTGTTAAACCTAACAAACAAATTAAATAGAGAGGATAACTCAACTAACAACTAGAAAAAGTAATGTACCACGACTTGTAAATAATGCTACTGGTTTTCTGGATCAAATACTGCATTTCCAGATTTCTTAAGTAACTGAAATAAAGATGTTTGTTCCTCTAGTACGGAACTGATCTTCAAGTAGTTTCATCTTTATTTCCTTGATTCTTCAAATCTCTACCAAATAAATTTTCTCAGTCTTGAAGTAATCATCATCAGCTTCTTTTGAACAACCACATTTCCTGTTGAAAAGCACATATCTCTCTTGCTTCTCCCCATATGAGAATCAACTGTTTAAAGGAGATCAACTTCATCTACCACTTCTCCCGTACAATAGGATCCGTATATAAGAACTAACGGTACTCCCCTTTTGGAAAACAGATTCTCCCCTTATGAAGAATAGTGATGAACCAAACCACTTCTTCTGATCACTAGGAAAACACCTTATGTTTACCACCTCTCCCGTACAATAGGATCCGTAGTTACAACAATGGTGTGGTGTAGTGTACATGTGCTTTACCTTTTTCCTCATGCCTGCTATTTCTCCCCCTTAGTTGAGGAATCCTCCAAACTATTATTTAAGCTTTTATCTCCCCTTAAGAGAAGAAATGTATGTTGTTGTCTAAAGGAGTTCTCATAAGCTACTTGGTTGGAAAAGAAATAACAAGTCAGAGTCTGATCAACCATGTCCCTTTAAATGCTTTAAGAATGACTTCACTGTTGATCATCATGTTCACCAATCTTCCCAACTCCTTATACCTTCCAAAAGTGAGATCACCAATTGTTACCAATTGTTATGTCCCAACTTGTTAAGTCCCGAAGTATTCTAATCCAGTCTGTAAATGTTAGGTTCCTAAGTGTTTGGTTCTAATCATAAACAGAATTGAGACTCAAAGTAACAAGAACCATATTTAGGGATAGGGAATGGGATATGGTGGTTCTCTTTCTTCCTCACTGTGAATGTGTGATTATATTTCGTGTACCTCACAAGTGTTTCACTCTTCTCTCCACTCGTGTTTACACTCATTCTCACAAGTGTATCATTCCTCTCATAGCTCCAAAATCCAGCTGTACCTACAAGAAAAATCACCTTAGCCATCCTTAAGGAGGTCACAGGTGGTGCAATGGGAGTTCACAAATCCCCATCCTTGTTAGACTCGTCAGATGAATCTGAGTCATAATCTACAAGTTGCTAGTTTCCCTTTTAGGGTTCCAGATTTGAACTCTGGGAAGGTAAACAATGATCCAAAGAATTTAGCATAAAGAACAAAGTTTCCTTCTAATATATGTGAAGACATTGCCTTGTGACTCATCAGGTAATATCTGAATCATTGTCAACAAGTTGCTGATCTGCACCTATGTCAGATCCACTATCCGCAGATGCATCCAGGGTATTTAAGCCTAGGGAGGTAGACACTGACCACTGTCATATGGCTATTGGATCAGTATTCTCTCTTAACACCTGTAAAGGCAATTGGTTTATTAAAGAACCTTGAACAATCGAATCTGACCTTAAAATGGTCGAAACACTTGTTTCTGTCAACTCATCCTTTGTGTGTGTAACCTTTCCTTGTGCATCAAGAATTGCTTATGTTTGAGGTGGTGACCCTACATCGGATACCCTGGCCGACATGAGAATTTCAATAGACGAACCCTGTTGAGAGGATGAATCTAGTAACTGTTTTGTGCCTTTTCAGCCATTACATCTTTTTGAGAAGATGTATGGGAGCTAGTAGTTGTCTCAGTTTTGATATATCTCAACTTTGTAGGAGACAGAGCTGCTGGTTGACTTCAAAACCTTCCTTATGTGGTGCACTAAAGCACTTTCTCCCTCATGCTCATTCATTCTTCATTTAAGTGGTAAGGGAGTGTTGGTTAGTTCTGTTTCTGTGTTTGTCTTTGTAGTATGGGATAGAAGTTGTGGGTTTTTAACCTCATGACTATCAATTGAAAGAATGCCATTGGAGGCTTAACCTGCATCACAGAGCATATGGCAATATAGAGATAAAATGCACTTACGATCTATAATGAGTGAAAATTATGCATTTAATCTTTTGAGAGAAATGATGCACAATAGTGATTTCAAAAGATTTTAATGAAATAAGAAATCACCAATGTAGAAAGAAGTTTGATTTTCTCCTAAAATTATTCGAATGCACAAGTCTATTTTTATGCCTAAAAAGATAAATGATTTGATAAGACACAGACTGATGACTTAGCAGTATTAAGAAGAGAAAGAAAGATTTTGTCTTTCAATTTGAATGAGTTTTTGTAAAAGCATTGATCACTTAGGGTAAAGTATAAGCAATTCTCATTCATATCAAAAGCTCCATAATCTATCTATATAAGATTATAATCAACAAAATTGGGTATTGATAAATAATCTTAATAAGAATGACTATGCTGCTGATTTCAAATTGTAGTGAATCTTTCAGATATAGAAACTCATATAAATTCACTAGAATTTAAAATCTCACAATTATCTGCAACAAAATATTAACAATATATCATTGTCTGATACTTGTCAAGTACTTTGGATACCAATACTTATGTTGCATATTATTTTAATATAATTCAAATTATGAGACTGAATGGAAAGGAATTATCTACAATCATAATTTAAATCAATTAAAATAGTATTCAAACTTAATGCTATAATACTTAACTACCACAAATGTATCTGACACTGTAATCATGATAATCGAGATAGTAACACTAAGTACGAGGTACTGGATTACTGATAAATTCACAAGTCCTTTAAATATTGAAGATTTAATACTTGTGAACTTATATGAAGAATTCCTTGCAGATGGGATTTCCAGCTAATATGCAATGAATGGTATCCCACACTTACAAACCAGTCTTAAAAAATTAACTTTAACAAGTGATTTAATAAGTGTTTCTGCAAGTGACTCTTTGACTAAAAGACATGCTCTCGAAATAAATGATACCAGGTGTGAAGGTGCCTTGTAATAGAGTGTTTCACAGAGTTGTTGGATTTGAAGTTGTTTCTCATCATAACAGGAAATCAATCTTCTTCCATAAAGTTGATAGCTTCCCGAGATGCTTCTCTTGTCACTTAGGTTGATAGCTTCAGAAATGCTTCTCCTATCTTTCTTACAACCTGCGTAATCTATGTCTATATAGCCAAACATGTTAAGCACAATATCTTTAGGGTACTTTACTCCAAGAGTTGATAGTCCCTTAAGATATCTAATAATCTTGTTAATTGCTATACAATTGGATTCTCTAGGATCCACTTGGAACCTTCCACATTTGCATCTTGAGAACATTACATGTTGTCTATTAGCATTTGATTAAAAGAGTGAGCTTGTCATACCTCTATAGCTTGTCATTGTTACCTGAGTTGCACTAATCAAGCTTAAGTGGTTCATGTTGGTAAGTAGTCTTGACATGTTCAGAATCTTCCAAATTTTGCATCTTCAAAAGATCCTTAACTTACTTGTATTGCCATCATTCTTTTGGTTTACTTGTGCTCCTAAAAGAATTGTTCTTTTGGCTTGCTTGAGCTCCCAAAAGAATTATTCTAATGGCTTGCTTGAAGTAAACCCAAAAAGAATTGCAACTTTCTAACATGCTCATCAATACCTTTTCTGCAATTACTTAGCAAATAATCTTGTACAAGTCTTTTTTAGTAGACCAATATATAACATTATCATTATATCAATGCACATATATAACACTATGTTTGTTTCTAGTGATAAAAGAGTTATTAATATGACGACTCTACTAGTTCACATTAAATTATAAATTCAGTTAGAGTGCCATACCATGTCCCTGATGATTTCTTGAGTAAGATACTTTTCATAACAATCTGAAGTGAGCTTGTGAAGAAGAGATGTACAGAGTCCAATAGATCTGCAACTGCAAGGTCCATGAAATGTGGTGCATTGACTTCCTCTTTTGACTCACCAACCAGGAGTGCACTTGTACACATCTACTAGAGTCCAATTCCAAATGTAATGTGCATCAGGTGCCTGATATGTCATAATATCCTCAAGTCTCGTCATTGGTGCTATCTGTTAGATACTGCTTCCTGATGATAACCTAGCATCCAGTTTGGCCTTGTCCCTCGTAACAATGTCATTGTCATCCAGTTTGACTTCTGGTTATCCTTGTACCAATTACAATATTGTCATTTGGTTTGGATACCAGCTTCCCTATAATCTGCTTGCTGACTAATTGAGTTCATCTTGTTTTGCAATCAGCCAATCAGTCCGGATCTATCAGAGCTTCTGTAATTTTCTCAATTTCTTCTTTAGATAGAAAACTAGAGAAATAAACATTCACACTCAATAGCCCTGCTAATTTTTACTCCACCATCTGGATCACTTAGGAACTAGACTCTGGGAGTAATATTGACATCAAACCCTTTGTCTCAACAGATATGTTCTTGTAGTGTCCTCTTGATTTACAATGTGGTGTTGTGTCTGACTAGTTGATCCTTCTTTTGCTCCCCCTAAGCTGTTGCTGGGATTTCCTGAAAATCCTTACCCTTGCTGTCTGGATTCATTGAAATAATGAGTTGTGTTATACACTGTCATTCCACTGCTTGGATATTAATTATCAATACCATTAATTTCTCCTTTAACATCTTGGAGCATTGAGTTGTTGAACTATGAACTTAAACATTCAATCATCTTCTGTTGATCAACCACAAACGCCCTATAGGTTGTATATTCCACTGAGTAGCCATGAAGAATATCCTTACAAGTCTTAGCTTCAACTGCCAAGGTCTATAAACAACTAAAAATATTTCATTGTTTGCTCATGTAGAACATTCTCTCCAAACACTTTTAGGTTATCCAGTGTTTGCTCATGTTGGCCATTAACTCATTAGTGGTCTTCATGTATACATTATGATCGAGGCCTGATCTTACTTGTAGCAAACTGTATTGACTGCTCTAGCCCTTTGGTATTTAGAAAGTCTTGATTAGCTTGATATTTCCCTTATAACTTTAATGAAGTTCTGGTTCTTCCTTTGTACCCCTTCATTCGGACATGGAGTTCCCAGTACTGAATATGTCTCAAAAATATTCTTGATGTTACAGATATTAATCAGAACTGCTTCTTAAATTCAGTCTCATTATCTGACCGTAAGATCATTTCTTTTACAGATTCTTCCAGCTTGATCTTCTGATATGATCAATCACCATCTGTGATGTCTTGTCTTGTCTTGAGAATGCACGAACAACAACTTTGTGTTAATAAGAGTAGTCAACCACAATCACTAAGGTATATCCTTACTTTGATGTGATGTTGTCTTTTAACTTCTCTTTCTGAAATGTCTCACATCTATCATCTTCTGAATTCCAGATGAGGCAGTCCTCTCACTAAACCTTTTTTACAAAAGATTTCCTTGTGTTGATGTTCAAGGGTGAGAGCTTATAACTTACTCTTAATCAGAGCAAGCTTCTCAACCTTCATGCTTCAGATGAGACACTAATCCTTTTTTGAATTGACATTTTGTCCTTTGATGTAGAACCGTCTAATTAGAGGATCTGTTTCTTGATTCTTCAGCAAGAAAGATGCTTCAATTGTTATCAGTGACTCCAATGATTAGTTGTTATCAGTGATAGCAATTGTTGAATCTATGATGACATCCCTTTTTTGCATAGCTTGTCCCGTAATGAAAACCTTTGCTGTCATCTCCAAAGATTATTGACGGAATAGCTTTTGTCAATCATATTTGATTGTGAGGCTCTTTCTTTGATCATATGCCTTGAGTATGAATTACCAAGAATACATATGAATCAATTAACCTGTTATGTCCTGCACTCACAAATGGATTAACAGTTCTTGGTACCCAACTTATCAATTTGGGTCCAGATGGATTATATACTATTATAAACCGATATAACAACAGCTGCAACCTTATCATGCTAACTCTTATCTTTGACTAATCATTTTCTCCATTTTAATACCCTTCACAAATTTGTCTCTAGGCTAGGGAAAATTGGTTCCAACCTTACATAAGGAGGACTAGCAGTCTTTTCCCTATTATAATCCTAAACATGCTTCTTCTATAATTAATTCAAGTACTAATAGATACATTCATGTCATAAAAATAAGCAAGCATTGTATTAATAATACATGGCATTCATTCAGAAACATTACGCATAAGAATTAAGCAAGACAGATATGATGTGGAACAAACAGAATTAATAAATAAATCATTAATTCTATCTAGTCCAATCCTGTTAATGTATCTAACCTAGCTATCTCAGTCCAATTGTAAACAAATACATCTTAACAAACAATTCAGATCAAATGAATAAATCACATTGTAATGGGATGCAGGAGATAAGCATGAACAAAGATCTTATATGCTGGAAAACATATATCTCACTAAAGCAAATAATCATGTTTAACAAATATTCAAACAATTATTTAAGATTATCTAAAGTAACATGCACAAGTTAACATCAATCCTAGTTACCAGAATAATAATCTAGTGAACTAGTTCAGCATTATCCATGTGTGATGCTATCATGCTTGTGCGAGTGTTAAACATTTAAACACTATGATCTTATCATGCATTCAATATTGAGAGCAAAGTATTATAGTGGTTCAAGATGAAACCTGAGATATGTGAGTTGGACCATCTTCAGAGATTGCTATGAAAGCAAGATATTCATTATTCTCGTCATCTGATCCATCCCAACTCTTTCCCGTGCATTATAAGTTTTGACTGGATGCTTCCTCAAGAAAACATTTCACCTTTGTCTCAACTCTTCAACTAAATCCCTACTCATCCTTGCTTGTCAAGCTTCTTGTTCTGTTGTAGCAAAACCCCTGATAGTTACTTGACACATATTGCTTGTCAAACCTGTAGCTATCAAATCTTGTTTATGTCCCAACCTCAGTCTGTAACCACCTCTTGAGCTGAATCTGTAAGAATCTCTATTTCGGAATAGATAGGCTTGATCCTTGGATATAGCTTATGTACTCCTTGCGAATCTGATGCGACTAAACTTCCCTGATAAGTGAAATACTGCCTTGATGTTCAGTCCCTCAACTACTTCTACTTGAGTTTCTTCTGATTCAGCAATTAGTAACTCTTACATTCTGTCCTGAGGTTCCAACTTTATTGCATGTAACTGAGATGTTTGTTTGTTCCCGCTATTCTCTCTGACCTCCACAATTCCTGCTTGTATGATCTCATTGATTACCGGATAAATATAGCATTGGTACAAACCACTGTGTGACTGTATAATCTGGAATCATAGAGTTGTTTTTAAAATCTTCGAGGAAAATTGTACCCGTAAAAATTTCATTCATTCCCTGCGTCTGAAAACCCGGTGGTATCCTATGGAGTAAGCCTTTGAGGAAGTTCCACAATTTTCATCTGTAGGTCTTGAAATCAGTTCCATCGGTGTAAGAAAACCATTATCTTCAATTTCTGTATTCGGGAATTTTCCGTCTGAATAGCATATGGTCTTCGTTTTCTTCGAAAGATTAAAATTCACTTTAAAAGCCCGGAGGAATCCTGAGTCTACCAATCCTTGAGTACCCTTAATTTAATATTTAAGAAAAATTTAAATTTTTAATATTTTTAATTTTCTTAGAAAATAAATTAATCAAAAATAAATATTTACGTAAAATCTAATTTTCAAGAATTTCGAATTTTCTTAAAAATTAAATAAAACGTAAATTATTGTCTAAGAAAAATTTTAATTAAATAATTTTAAATTTTATAGAAAAAATAAATAAATCAGAAAAGAGAAATTAGGGGCAACAAAAAAATATTTAAAAATTGACCCAGTCTTCTACAGGTGAGCACGGGTAGCAATAGAGTCCTTGCCTTAGAATTATTTTCGTCTCAAAATTCTGTGGCGACCTCCTGTACTGAGCGCCGTCTTTTGCAGTGTGTGGCGACTAGTGTACTAACAGAATAATTACAATACAGATCGCCAGAGAAGCTGTATGGCGACTAGTCCTACTTGTGCGCCGTTTTTTTTCTTAAAAATACTCGCTGTGGTGATCTGTTGTACATGATCTAATGTGCATTCATGTTACTCTGTAGCGATCTCAAACAGCTCCTCCAGTGTACCGTTTCTTTTGCTGCCTTATTGATTACAAACAAACAACTCCTTTGTTTATATAATCTGTACGTCTTTTATTCCAGGTGAGAACATTTGAATTGGCAGCAAAAAAAACAAGGTGACCATTCCAATTCATTTATCATATAAATCATTCTGGCAGCCAATACACCCGAATACTGAAAATAAATTCAAATTAAAAATTCTTATTTACAATAATTTAAATGATAAATTAATTTAAATCAAATTTATAAAATAAATTTATTTAAATTAAGTTTATAAAATAAACTTATTCAACTTTAAATAATAAACTCATTTAAATTAAATTAATAGAATAAACTTCCTAAATCAAATTTATAAAATAAATTATGTAAATTCAAATTAATAAAATAAATTTATTTGAAGATCTTGATTTGTATATCAATCAGTCAGCTCTGATACCAATTGTTAGCACCCGAATAATCGTAGAAAGGGGGGTTGAATACGATAATCACTAAATTAAAAATTCTTTCAAATTTTTAGCGGATATAGATTTAGTGCTCGGTTAGTGGTTTCATGTTCTTGAGATGAATAGTGTTTTGGAATATAAAACGAAGAACACAAGATATTCGGGAAAGTATATATTCATATATAAATCCGCGAGGGGTGTTGCTACACTCCATTAAATAAATTAACCTGCTACAATCTAAGAACAACAAAGTTCTTAGCTTCTACAAAGATTTACAAATCAAATCCTATACAATGATCTAGCTTTTGTTTGTCTAAGGATTAATTACCGGGTAATGATTATAATGCCCTTATGAATATACAAGAGTTAAATCAGGCATTATAACGTTACTCCGGTGAGAAGTTAAACGGATATCAATGTGATGAGCTTCTCTGTATTCTCTTTGTTTCTTGTTTTCATCACCTCTTGTGAGAGAGAAGATGAAAAAAACAAATAATAACAATAATTATTGATTGTTATATATTTTGCTTCTCTGTGTAGACTTTCAATTCATTTGGATATATGGCTGCTTTGTGTCCAAAAATATCCTTGAATTGCTGCAATTAAATCAATAAATTTTATAACTCTTCTATGGTGACCTGAACAACCTTTTATGGCGACCAGTGCCTCTGTAATGCTCTAAGGTGACTGCTGATGTTCTATGGTGACCAGGTAAGTTCTATGGCGACTAGGTGAGCTCTATGGCGACCAGGTAAATTCTATGGCGATCAGGTGAACTCTATGGTAACCAGGTGAACTCTATGGCGACCAGGTTAACTCTATGGCGACCAGGTGAACACTTAAAGTTCTATGGCGACCATCCAAGGCCCTATGGCGACCAGGTAGCCACTGTATCTTCTTTATGGCGACTAGGCTCTATGGCGAACACTGTGGTGCCTTAGAGAAATTCTCTATGGCGACCAATTCTGTGGCTACCATAGATTGTGCTTGTATACACTTCTATGGAGACTTGTGAGAAGACTATCATGCCTTAGAATGTTCTTGCTTTTGTTTAACCATTCTTCACTGCATCAACATTTTCTTTTGTAACTGAATCACAATTTTTTCTTGAATACTAATGTTTGGTGCACTGGTCTGGTTCACAAACAACTAGCATTAAGAGAACCTAATTCAATTTGTCTTGTGTTTCTCAGTTGATACAGATTGGTTGAATATCCATTGCTTCTAACACTAACCATCAATAAATAACTGTACTTTCACTGGAATCCTTTCTGGTACTTTAAACATTGTCTTCATTTCTACTACAATCTTGAACACTTCATTCACTGTTCTTCACCGAAGCTTGAACATATAAATGAGCTCATGTCAGTGAGTATAACTTCAAGACTGTAGCTGTCTTCTTTAAACTCTGTTTATACCATGTCTTCAATTCTTCAGATTCCTATGCTTCATACAGTGTCTATCTTCAATCAATGCAAATACCCTGAAATCTTCTTGTAGCACTTTATACACTGAATCTTCATCATTTCTGAAACCCTGAAAGTCTTTAACCTTTATTCTTCACTGAGGCATGAACATATTAATGAACTTATCACAGTGACCTGTAAACAGACTTTAGGCCTTCTTCTAATCTTCTCATTCTTTGTATTTGCCTTGTCTTCATTCTTCCTGATGTCTTATGTAGACGTAGTATTAGTAACCTGTCGTGTTCTAGTGTTGTTATCGTGTTGAGTTATCACATAACTATTCATACAGCTACGCAGTCTCACCAACATATACACTAATCGCTTTTGAGCATAGAGAAGCATCTACTTCAAAATCAAAGGTACCAACTCTAACCACCATTGATTTCAATTCTAGTCAATATAAGGATATTGTGGAAAAGATGAGTGTGGAGATGTTTCATATACACACAAACTTAGTAGCAGCTACTAAGGAAGTTAGCAGGTTAACTAATGCTAATGAGAAGCTTGAGAGTGAGAATCAAAAGATGGATCTATTGCTTGTGGAGCTTGAGTCAGTCAAGCAAGAGAATGAATATCCGAAAAACAAGCTGAAGTGTGCCAATGAGATTGAAGCTTTGTTAAGAAAAAAGATTGAAAAGAATGAGGTGAAACTGAAATTATTCAGGAATGCATCTAAGTTGGTTGGTCAATACCATGAGAGGAACAAACTATGTGCTAACATAACAATTGGTCTTGATTATGGTGCTTTGAACATCAACAAGAAAGATTTTGGTGGTGAAGGAAAAACAACATAAAATGAAGATGTCTCAGCCATGCTGAGAAAGGTTGGTGCACCAATATTTAAATTATGTGCAATAGATTTCAGTAAAGAGGAGTTGATCATAAAGCAAGAAATTGCTGATGAGGACAGTGAGAAGAAAAATGAAGAAACAACTCCAATTCCCAAAACTGAGAAGAAGCTCATGAGCAACCAAGATTCCAAGACACCTGTCAAGGAAGTAAAAATTGAAGATGCAAGAAAGAAAAAGAAAAATAGAAATGGGAAGATAGGGATAAACAAGAGCAACAAATTTGCCTATATTGTAGATGCTCCAAGAAAACAATGTCAAAAGTGTGGCTCTGTGAATCATCTAAGGCTCTGTTTGGGATTGCTATTAAAAACTGTTGTGCTGTGGGAAAAAGTGATGGTGGAAAAAGTGTTGTCAGGAAAATTAGATGATTGTTTGGTAATTTTTTGGTTTATGCATATTTTTAGATATAATATATAAAAATAATATTTTTGAGAAGTTTTGATGGTGAAACTGATAGCTATTTTCTGCAAAAGCTGAAATCTGCTTTTTCTAAATGCATGGGGGGACATACTTTTGCTAACAATAGCTTTTGGACCAAAAGCGCTTTTCCAGACAACAGTTTTTAGAATTTACCAAACACCTTTCTGATAGCTTTTCAACAAAAAACTGTTATAGCGGTCTACAACAGTAATACCAACGGAGCCTAACTCACCTTTGTAAAAAGGTTATTAGTAAGACAGGAGTGGGAGCATACAAGTACAATAAGGCAAAAAATGAAGACCCCTATTCATTTTGTGACAAATTTAATTGCATATCTTGCAACATGAAAGTAAAGACAAGTTGCCACAAACTGAGAATTGATCTTAAGGAAATCAATATTGTGTCCTCAGTCAAAAAGGAAAATTCAGATCACTCAATGAACTCTATTCTTTATGAATCATCAAATTCTACCTCTATCAAATCTGTTATCAAGAGAAGAGTACCCAACACTGCTTGGGTTGCTAAACACACTTAAAACTCATTGTGTACAAGGCAAAGGAAAGAAATTCATATGGATCATAGACAGTGGATGCTCAAGATATATGACAGGTGATATGGCCCTGCTATCACAGTTTGAGGAGAAGGCTGGCCCATTAGTGACTTTTGGAGACAACGACAAAGGTTTCACAATGGGATATGGCAAATTGATTTCTGGAAATATTGTCATTGAAGATGTAGCACTGGTAGCTGGTCTTGAAATGAATCTTCTCAATGTCAGCCAATTTGCAGACAAAGGTTTCAAGGTTTTATTTAACAAGGAAGAATGCACTCTTATCAGCAAGAAAACTGGTGAAGTTGCTCTGAAAGGAGCAAGGAAAGGAAGCTTATTTGTTGCAAACTTGGACTCATCAAATGAGGATAGAATTTGTTGCTTCTACATCAAGGCATCTGTAGAGCAAAGCAAATTATGGCATAAGAAGTTGTCTCACTTAAATTTCAAAGCAATCAACACTATAGTTAAAAAGGAGCTTGTGAGAGACATGCCTAATCTAGAATTTACTCAAGATGAAGTTTGTGATGCTTGTCAAAAAGGAAAAATGAAAAGATCAAGTCACAAAAGTAAAACTATGAATTCTATAAGTGCACCTTTGCAACTTATTCACATGGACTTATTTGGACCAGTTAATGTCCAGTCAATTTCAAGAAAAAGATATGCACTTGTGATGGTGGATGACTACTCAAGATACACATGGGTAGAATTTATGTACTCTAAAGATGAAACTCCACATATCATAATTGAAAACATTATGAAGATTGAGAAACAGACTGAAGATCAAAATTGTGTGAAAAGACTAAGGAGTGACAATGGAACATAATTCAGGAATGCAATCTTAACTGAATTCTGCAAAGACAAAGGCATTCTTCAAGAATTCTCAGCTTCTAGGACACCTCAACAAAATGGAGTGGTTGAGAGGAAAAACAGAATACTGGTGGAAGCTGCTAGAACAATGTTGCAAGATGCAAAGTTGCCAACTAGTTTTTGGGAGAAAGCTGTGAACACTGCATGCTATACTCAAAACAGATATCTCATTAACAAGAATCTTGGCAAGTCACCCTACTCAATCTTATCTAAGAGGAAGCCTACTTTGAAGCATCTTCATGTGTTTGGAAGCAAGTGCTATGTGTTAAAGAATAACTCTGAATATGTGGGAAAATTTGACTCTAAAGTTTTTGAGGCAATTTTTTCTGGGATATTCATTGGAAAGAACTGCATACAAAGTCCATGTGACTGAGCAAAAGAAAATTATGGAAAGCACATATGTTACTTTTGACGATGACAAGTGCCCAGGCTTGGAATGCCTTGATGAAAATGAAGTTGAAGCCCTAAAGTTTGAAAACCTCAACATTGATAGTGATTCTGATGATGAAGCTGAAGTCAATACAAATCACAGAACAAATGAAGAATCAACTGAACAAGTGAATCAAGAAAATGGAAGCTCATCTCATGAACCTGAATTTGATAGCACAAACTCAGGGGGGGAAAGAGAAGAAGGTTCTTCAAGTCATGCCAATGGTGAAGAAAACACAGAAAATTCTAGTCAACCAACTCACATCAGAAAGTGGGATAGAAGTCACACTAGAGAAGCAATTATTGGTGATCCAAATGTTGGAGTAAGGACTAGAAGTGCAACTGCAAATGGATGTCTACATGCATGTTTTTTGTCACAAATTGAGCCAAAGAAAAATGAAGAAGCTCTACTTGATCCTGATTGAATATCTGCTATGCAAAAAGAGCTAAATCAGTTTAAGAGAAATAAAGTGTGGAAATTGGTTCCTGAACCAAAAACAGAAGTATAATTGGAACAAAATGGGTGTACAGGAACAAGATGGATGAAAATGGAACCATCACCAGGAACAAGGTAAGGTTGGTTACAAAAGGCTACTCACAAGAGGAAGGAATTGAATATGATGAAACTTTTACTCCAGTCGTAATACTTGAAGAAATAAGGATTTTTCTTTCATTTGTTGCACATTCAAATTTCAAAGTATATCAAATGGATGTAAAAAGTGCCTTCCTAAATGGTGAGTTAGAAGAATAGGTTTATGTGCAACAGCCACCTAGCTTTGAAGATCCAGAATTTCCAAACTTTGTATATAAGTTGCTCAAGGCTCTCTATGGACTAAAATAAGCACCTAGAGCCTGGTATGACACACTGTCATATTTTCTACTTAAACATGGATTCACTAGAGGAACAATAGACAAGGCACTCTTCTACAGGCTGCATGGTGGTGATATGATCCTAGTTCAGATTTATGTAGATGATATCATTTTTGGTCCTACTAATGAAAAGCTTTGTCAAAGGTTCTCTAAGCTTATGCAGAGTGAATATGAAATGAGTATGATGGGGGAACTAAGTTATTTTCTTGGACTTTAAGTCAGTCAAAGAAGTGATGGAATCCTCATCAGCCAAACTAAGTATGTCAAATATTTATTGAAAAAGTTTGATATGGTTGATTGTTCACCTGCATCTACACCTATGTCTACAGCTACAAAGTTGGATGAAGATAAAAAGGACAAGAGTGTAGACATTTCAGCTATAGAGGAATTATTGGATCATTGCTTTACTTAACTGCAAGTAGACCATACATCATGTTTGCAACATGTCTGTGTGCAAGATTTCAGGCCAATCCAAAAAAATCACATTTGATGGCTGTAAAGAGGATTTTCAGATACTTGAAAGGGACTCCAAACTTGGGATTATGGTATCCTAAGGGAAGGTTTTGAAGCTGTTGGTTACACAGATGCAGATTTTGCTGGATGCAGGGTTGACAAGAGGAGTACTAGTGAAAGCTGTCAGTTTCTTGGACAAAGACTTGTATCCTGGTATAGCAAGAAACAACAATTTGTGCCAACTTCCACAGCTGAGGTTGAATACATAGCTGCTGAAAGTTGTTGTGCTCAAGTGCTTTGGATTAGAAATCAGCTAATGGACTATGGCCTAGTATTACACAAAATTCCAATTATGTGTGACAATACTAGTGATATATCTATTGTGGTTAATCCAGTAATCACTCTAAAACTAAGCACATTGATGTAAGGTACCATTTTATTACAGAACATGCTGAAAATGGTACCATTGAGCTCATTTTTGTTCCAACATAAAAAAGTAGCTGACATTTTCACTAAACCTTTGGATGAAGCAACTTTCACTAGACTTGTAGGTGAAATTGAAATGTTAAATTCTTCATCCTAAGGCAAGAACTCAACTAATATGTTGCAGCAGATTAATTTCTTAAAAATCAAAATTAATTTAATTTAATTGGAAACTAACTGAAATATGAATTATAAATATTTCAGAAATCTCTGCATATTTATTTTTCAAAAATAAAAATTTAGCTTGGAATTTTTCAATTCTAAGAAAACTTTCAAAGTGTTGATTTACATTTTTAATATGAAATATAAACACAAGGCAAAATCAAAATGATCAAGAGCATATAGAGAACTGAGTTCTCGAAAAGTCTAATTGACTTATCGACAAGTCATTTTAAGACTTCTCGAGTGAGTTCTCGACAAGTCAATTTTCTTACTTCTCGAAGGACTTCTCGATAATCATTATTATGACTTATCGATAAGTCATTGTAGAGTTCTCTATAAGTGTTAACTCACAGAGTTCTCTACAAGTAGATTTATACTTATAAATAACTCAGAACTGAAATAATTTAAATTCAATAAATTATTTTGGTAAATTGCTCTTCATAAATTTATTCTAAATTTATTTGGATTTATTCAAATAGAAATTAGAAATAATTCAGTCCATTTTAGGACAAACTGAGTATTTATTTGACATCTCGATAAGATTATTTTAGTTCTCTAAAAGAGTAAATTAAAATGGTATTTCTTTTTCAAAATGACTTCTCGATAAGTATATTCCAAATATCTATTTTTGAGTCCTCGATAAGTCATTTGCTTTTACTATAAATACTCAGACATCTCGATATACATATACTTACACCTTCGAGAACTCTAAGTGACCTAGCTTTTTCAATTTCAAACCGATTTCTCTTTTTCAAATTCATTCTCTCTAATTTCTTTTACCCATTAATCTTCACATTCACAGTAATGGCAACAAACATTATTGTACCCTTCATCCCAAAAAAGACCAACTTCCTTGCATTCCTAGATACAAATTAAGCTCCTAAAGATTTCAAAAGCTTTTTCAAGTTCTTGTCTGAAACTTACTTTGTTGGAGCTCTCACAGCTAACCCAGTTCTCTATCAGGATGTATTGGGGGATTTCTGGAACACAACTGTAGCTAGGACAGTTGTGCGTGAAAACCAATCTCCAACCTTAGTGGTTAACTTTCAAAACAAAGGATAACAGATTGAGATAACTGAAGTTGACATGAACCTGGCCTTGAACATTCCAACTGACAAGCTAGTAGAGATTCCAACACAGGAGGAGCTGTATGATTTCTTGGATTATATCAACTACTCTAAGAAAATCAACCTGGCCAGTTTGAACAAGAAAAATCTAAGGAGAGAGTGGTCCTTTCTGTTTGATTCTATGGTGAGGGCTTTCACATACAGAAAATCAGGATCTGACAACATTTCTAGTGTTGTTCAGAAGCTGGTCTACTCAATGGCTCACAACAAATAGATTAATGTAGGACACTACATTCTGGAGGAATTGAGCACCAGGATCACCATGCCATTGACTTCAAGAGGTAAAGAAATTTTCCTTCCTAGATTCATTATGTCTACTTTAAATTATAAAGTAAATGACATACATATGCTTGAAGGTGTAGTTAGGTCATTAATAGAAAACTGTAAACAAGTATCCAAAATATTTTTTGGATCACTTATTACTAAGAATAAGGTACAGGTGGGTCTTAGGTTAACACCTTTCATGATTGAAAGATTTAAGACCTATCCTTACCCTATGCTTGACATGAGAACCAATGAAATTCAATCTAGTGCAACAATGGTTCCTGAGCCCGTGGAAGCACAAACACAGGCACACCCACAGGGACCTTCCCATGTTGAACCTACTTCTTCAAAACTAATAGAACTAGGAAACCAACCACTTCATCCTCTCAAAAGGGTGAAGTCAGTAAAAAAAAAGGAGGTAACCCTTACTATACTGAATGAGAGTGGTGAGGAACAAACATAACCTGAGTCACCTTTAGTCCAAAGAACAAAGAAGCAAAAGAAAACTGAGTTAACCACTCAAGGCACCTCTGCATCCTCTCAAAAGGATGTATTTGTAAATAAGGGGCTTGAACAGATTCTAGGGGCATCCTCTCAACAGGTTGTCTCTATTGAAAAGAGCATTCTCCCAAATGCACCTTGTACAGAGTCTGCACCTATACTTGATAAGATTCAAGTGTATGAAATGAGAAATAAGGATGGCACACACAAGGAGAGCACATCCCTTGAAGCTCCCACATCCATTCAGGGGGAGCTACCAACACTCACTACTGAACAACAACTCTTAATCTCTCAAATTTCTTCTTCACACACTGCACTTGAATCCATTCCTCAAGTGCAAACTCACTCAAGTGACATGGTTCAAGAAACCTTGCTCACCACCTAGACACCAAATTTAGATGGTGATAAGCTACTAGCCGGGGTAGACCTTGATGATACCATCACAAACATGGGGGATTCATTAATTTTTACTGAAGACCCCATAGTAATCACAAATGCACCTTCATGTACAAATCAGCCTTCACAGGCTGTTAGGTTTGAGGGTAGTACTCCTGAGGGGGAGCTATCTAAATCCTGTCCAATTCAATTGGAGGTTCATGTTCCAGGAACAACTCCCCTCAAAACCCTAGCAGAAATTGCATTAGCAATTGATGCTAGGAGTACAATTGTCAATGATCTTGCTATAGAGGAGGCAAGTATATCACATTCATGTGATAATACTTTGCAAGAAGCACAAGAATTTGAGGCTGGTGTACATGATAGTAACCCAGTCAAATCCCCTCCAATTCAATTAGAGGTTCCCACTACAAGTGTAGGACAACACACTGTCATAAACATAGAGCAATCTGTGAGTCAAACTGTGACTCCTGTCATAGGTGGTTCTGACCCTGCACACCAACCCTCAACTTCTCAACCTCAACAACCCCATCTCGTATCCTAGTGGCTCCAAGAAACTGCAGATCAACCTTCAACAATTGAAGATCTTAGAGCTGACCATCTTGGAGGCCTTGCCCAAATTTCTCAACAGCTGCTCACATCCAATATGTCAAATCAGGACTATCAAGCCATCATGCTTTCCTACCAGACAGATGTTGAAGAAAATCAAGCTAAAATTGTTGATGAAGTTGGTCATGATGCAAACTATGATGCTTGTCTAGATAAAGAATTATATATTGAAATGGATGTTGTGCTAGCTCAGTTCAGGGAGGAGTATATCACTATTCTGGGAAGCAATGTTAGATCTCTAACTCCTCAGGAAGTGTATCATGCCATCAATTATGTATACAAAGCTCAAATTAAGGCCTTCCACAACTATGGAAAGGCACTTCAAATTACATTGAATAGACATCAAGACAAAATAATGAAGAAGATGAGGGAAAAGATGGATCAAATCATCCCTTCTCAAACTGAGATAAAAACCAAATTCTCAAATTTTGCTGATCAGATGTCAAGGTATGATCTAAAAGGAGTAGAGACAAGTGTCAAGAATCTCAAGACCTCATTTGTGGCTCTGAATGCACAAGTTCAACAACATATCATTAATTCTAATGATACAAGACTGAAACTGGATCAAATGCACTCTAGCAGATACACTCCTTTATCCTTGCTCATGGATGAAATTAAGAAAGCTGTGCAGGACACTTTTGGGGTTTCTAGTTCCTCCACATCTCAATCCTCATCCACACTGCAAGTTCAAGAACTTCAACAACAAGCCTCCTCACTCCAATCATCCAATGACTCACTTAGTGCACAAGTACAAGCTCTTACATCTTTGGTGCAGAATCAACAGACAGATATCAAAACCTTGGTCGACTCTCATAAGAATCTCCAAATACAAAATTATGTTGCTTTGGGAGCCATCATGAGGAAGCTCAACATACCTTTGCCCTCACTACCTGAAGATGTAAGGCCAGAATTACCAACTCCCCTACTCATGCTTATCACCAAGATGAAGGGGGAGATTGAAGCTAGGATTCAACAATCCAAGGATGTTAACAAATCTAAAGAGCCTATCACATCAATTCAACTTGGTCAAAGTTCTTCACAAACTCAACAATTTCAAGATGTAGGAAAAGAAAGACTGATCAAGGATGCAGAAGGACCAAATCAAGATCAAGAATTCAGTGAACTTCTTGTAGTCCTGAGGATGTCTCTTCAAAATACCTTCATCACATACAAAAGAGCATTGGCCAAGACTATCAACTCCATCAAGGTAGTAGTTATAAATGTTGGTAACTAATTATTGTCAAAATTAATGATGGTGGTGTGGATAGATGTCTTCAAGTATCTCTCTCAAATCTTAGAACACTAAGGGCATCTGAGCTAGATGTTGTGATTGAAAAAGTACATAGAGTCATCACAGAGGACACTTGGCTTCTTCATGAGCTTAAAAATGCACATATGTCATCTTTTCCTGAAGTATATCTATATCCAAGCAAGGGGGTGTCCTACATCTGCTCACAGACCAAAAGAAACAAAATTCTCAGTGTTCCCAAGAATTGTGTGAGAGGGAACATGAGGCTAATCATGACTCTTCAATCTGATTTGAAATATAAGAAGAACAAGGAAATTGAAGATGAAGAAATGATCAGGATTCTTGATAGGTATCTTTTAAATGCTGACATCATGTTTCCATCCACTCAATACAACTTAAGAGATGACAAGGATGATGATGAGCAGAAGGATGATAAACAAAACCTTCTGGCTCAAATCCAAGTCAATCTTCAAGAGCAACTGGCAGCAAGGATAAAAAGAAGGATGAGAAGAAGGAAGATGATAAGAAGAAAGGAGATGAAAGAAGGAGAAAAAAGAAGGAAGACAATTCAGAACCACACCAACAAACCCTACAAATCCAAATGACACAATCTCATCCTACCAAATCTCTTAGCTCAAACACTCAACTATCTCTCAGCTCAAAGCCAAAATTTCTATACAAGCCAAATGCAAATTCACTTCTCAAAATTCCAATCACTACCACTCAAACCAGTTTGAAGAAAATCATAACCCTACCTTCATATAAACCTCCAATCAAGACACACTTTAAATCTATTGGGAGAAAAGCAAAGTAACTGCAAGTTACTGAAAGATTACTATGGAATTGCTATGATCAAACTGACTTTTTGCCACTAAATTGGTGCCTCACAGATAAAGAATATTTTCAACATCTAGCTGAAGAAATAGTCAGAGTCTGGGTTGTATCATATACAGAAGTCAGAATCTATTATAATGATGGTTCTTTCACTCTACTTGGCAGTAATCTAATGGACACACTTTCAACCACAGAATTCAAAAGAGTGATCAGTTTAATAAAGGGCAAGGATATGATCACAAGGTTTTGGAAAGCTGTATACTGTGTATGGGTGAAGGAAAGAGATGAAAAAATTACAAAGGAAAAAGTTGAAAAGGAAGAAAGAGACAAGAAGTATGCAGAAGAACTTGCAAGAATGGAGAAGAGATCAAATGAGCTTAAAGCAAAAGGGATGAGCAGACTCTCCAAGGATGGACATTTCCTGAATATAAAAGTTGGCAAATTCTCCAAATTTATAGCAGAATATTTAAATGGTTATTCATTAGATGAGTGGCTCAAGCTTGTGGAAGCCTTAAGGGGTACTAAGATCTTAGAAGAAATGGAAGTAATGATAACTCTTAAGGATCTCATTGGAAAAAAGCCAGGCTATGAAGACTTTATGTAATGAATTTCCTGTAAAAAAAATTATAACCTCTCCATGATAAGTATTGTATTTCTGTCATTTTCTTTGTAAAGTTTAATTATTCATTGTAGCTTGGGGTTAGTCTTGTAAACATGCATGAATTTGTGATAAGCAATCTTCTCACAAATTGGGGGAGATTGTTGTGCAAGACATGCCTGTACTATAATAAGACTAAGTCAAATTGACAACCCTAAGTAAGCTGGATGGTAATCTATGTTTGCATTGTGTATTATAACACTTAAGTCTGTAAAAATGTAAATAGATTAGATTGAAGTATTTTTTCAGTAAACAGTTTCAAGCCTAAGAATAAAATCTAGATGAAGATCATGCCTCAGAGAAAGTGTGAAGAAGCTTGGAGTTGAATAAATCTATTTTGGGAAAAACATTCTAAGTCAAGAAATCTACAAGTCACGGATTATGTGTTATAGAGAAGTCATTCGAGAACTCCAAAATGACTTATCGATAAGTCAAGAAAAGCTACTATAGAACTTAGAGATATCGACAAGCCAAATTGAATACATAAAGAATGGAGATATTGACAAGTCATTTCTCGACAAGTCAACATATCACTAGAGATCTCTGAGATATCGACAAGTCAACATATCACTAGAGATCTCTGAGATATCAGTAAGTCAAAGTATCACTAAAGATCTTTGAGATATCGATTAGTCAATTTGTCACTAGATAACTCAGAGATATCGATAAGCCAAAGTGAGGGCATGAAGATGAGAGACCTCGATAAGCCAAATTCTCTTATAGAGAACTCAGAGACTTCGATAAGTCAAACCACAATAGAGTAATTAGAGATCTCGATAAACCTTTGTACTTATCGAGATGTCGAGTTCTCTATATGACTAACTGGAGATCTCGATGTAAAGTTCAAGTACAAAATGCAGATTAGTTTAATATCCAAGATTATCAATCAACAAACAAATCAATCACTGATTTGAAAAGTCTACAAAAGCAGCTTGAAGAGTACAAGATCAAGGGCCAAGATTAACTGACAAAGTTAAGTCACAGTCAGGCAAGATTAGCAAAGATACACCAAGCCAGAAATAGAAAGATTTGGTTATCCGAAAGTAAGGTTTAGTACATGTTATTCTATGTTGTGTAAAAACCAATATTTACTGTTCTATAAAGTAAACACTGGATGCTTTGTTTTAATTTTAACAAATAGATCTGAAATTTCTTGTAACTCTCAAGAGAGAAGCTGAGTTTTTAATATACTAAGAACCCGGAAATTTGTAGCAAATACTACCTTGATTTTAATACAAAATTAAGTGAGTTTTGAAAGATAATTGTGTTCATGTGCATTATTTAATTATTCAGTTACAGCACATTATCTCTACAATATAGATTAATTTGTTCACCATTCTTAAAAGCTTAAAAATCCATTAAAATTGTTTAAAACACATTCACTCCCCCCCGTGTTGTATTCATTACCCAATACTTAAATATAACACGTCTTGCATTTTTTGATGCAAAAATATCAATCAAATTTACATCTTTGAAAAAGTTACATCTTTGACTCTTTTCGGACCCCTCTCAACCAAATACTATATCTTGTTATTTTCAATTCTACTCCAATATCCTGGATCATCAACATCAAAAGAAAAATTATCCCCAGCACCCAATTTTTCGTTCTCTTCCTCACTTCCACTATCATCCTCAATACCATTAGAATTTTTTTCTCATATTCATTTTTATTTTCATTCTCATTTTCATCATTCACAAATTGATTTTCAACAACAGTAGCATTATTCACATCACTATTAATATTATGCCCAATATCCATTTCATCAACAACCACATTCTCTACTGTATTTTTTGGAAAATATTTTTCCGGAGAGCCTACCTGAGTCTTTTAAAGAGTTTCTCTTCTCCTTTTCTCATTTCTCTTCTCACCTCCACACTTGTATTTTCTTATCGGAGCCATTGATCTATTTTCCTGAGATTTGTGAATATGAAATGAGTCAAATACTCCAATATCAATACAATTTGTTGTCATAAACAAGAAATCTAAAGGAAACTTTACCTCTTTACTTATTAATCCAGCCTTTAGTCGTAGAAGCTTTGATTGAATGAAACTAATAGTATGCTCGCTAGGTTTTCACACTTGTCTCTTGCAAATCAGAGTATCAGGCCCTCTGTCTCTTTATTTTTAAGTTTACCATATTAGTACTTGTTTAATAAAACAAAAATTATTAACTTACAAAATTGAATAGATGTTTAATTTGAAAGAAAAATTAAATGAATTAAAGGCTTAAAACAGTAAAAGCGCGAATATTAAATACTAAAATAAAAATAAATATTAGTCAAAAAAATAAGTTTAATAATTGAATATTATATACTAATTTTTCAAGTACTAAAAAATAAATTAAAAATTAAAAAAATAAATCAAATAAATAAGAAATAATTATATAATAATAAAAACACACTTATATATATATATACAGACCTATAAAATATTTGGGGTCTTTTGTATCTTGGAGACCCTAGGCACAAGACTAGTCCGCCTATAGCCAGGTTAACCCCTGATTATCTTCACTCATATTTTTAAGTCGCTCTCCATGTGTGAATTTTATTGTAAACATATACTTATGTTATGTAATGAACCTGTGTTATTTTTATTTGATTTGCAGTGGGTTTAATGGTCCCTCAAGGAGAGGCAGTTGGTAATGTGTGCACGGCTGTGAAAACATACCCAAACACCAATTCCTTTTTGTCAGACTATGTTTCTTGGTGCAAAGGAACATATCACAGAAAAGGAATCTACACTGCTATTAACTGCACTTGTATTTACAAATGTTGATTCTCTTATTTGTGTTCTACATTTTCGATGAAATATTATAATCTAATCAAGTTATTATTATTAATTAATTATTCTTTTAACGTTGAATCATTGAAAGCATAAATTTTTTGATGGGTGTTGATATAGTTGTTTTATATACTTTTTACAAGGGTTATTATAATATAGCACGAAAAGAATTTTCAAAAGAAACTTTATTCAGTGCAATAAAAATATTATCAAAAAATATTTATTCATAAATAAATTTATATTAGTTATTCAATACGATAAATTATCAAACTAAAAACTTATTTATGAGAATATATTTTCTTTTATTTGATATTATAATGAGATTAGGCTAGAATTTTTCGAAAAAAAAAACTACACTAACTGATAATAAATTTAACAAGTAATTGCAAAAAAGGTGCATATCACCTATAATTTTTTTTAAATCCACATGTTCAATCATAACATAATCCGAATTTAATATATTAGTTTGAAAACTTGGGAGGTGCTCCGAATCAAGATTAGTCTTTTTTTTTTTTTGACCAAAATGCAGAAGTTTTATTTCTCAACTGAATCAAGCACAATACAATCTTTAACTATGACCGGAATAGAGCTTCCGTCAAATATACGATCAGGATACATATGTGACAATCGAGCAAGCTCGTGTGCCGACCTATTCGCAGACCGTTTAATGAAATACAACTCCATGTTGTTTAACCCTTTGATTATCCTCCTGCAATCCTCAATAGTGCGTCCAAACCTTGAGCGCATGTGGACTGAACTTCGAATGCTCTGGATCGCCACTAGGCAGTCAGATTCCACTACAGTCTTGTCCCATTTCATTTCTTTTATCCAGCTCAAAGCTTCTTTGATCGCTACAGCTTCTGCCATACTGGGTTGCAAAAGCTCCTGCAGAAGTTTTGTTTTCGCGCTCACAAGACCACCTGTATAGTCTCTGGCCACCATTCCCATCCCTGTGGCATGTTTGTCATTGAATGTGGCTGCATCTACTGAAATCTTCACTGTGTACTGTTGAGGTTTTACCCAAATTTCTGCCCCATCCCCAGGCATCGACGGTTGGAGAGGGACCTTATAGAATCTATTTTGGGCTATCTTCCATTGTGAGAGATATTCTAAAGTAGCTGCAACTACACGCTCTGGCCTCGAAAATTTTTTGTTCCACACCACATCATTTCTTTACCGCCATAAAGACCAGCAGAGCATAATCATCTTGACTTTGTTTTCCTTTGATTCATATAGTAAACACTGCTCAAACCAATTCGCAAATTCCCAAGTCGAGTCCCACACTGGTGAAACCTGCAAAACCTCCCAGCAACTAGCTGCAAAAGGGCAGTGGAGAAAAATATGAGCTGTATTTTCAACACCAGACTTACAAATTTCACACAAAGAGTCAACTTGAACTCTTTTTTGGATAAGCTGCATTTTAGTAGGTAAACAATGAGACAAGGCTCGCCATAGCACACTTAGAGCCTTCTTGGGAGCTTTAATTTTCCAGAGAGCTTTCCAAGAGCTATCATCGTCATGAACTGTCCATGCTCCTTTTTGAACCTGCAATAAGTTATATGCACTTTTCACCGTGTACTGACCAGTGATATCCCAATCCCATTGTAGCATATCAGAATCCAACTCTTCTTCAATGATAGTTGCTTGTATACTTTCCTGATCCCTATTATTGAAGATATCTGCAATCACTTCCCAATCCCAATTCCTTGTTCCTGTGCACATTAAGGAGCTGACTTTTTGATTGACAATTGATGGAGATACTGTCGTGACAAATGCATTCTCCTTGTTTCCCAACCATGGCTGGCCAATAATATTAATATCATTTCCTGTACCAACTCTCCAGCTTGAACCAGTTAAGATGACATTATTTGCTTCTAACAGACTTCTCCAAATGAAGCTCGGACTAGAACCCAAGCTGGCTTCCAAGAACGACGTGTCCTTAAAATATCTGGCTTTGTAAATTTGAGCTGTAAGACTATTTGGGTTCGTGATCAGCCTCCAACATTGTTTTCCCAACATTTCCAGATTAAAGTCACGAAAACTTCTAAATCCCAAGCCTCCAGAATGTTTGTGTTTAGTCATACGATCCCAGGCCATCCAGTTGATCGTACGGCCACCAGAATCAGTCGAACTCCACCAAAAATTAGCAAGCATCTTTTCAATTTCTTTGGTGATTTCGATGGGTAATAAAAACACATTCATAGCAAATACTGGCAAGGACTGAGCAGCTGTTTTGATTAGTATTTCCTTCGTTGGTTTTGAGAATTTCTTCGGTCTCCAACTCTGAATTCTGTTTTGAACTCTATCTTTTAAGTAGGCCAGCACCACTGATTTCTTTCGACCTAAGATGTTAGGGAGTCCCAAGTACGTGCTATGCTCATCTTCTTCCTTCATCCCAAGCTTATGACTTACTTCAACTCTGTTGTACTGGATAACATTCCCACTAAAGAAAACTGAAGACTTTTCCTTATTAATTTTCTGCCCCGACGCGTCTTCATACACTTTTAAAAGTTCCAGCACCTTGTCAGCTTCATTCGTATCCGCTTTACAGTACACATAACTATCATCAGCGAAAAACATGTGTGAGACTATTGGAGCTTTATTGCATATTCTAATTCCATGAATCAACTTTCGTTCCTCGTATTGATGAATAAGAGCTGATAGCCCCTCCGCACAAATGATAAATAGATAAGGAGACAAAGGATCTCCTTGTCTAAGACCTCGACTAGGGCAAATAGGACCAATAACATGCTCCCCATGAACAATATTATATGAAACTGACATGACATATTGCATCATTAAATGCGTCCACCAATCAGAAAATCCCATCTTCAGCAAAATGCCACGCAAAAAAGTCCATTCAACTCTATCATATGCTTTAGACATATCAAGTTTCAGAGCCATGTACCCTTCTTTCCCAAATTTCTTTCGCTTTAGATAGTGCATCACCTCAAAGCTGACCATAATGTTGTCTGAAATCAGCCTCCCCGGTAAGAATGCACTCTGAGAATTCGAAATAACTGAATCAAGAACTAGCTTTAGTCGATTGGCAAGAACTTTTGTGATTATTTTCATGACCACATTACACAACGCAATTGGTCGTAGCTCTGATAAGCATGAAGGGTTCTTTTTCTTCGGAATGAGGACTATATTTGTTTCATTTAACTCCTTCACCACTTCTCCTGTATGAAAAAATTGCTTAACCAACCATACTATATCTGGGCCAACAACATTCCAATGTTTCTGAAAGAAAGCCGGGGTCATGCCATCTGGCCCCGGGGCTTTATCGGGATGCATTTGAAAAATAGCGTGTCGAACTTCCTCATCTGTAATTTGACTAAGCAGCTGCGCATTTTGTTCTTCACAAATTGTTTTCGGAATACAGTCAAGAACATTCCCCTCTTGAGTATTAGTGGCTGTGAACAATTGCTGGTAATAACTTTTAATCAGCTCATGTAACCCATTCTCCCAATCGAACCAATGCCCCTCCTCACTTTTCAACCTCTGGATTCTGTTTGTACGACGTCTACTGTTGCAGGCCGCATGAAAAAATTTAGTGTTTTTCTCTCCGGCCTGTAACCAAAGCTGTTTCGACCGTTGTCTCCAAAAAATTTCCTTCTGATCCAACACCAAAAATAATTGCTTTTTTGCTTCCATATATTCCGTTTTTGAATTCTGGTCTCTACCATTTCTTGTCGCCTTCAAAATCCGCTTACATTCCTTTATTCTCTTATTAAAACAGCCTGTGATTTCCTGTCCCCAACCCTGTAAATTGTTAGCACAATTACGAATTTTGTTCAACACGCTATCGCCAGGCTCCTCCTTCCAAGATTCTCTCATAATTTGGCCACACATTGGCTCAGTCAACCAAGCATTTTCGAACTTGAACTTGAAATTATTCTTATTCACTTTCTTTACTGCTGGTATTGTCAATAGAGGGCTGTGGTCAGACGGGGATTTCTCTAAATTGTACACTGTAACCATTGGAAATCTATCTAACCATGCAGCATTGGCCAAAACTCTATCCAACCTTATTTCTGTCCACTGGTCCGAATTTCTCCCTCTCTCCCAAGTGAATTGATGTCCTGTAATCTCAAGATCTTGTAACTCTGCATCTCTTAGACAGTCATTAAATCCTTCAACAAGCCAATTTGGATAAGAATGACCTCCCCTTTTATCTTATTGGGAAGTAACATTATTGAAGTCGCCAATCAAGTACCATGGTAAATTCGCATCTCTTGCCAGGTGTCTGAGAAGATCCCAGGTTTTATGTCTTTGAGCACGAATAGGTTCACCGTAAATACCTGTAAGATGCCATGGATCCTTACCTTCAACTTTTATTGACACATCAATGTGATTCTTTGACATACTCATAAGGTTGACATCCTCCGCGTCTTTCCATAATAAAGCAATACCACCACTCCTTCCTTGAGGTTCCACAGTTAACAAGCCTTCAAATTTTAATTTCACACATAACTCCTCCATCTTCCTTCGACTCGTAATGGTTTCACATAAAAACATGCACTTTGGTTGTTCATACCGGGTGACATCTTGAAGGAACTGAATTTTTCCAGGCGCACCCAACCCCTGGCAGTTCCAAGCTAAAGAAATCATAATGATTGGCGGGTCTGCAGTGCAGCACCCGCCATAAATTCGTTTTTTGAAATACTTTGGTTATCCTCCCCTGTCTCCATGCTTGTATCATCTTCGAACTCCTGTTTATCCTCTACAGTTTGGTCCAGGCCCAATCTACGCCTTTTAGGGTCCACTATAAATAATTCTGAAGAGTCCAACCCAGTTTTTTGCCCATCTCCTTGATTTTTCAAATTATGCTCATTACCCTCGTTAAGATCAGTACATTGTGCATTATCTCCTATAATTCCTCCTTTATTGACTCCCACCATATCTCCTTTACCTCCTCCCGCGTTATCAGCTTTTTGAAATGAACCTCCATCTAATCCAATCCCGTTATTCACGCTGGTTTGTTGCATTGTCCCACCAATTATGGAGTTCATCTTTCCAGCGGTTGCTCCAAACTTCTCACCGGAATTAGTTGCCTGAACGGAATTTGGGTTTCTCAACCACCTTGATCCCACTGTATGTGTTTTCCTCCTTGGTTCGGCACGCAGCCATGAGCCATATGCTTTTTGTACATTTCCCCCTGGATTATCGAATAATCTCTCACAGAACTTGTCACCATGCCCGACCATACCACAGATAAAACAGAATGTGGGAATCGCCTCGTACTTAAAGTTAACCCAGCACCAATTTTCCTCCGTCTTCTTAAGCTTCATGCGTCTTTTAATTGGCACATCCAATGGCAGTGTAACTCTAATTCGTAAATAGTCCCTCCATACCCCAGTAAAATTGTTTGAGTCACTTTCAATGAACTTCCCTATGTAATTACCTACATCAGTGGCAACACGTAATGACATGAAACCAGCACTCATATCATGTAACTGGACCCAGATGTCTAGATTGTTGATAGCCATTGTCCTAGGATTGTCACCTTCCTTCAACCTCTCCATGATCAAATGAAATCTACCAAACATCCATGGGCTACCCTCCATTACCCGCTTAATGTCAATCTCATGGTAAAATTGGAATAAGAATCTGTTGCCTTCAAGTTGCTTCACATATAAACCCCTTCCTGGCCTCCATAATGATGCCATTTTGTGCTGCATCGCTTGAAAATCTATAGGAGAGTCAGTGAGAAACCTTCCTACCAGGCACCACCTAGTGTCTATGTCACTCAGATCATCGGTTGTTCCCCCATAATTGATTCCCCCATATTCCTCATCAATATTGACCAATGCAAACGCTTCCTCCATTTCTTGAATAGATTTATCCCCTCTCGCCATTATGAAAGCTAATAGTTGAAAGCTTTTGGTTACAGAATAATAAGGTTACAAATTATAAACAAAGAACGAGTGGGATACACTCAACAAAAGCCAACCATGTCAGATGACAAGACGAGATCAGTGATACATTTTTTCTTAAAAGGACTGTTAGTTGTACAAACAATGGAAAAAGGTTTTGTTTGTGGGATAAGGTTGGTAGAGAGAATCTAAAACTAATCAAGATTAGTCTTTAGGCTCATACAAGTTAATTATATTTGTTTAAATATTTTCCTTTGCATCATAGATTCAATTCATTTTAAAACCTTCAAGGCGTTTCTTGAGTTTGTGAAACACCTACATGTAGTTAAGCTCATTTTGGAACAATTTATATTAGGAATTAAACCTGAACCTTGATTATAAGTAAATCACATGGCATAATCATGTTAAATCGAATTGTAGCCTTTAACGACTAACCATCCTAAGGGATACCCATTGAGGGAGTAACCCGTCAACTGATGAGGTATATTGTAACATTTCATGTGAGATTCCTGTTATAGATAGTGATCCTGTTATTCATTCAGAATTCATGTTGACTCAATGGATAAACTTAAATATGTTAGCGAATTGTAAATACTTGATTCCATGTAATTCTAATTAAGTGAAGTGAGCTACCAACTGCAAAGTGAAGCTACAACATCAACGGCTAACTACATCAACTCATCAACGGCTAATCCAATTACTGTCAACGACTAAGGAGACTCAAATAGCTGGTGACAGTGACTTGACAATGATCAAATCCTGAGTCTGAGACATAACATTGATTGTTGAGAATCTCAGTAAAGAAAATGGAAGCCAACACAAACTTTGCCTGTGATCTTGGATTCTGAAGTAGAAGAAACATTCCAATTTCCGTGCATGACAAATTGAAGGGATATTCAAAGTAATATATCAAGATAAAATCTAGCCTCACTTGTCAAGGCTCACGGAAAGGCATGCAGAAGAAATCTGGCTGGACCTAGAAGAGTGTGTTATGTATTGTCTAACAAGCGTTGTAACTTGGTAGTATATAAACGAGGTTGTAGCAGTAGTATCACTTAAGAAATAAATTTACAATCTCATGAATGAAAGAGACATATCCTGTTTTGAGTGAAACACTGTAAATTACAGCTGTGAAATTACTTTTTAATTGTAACACATTATTTCTTCAATGTAAAGCTCAGGTGGCAAGTCGAAAAATAAAACACTTGAAAATTTTGAATATATATGTTCCCTTTTTAATAAAATTACTACACTCTATAAAGCTCTACAATTTGTTCAAAATTATACTTTTGTATATATTTTCCGCATAATATTTATTCCGCACTCTATTTATGAATACATTTTTTGTATAATATTTATACTGCATCTTAAATTTTATTTTTTATTTAGATTCAAAAGTATTGCACTATTAAATCAAAATATTTATTTACAAGTGTATCCCTCACTTTCTTTCATTTCTACCGTAAGGACTTATACAATCTAGTGGTAGATAAGGTCTCCAATAATATAGGTCTTCAGTGAACCTGTGTGTATGTGTGTATTTGCATATAGATATACATGGGTTCTCAATTTGGAACCCTCAATATGGTGAGATATGAGATCTAATCTCATTTACACATTATTTCTATATAGCTAAAATAATAGCCGCACATTGTAATCTTAGATTTACTAAGATCTTTATATTATAATATTCAATTTTGAATTTTATGGTACAGAGTGAAATACTTCTTTGTAACAGTAATAATTACAAACAAAATTGACTTACTTTTTGTTTGAATGATATTTGTAAATATTAATTACAAAATAATATACCATATTTAATATTATAATTGAAAATCTTATGATATGAAAGTATCTTGTATAATATCTATAATATGAAAGTATATATATGTATTACAAAAAAATTAACTTTGTATATTTTTTAAAAAATTTAATACCTCTTTTGATTTATTTTTTTTTCTTAATTACATATAGGCTCACACTATTGGGTTCCGAAGGCATAAAACGCAGCGGATAAACGTAAATAAAACAAAAATTTCAAAACCCAAAAACAGGATCCATGTATAATTATGGGCAGATTATGGAGATAACGAATCATACCTTTCAAGAGTCCTAGCTATCATGCTTTGTGTCTACCTCTCGGAAAAACACCTCTATGGTATCCACACGAGCACCTTCAAGAACGTCTCACGAACTTGACTACGGAATGGATGTACTAGCCTCCTTCTTGACGATCTGAATTGTCTCTGCCTCTCTTTGCTGCTAGGGTTTTCTCAAAAACGTACAAGCCTCTTTAACCTATCATTATGTATTTATAATGGCTGATTAAAAAGGCCCATAACAACAAAGCCCAACCCTAGTAGGTATTGGATTAAATAATAAAAACGAATTTCTATTATTTAATTAATAACTAAGTCATACTTAATTATTATGGGCAAAAACATTCCTTTTAATTTGAATTTATGTTATCTCAATTAAGTCTTACTTAATTATAATAAAATTCAAATAATCATCAATTAATTTAAATCCATAATTTAAATTAACTATTCCATTAAGTGCTCTATTTGTGCGACCCTATAGGCTATTATTTAATTGGCAATAATTTTATTCTCTAATAAAATTATAAATAATGAGCGGTATCTAGTAATACATCATTGTTACCCAATTAAACAATAATTATATCGTGATTAGATAAAACCTTTCGTGATTAATGTTTTTCGTGTAATATAATCCCTTTAACCATACATATTATAGATTAAACTCGAGGCATGTATTTAGTCATCCTCTTCAACATTTAATCCGGGTTTACTTGATCCATGAGTAGATTATCAAGACAAATCATTATTTGAGCATGGCCATGCTTTTATAATCTCACTCAATCAAGAGGCCAATAATATCTCTCCTAATTATAGGAGGGTTAAATCCTTTATCTATCATTCATATTTCTCATACGACTCATGATATACCCGATGTCCATTTTTATCATCACCCGATTAAAAGTAACTTTTAATGTAGTCAAAGTATATTAATCCTCGTATAGAAATATAATGATATCAAGTCAAAGGATCGTTACACCATTATTACTGTGAGTCTTTCTTATGACTTTATTAAACATGAAGAATCTCACTGTGGGTCTGTCCAGTACCATGTACTCTCACATGTACCTATGTATTGACTTTAGTATCCCCATACTTATAACCAATGAGATGTGGTTATCTTGTCAAACAACATACTAGTCTATCTATGTATTATTATTGTCCTATATAATAATACTCGACTATGGACCTTAAACTATACAATTTGTATCATGATTCTAAGGACATTTATTATGCTAACAAAATATCGCAGTAATTAAGGTCATAATAAATACATTTATTGAATGATCAACTAACATAAAGATTTAAAAGAATAATGTATTGCCTCTAGGGCACCTACACTATCACACACTATATATATTATTAACAATACAGAATGATATTGTAATCTATTACAGTGCCTAAAATCGCCACGTACACGTAGTGAAACATTTGTCCAGTCATCTTCAAAATTGTGAAGTTTACAATTCTATTTTTCATTGTCCTTCTCTTTTCAGGTTCTTTATTTCTTCTTTCCCCAGTTACATACCACAATGTAATAATTATTTGTCATTATATAATCTAAAGTTGTTAGATTAAAACCGTGTTTCGTTAAAAAATGTTGTTTATTTAGAAAAAAGGTAGATCTTGCGGTATCCTAATATAGTCTCCTAGCCCTCATTATCTTCACTCGTATTTTTAAGTCTCTCTCCATGTGTGAGTTTTGTTATAAACACATACTTATGTTATGTAATGAACCTGTGTTATTTTTATTTGATTTGCAGTGAGTTTAATGGTCCATCAAGGAGAAGCAGCTGGTAATGTGTGCACGGCTGTGAAAACATACCCAAACACTAATTGCTTTTTGCCAGACTGTGTTTCTTGGTGTAAAGGAACATATCACGGCAAAGGACTATGCACTACTATTAACTGCACTTGCAGTTACAAATGTTGATTCTCTTCTTTGTGTTCTACATTTTCGATGATATTTTATAATGTAATCGAATTATTATTAATTAATTAATTATTCTTTTAACATTGAATCTTTGAACCATAAAATTTTTTATGGGTGTTGATATAGTTGTTTTATATATTTTTTACAAGGGATATTATAATATAGCATGATAAGAATTTTCAAAAGAAACTTTATTCAGTGCAATAAAAATATTACCAAAAAATATTTATTCTTAAATATATTTATATTCACTATTCAATACAACAAAATATCAAACTAAAAACTTGTTTATAAAAATTTTTAAATCCACATGTTCAATAATAAAAAAGTTCGAATTTAATATATTAGTTTGAAAACTTGCGAGGTGCTCCGAATCAAGATTAGTCTTTAGGCTCATACAACTACATATAGTTAAGCTCATTTTGGAATGATTTATGTTAGGAATTAAACATGAATCTTGATTATAAGTAAGTCACATGGTATGATCATGTTAAGTCGAATTGTAGCCTTTAACGGCAAACCATCCTAAGGGATACCCATTGAAGGAGTAGCCCATCAACTGATGAGGTTTATGGTAACATTTCCTGTGAGATTCCTGTTATAGATAGTGATCACGTTATTCATTCAGAAGTCATGTTGACTCAATGGATAATCTAGGATATGGAGAGTCAAATAGATGGTGATAGTGACTTGACAATTGTCAAATCCTGAGTCTGACACAACACATAGATTGATGAGAATCTCGGTAAAGAAAATGAAAGCCAACATAAACTTTGCATGTGATCTTGGATTCTGAAATAGAAGAAACATTTTATTTCAATGCATGACAAATTGAAGGGATATTCAAAATAATATATCAAGATACAATCTAGCCTCACTTGTCAAGACTCGCGGGAAGGAATGCAAAAGCAATCTTGCTGAACCTAGAAGATTGTGTTATGTATTATCTAGAAAGCGTTGTAACTTGGTGGTATGTAAACCAAGTTGTGGCAGTAGTATCACTTAAGAAATAGACTTACAGTCTCGGGAGCGAAAGAGAGATATCCCTTCTTGAGTGAAATACTGTGAATTACAGCAGTGGGATTACTTTGTAATCGTAACACATTATTTCTTCTATATAAACCTCAGGTGGCATGTCAAAAAACAAACCATCTGAAAATTTTGAATATATGTGTTCCCTTTTTATTTCCCAAATACAATTTTCTGCTGAAAAATTTAATTTGTATTCAACCCCCTTCTACAAATTAACCTAAGTTGATTGTTAGTTAATAGCAATGTATATGCCTGAATCCAGGTTAGAGATGCATATAAAGTTAATCGGGATGAGTTTTATCCTGATCTTGAAAATTTCTATCTAAATTTGTTCTAGTTTTGATATTGATTAAGTCGGTATTGTCGATATGTCGATAAATATCAAGACATTTTGGTACACTAACTCATGTATGATAAGTTTAAATGTATGAATTAATATTTTTATCAATAAAAATGTAAGTGTGTGTGTCTATAGACACACACACACATATATATATAGTGATACACCAAGAGTATGTGTATATGAAGAACATTAATATTTATTAATTTGAACTTATAAGAAATTGTTGGGTTTCGAGGCTAAAACACAGCGAAAATAATAAATAAAATCGTAGAAATAGAATAAAATTGAAACCCGTCGCAGGATCCATGCAAAAAATAATATTTAATATGAGATATTTACCTAAAAGAGTTTTACGATTATGGTTGTCAAAATGAGATCCTAGCTTCAACCCAACACCATGTATCCCGCCTTAACGATCTACGCCGTAGAGGTATCCACACGAAAGCCGGTACAGAGGAAGTGTGTACTAGCACCAAGAACAGAATTGTTTTCTTCTACCTCTCTCTCTCTCATACCTTTAGGTGCTAGGGTTTTGTGTTTTTATCTAATAAAATCGTAACCCTAATTATAGCCTTAAGAATGTTTATATAGAGAGGCCAAAAACAGTCTTAACCCTAATCCAAGTTAGAGCCTATTAAAACTTGAAATTCTATTTATTTAATAATTAAGTCTAACTCAATTATCAAATAATAACTGAATTTTGGGTTTAGTAATATACAAATTCAAATTCATTTATCTCATTAAATAAGTCCAACTTAATTAATAATAAATAATTTGAATTTCCTATTTAATTCAAATCTGAATTCAAAATAAATATTCCTCCAAACTTTCTTTGTGCGACCCTATAGATTATTATTATGTTGGCGACAATATAAGTATCTCATATTTAAATTATAAACAATGAGCGATATCTAGTAGTACATCATTGCTACCCAAGTAATTATAATTAATCGATAAACGATTAAACCTTTCGTGAATAATGCCCAATATAATATAATCCCTTTAACCAGATATAACACCCTCCAAATCCGGGGTATAGATTTGGGGCATTATTAACAACAATTACCAACTAAACCTGCACAAGCGGAATATAAATATAATAATTACCCCGAACTATCACTACTCAGGATCTTTTAAGGTCTGAGTTTGAAAACAAGAATCCCATACTACACTTTATTACAAACCCAACTAAATAAAACCTGTCTCAAGAACTCACTTTGTTACAAAACCTTATTCTATCTACAGTCTCACTACACAACTTTTATTCAAACTACACAAGACTTTTATTCAACCCAACATTACTACTTATCCTGCTACACCTGATCTGGCAATTCAAAGCTCTCTTCGGGAATAGGAAGGAACACTCTTGGTATAAGAGGGTCCCGCTGCTTGACTCGCTTCTTGACTATGCGGGTTCTGATGGGTTTCATTCTCTACCTTAACTGTAAAACAATAGGAGTAACAATAAAAAGGGATGAGCCAAAATTGCTCAACAAGCCTGCAACAATATATATAGTATAAAGAAAGAGAAATGAGTGAAACAATAAGCTGCTGGTCGGAACAACCATCTGAATCTGTATAGAATAGTAATTTGCCAATGCTGGCGAGTACCAAATGAACAAGACTGGAAACAAGAACCAACATATGCACTATAACCTGCTGATCAGTCAGAATATAGTGCGGATCTATACCCAACTGCATAGACCCAACCAACATAAGGAGTACTCAGGCAACTATGGCCTATTAAATAATGGTCTGGGTAAAACCCAGCCCGTATAATAACCATCCAGTCCAAGGCTTAGCATCCGGAATAATTGGAATGCTATTGATATATCCCAATACTAGGATATACCAAAGTATATGTAACAAGGGTAAAGGAATTGAAAAATGTACAGGGAATTCAATAAATTGAGTAATTCAAGAATTGAAATGAAATTGGAAACAAGCAATAATAATTGGATAACAGTGTATATGAACAATGATTATCAAAGAGAACTGATACGATAGAAAAGAAATATAAATCACTATTCTGAATTTAGAATAGGGGAAAAACTTGCCTTGCGCGTACTTAACCTGGTTTAACTCACCGCCTTCTGACCCTGGCTTGCTTGGCCTTGCTAACATTGAACAAATCATGGAAAGATAGGCATTTAGATAACTTACTATATACGTGTATCTTGAATTGATAACACGCAACCTTATCAGTCTACCCATGCGTTTCTATCTGACTCGTATATATACACATACATTTATACAGCACATAGGTTCACATAATCACATAAAGCACGTAGCACGTAAAGCACATAATCAATTTCTAGATTTATAATTATTTTTAGAATCAATTCTAGACTTATACCTGCATTACTAGTCTCATCTGATTTTATTATAATTTTTCGGGATTTATTCGGCTCAATTATACTCCTACTAGGACCTACGAACTATCAATTATCACCAAACCACTTTCTTTCGGAAGAAATTATAACTTACAACTATTTTTATTGGATTCGTCTCATTTTTCTGAGTCTAGGGGTCTTCGTTTCGCTCAAATCGGACTAACGGTTGAATTATTATGAATTAAACAAGATTTAATTAATTAATAATTAATTATAAATAATTATTAATTAATTAAACAATCCTTAATTATATTTTTAAATAATTAATTAATAATTATTGTATTTTAAAATAATTAATCCCTAATTATTAGGAATTATTATTATTTATTACAAATTATTATTACTTATTCGATCAGATCGATTATTTACAAATAATCAATCGATTTAATTAACTGATACGCTATTTATCAAATAACTACGAATTACTCGAATTATAGACCAACTTAACGATTAATCACTCGTATAACTACGAGCTACTCGCGATTCTCGCCTAATTATCGAACTATTCTATTATTATTGAAACTCATACGATTCGCTAAACAAATAATTATCGATAACTATTATACGATATGAATAATTAGCGCAATATTATTCGAATAACTAACGCTCGAATAATAATTCTAATTACCGAATCATTATTCGCACTATTAACTAATTATTAGATTATTAATTACCTCACTTAATTATTTATAATCCTTATTTACTAATTAATTACCTAATTATTAATTAATTACCCAATTATTAATTAATTAGATAATTAATAAATAATTAGATAAATAATTAAATAATTAATTAAATAAATAAATTCGAATTTATAATTTAATAAAATAAATCAGAAATTATAAATACTATTTTTCAGAATATCAAACTAATTTTTAATTAATTTTTAGAATTATTAAAACTGATTTTTAATTACTAAAATATAAATAATTAATTATTTTATTCAGAAACACAAAAACATAACAGGATTTAGGGTTTTTAGGATTGAACCCGGGTCGAAACCGGGTTGCAACCGGGTCGTCCCCGACCCGATCGGGTCGGGAAGAACACCGCCCTGCAATCCCAGAATCCGCCGCCGGCGGAAATTTCCGGCGAGACGAAACGCTCGATTCCAACTTGCTTCTTCTGCGTTTCTGAGGCACAGCATCACAAAGACGTCCCCCCTTCCTTCCTTCTTCGTCTTCGTCGAACACAGCGCCAGAACCGTGAAGAACACGGCGGCGGCGGCGAAACTCCGGCGATGCTAAAACGGACACCAAACATCACGAAACCGGTACCGTTGGACTCGCACAACAACGATCTACTCATCTCCAACAACAATAACATCAAACAACACACAGAGAATCAAACCCGAATTCAAGAATTAAACCCGAAAACACGAAATTAAAATCAAGTCAACAATCAACAAAAATAATCACATAAACAGAAACTAAGAATCACCAGCTTCAATTTGACTACTTACACGCTCGATTTGGTTTTCGGAATCACCTTCAAAATCGCGATTGATCCTCCTGCCCTGTTCTTCACAGAAACCCTAACCCTAATTCATTTTTCTTTTTCTTTTTATTTTCTGATTTTTCTGTATAATTAACTGATTTAATTACTAATAAATCAGGTATTTATATTTATGATAATAATACCCCTAAGTTAAATTAAGGGTCTAATTATACTCCTAATAAAAATATTTGGCCCCAATTTTTATAATTTTTGGGTATTAATATTGAATTTTTAAATATCCAATAATTATAAAATAAATACTAAAAAAATTCCCAAAAATTGTGAAAATTACAAAAATACAAAGAAAATGATATATGATAATTTCATGATCATATAAAAATAAAAATATAATTTTTGTGGGGTTTTTGGTACCCGAAGGGGTCCGGAAAAGTCGTTTTTCGCGAAAAAAGTTAATTTATAAAACGTCTAGGGGTTCAGAATAACGATATGGTATAGGGAATTTTTAATAAAATAGAGCCAATGATTTTGTTTGAAATACGGGCTTTTAAAACATAATTTTGAGCTGTACAGGTTTTAATATAATATATATAACTGACGATAAAACGCTCAATAAATATCCAAAAGACGTTTGGATCAAAACAGCCAACACATAACACATAGCAGTTATGGTTTAACAACTTAACATATTTAATCACATAATAATACACATAATTTATCATTATTATAATATAATACAAGCGTAATTCCTCGGTCGTTACATTCTCCCCCCCTTAACAAGATTCTGTCCTCAGAATCACACTATGCAAATAACTGAGGATACTTTGCTAACATTTCACTTTCAAGCTCCCAGGTTGATTCTTCAACCATTGGGTTTCTCCACAAGACTCTTACTAATGACACAGACTTATTTTTTTAATACTTTCTCTTGACGATCTAAAATCCTTATTGGCTGCTCTATATACGATAAATCTGCCTGAAGTTCTACTGGTTCATATTCTATTACATGCCTTGTATCAGGATTATACTTCTTAAGCATAGATACATGAAATACGTTGTGAATGTGCTGTATATGGGGTGGTAGAGCTAACTCGTACGCAACCTTCCCAATTTTCTTCAAAATCTCAAATGGTCCAACGTATCGTGGCTTCAATTTCCCTTTATTGCCAAATCTGGTCAATCCTTTCCATGGAGATATTTTGAGCAATACGTGTTCTCCTTCCTGATAGTCCATATCCTTCCTTGCTTGGTTTGCATATTTGCTTTGCCTGTTTTGCGCTGCCTCGATTCGTTTTCGAATAAGTTCAATCTTTTCTTTTGTCTGCTGAATTAATTCTGGACCCAAAATCTTGCGTTCTCCAACTTCATCCCAATGCACTGGTGATCTGCATTTCCTCCCATATAATGCTTCATACGGTGGCATTCCAATACTAGCGTGATAGCTGTTATTATAAGAGAATTCCACTAGGGGTAAATGTTCATCCCAACTACCTTCAAAATCGATCGCACAAACTCGTAGCATGTCTTCAATCGTTTGAATTGTCCTTTCACTTTGACCGTCAGTTTGCGGATGATAGGCTGTACTCATATTCAACTTCGTTCCTAGACATTCTTGGAATTGTCTCCAAAATCTTGAATTGAAACGAGGATCTCGATCCGATACAATCGATACTAGTACTCCATGACGCATCACAATTTCTTTAAGATATAAGTGCACTAGCTTGTCCAGTGAAAATTTCTCTTTAATTGGAAGAAAATGTGCTGATTTCGTCAATCGATCAATAATAACCCAAATTGCATCGTGATTTGCTTTCGTTCTTGGAAGTCCCACTACGAAATCCATCGCTAGATGTTCCCATTTCCATTCTGGAATATCTAACGGTTGCAATAACCCACTCGGACATTGATGTTCTGCTTTAACTCGCTGGCATGTGTAGCATTTACTCACCCATTCTGCTATCTCCTTCTTCATATTCGGCCACCAAAAGTTTTCCTTTAAATTGCGATACATTTTCGTGCTTCCTGGATGAATGGAATACTTCGAATTGTGCGCATCTCGCATAATTTCTTCTTTTAGTTCTGCCACGTTAGGGATCCATATTCTTGACGCAAAACGTAAAATTCCTTCATTATCTTTCTGAGTTGTAATCTCTTCTCCCGTTAAGTCGTCGTCTTGACTCATTACTTTATCTTGACAACGGCGAATCTTTTCTAGCAACCCTGGTTGAAAAGTCATAGCGTAGATAGTTCCTGCAGATTCATGGGGAATACAAATCTCAATTTCCAATTTGTCGAATTCTTTAACCAATTCTTCACATGAAGTTAACCGATTCAACCTTTCTTTTCTGCTCAGCGCATCTGCTACAATATTTGCTTTTCCTGGATGATAACTGATTGTAACATCATAATCTTTAATCAATTTCAGCCATCGATGTTGTCGCATGTTCAGTTCCTTTTGCGTGAAAATATACTTCAAACTTTTATGATCCGTGTAGATTTCGCATTTTTCACCGTACAGATAATGTCTCCAAAGCTTCAATGCAAATACAATTGCTGCCAATTCCAGATCATGCGTAAGATATTTCTTCTCATGAGGTTTAAGTTGTCTCGAATTATATCCAATGACGTTACCATGTTGCATTAACACACATCCTAGCCCGCGATACAAAGCGTCACTGTAAATAACAAAATTTCCTTGCTCGTCTGGCAGTACTAATACTGGTGCAGTCACCAACCGATTCTTCAACTCTTGAAAACTTTCTTCACACTTACTATTACATTCAAACTTTTCACTTTGTCGAGTTAACTTGGTCAACGGTGTCGTTATCTTCGCAAAATCTTTGACAAATCTTCGATAATATCCTGCCAATCCTAAGAAACTTCGAACCTCTGTCGGCGTCTTTGGTCTTTCCCAATTCAACACAGCTTCAATCTTTGCTGGATCAACTTGAATGCCTTCTCTACTGATGATATGACCTAGAAACTGCACTTCTTTCAACCAAAATTCACATTTTGAAAATTTTGCATAAAGCTGCTCCTTTCGTAATATCTCCAATGTCGTTCTTAAATGTGCTGCATGTTCTTCTTCCGTCTTTGAGTAGATCAAGATGTCATCAATAAATACAATGATAAACTTATCCAAATACTTCTTGAATACTCGATTCATCAAATCCATAAACGCTGCAGGTGCATTCGTCAATCCAAAAGCCATCACAAGAAATTCATAGTGTCCGTACCTCGTTCTAAACGCTGTCTTTGGAATATCCTCGGCCTTGATCTTTAACTGATGATAGCCTGATCATAAGTCGATTTTCGAAAACCATGATGCTCCTTTTAGTTGATCAAATAAATCATCGATGCGAGGTAAAGGATATTTATTCTTGATAGTTAACTTGTTCAGCTCACGATAATCGATACACAGTCGCATACTACCATCCTTCTTTTTCATGAACAATACTGGTGCGCCCCATGGGGACACACTTGGCCTTATAATTCCTTTATCGAGAAGTTCTTGCAACTGCTTTGCTAATTCCCTCATTTCAACAGGTGCCATTCAATATGGAGCTTTCGAAATTGGTTCAGTCCCTGGCGTCAAGTCAATAGTGAACTCGATTTCTCGATCTGATGGAAGTCCTGGTAGTTCGTCTGGAAAAACATCAAGAAATTCACAAACTACAGGAATATCTTCAATCTTCGAATTACCCTTATCAGCATCCTGTACATAGGCTAAATAAGCTTGACATCCTTGGCGTAGCAATCTTCTCGTCTGCATTATTGATAGGAATTTCTGCTTTTGCTTCTTACCTTTAAATATTACCGTTTTATTTTCTTCAGTTTACAATTTCACTCTTTTATTCGCACAGTCAATCTGAGCATTATTACTAGATAGCCAATCCATTCCTAGAATAACATCAAACTCCCCTAACCTAAAAGGTATCAAATCAACTGAAAAATGACATCTCCCTATCTCAATATCACAACTCGGGCATACTCGATCTACTGCAACCTGATCATCATTTGCTAATTTTATGACTAACACTTCATCTAACCACTAGATCTCACAATCTATCTTAGAGATAAAATCTTCAGAAATAAAAGACCTAGTAGCTCTTGAATCAATCAATACCAAAGCATTTACGGAATTTACAGGGAGTGTACCTGCAACCGCATTCGGACTCTGTACCGCTTCCTTCATTGACATATTGAAAGTCCTTGTTCTAGGCTGATTTTGATATGGTAGTGGAGGTGGAGGTAATGCTAAAACTCTTGGAATACTAGCGGCCATTGCAATTTCTCTACAGTCTCTGGCGATATGTCATTTTCTCCCACATTGGAAACAAGTAACTTCTGCTTTTCCCATCGGACATTCTCCAGAATAGTGTCCCCTTTGCTTGCACTTGAAACACGTGACATTTGGCTTGTTGCAAATTCCCGTATGCTTTCTATCACACGTTCTGCAATCAGGTATAGGCGGTCGAATAAGCCTTTGCTGAGTTGGGGCAGGTAGTCGATTACCCATCCTCTGGTTGTTTTGTTCTGGCCTCCTAAAGTTTACTTTTCCTTGAGCTTGAAATCCCGGCCTTTTGTTGAAACGATTCTGAAAATTTCCTGGTCCTTTCTCTTTCTGAGCTGCTTCGCTTTCACCTTCAATAATCATAGCCTTCTGAACAACAGCCGTATAAATTGTCAGTTCAAACACAGCTACTCTGCTACGAATCCATGGTTTCAGTCCTTGATGGAATCTCTTGGCCCGCTTCTCATCCCTATCCACTTGCTCTAGAATAAATCTTGTCAATTCAGTGAACTTGGTCTCATAATCCGCAACCGATAAGTTGTCTTTCTTCAGCTCCAGTAATTTGATCTCCATCTGGTTCTTCATAAAATGAGGAAAATATTTCTCCAAGAAAAGATCAGTGAATCTATCCCAGTCACTACATCTTCTTCTTCCAAAGCTTTCTTCGATTCCCACCAGTAATTAGCTTCGCCTTTCAGAAAGTAGCTAGCGAAATCCGTCTTCCGTTCTTCCTCAACCTTTACTAACGAAAAAGCCTTTTCCATCTCTTTCAGCCAAGCTCTCGCTTTTGTAGGATCCGTGGAACCCATAAATTCCGGTGGCTTAACCGACTGAAATTGCTTGAAAGTGACCGTAGGTGCTGCTGGGGGTACTTGTTGTCCTGGATGAGCGGCTTGCTGTAACATCTATTGCTGGAACTGCTGCTGTTGCTGCTGCATTTGTTGTTGCATCATCAACATCTACTGTTGCATGAGATTAAACATCTGATCCATCTGGTTATTATTATTTTGGCCCTCGGTGTTTCCATTTGATGAGTCGGGTTGTGCTTTTCTTTTAGGTGCCATCTTTCTGGTAAATAAACAATGGGTCTTCTTTAATAACAATATATTAAACGTATGTTAAAACAGTTGATTTGGGAAAATAAAACGGCTTATTAAATAACTGAATAGATAAAACAGCATGATATGTTTTTTTTAAAAAAAAATTTTTTTTTTTTAAAAACATAAGGGTACAACATGATCGTAAATAAAACTACATTTGTAAATATGCAATGGTACTGAAATAAATGTAAATGCTTAAATAACTGGAAATAAAATAAAGAAAACATGCAAAAGATTATCTCATATATATAGGTAGAACACCAGCTACAGGTGTCAGTTCTTGATACAAAAACCTATGATATAACAGTCGTACTGCTACTACTATCAGTCAAAGTCAGTAGCTATACTCATACCAACTAGTCATACAATACTATACTGCCTCTATCTATAAAATATACATAATACAACACTCATCGATCTGCTAGTCTCAAAATCCTGGTGGTACATGGCTCAACTCCTCCTGCAATGCCTCTAGCACTGCCTCGGTAAGTCCTAATGCTCGGCGATATGCTGTCTCCGTACTAAGATCCTGCTGTCTCAAATCAGTAAGCTGCTGAGAACTAATCCGATGAATCTGATGTAGCCTCTCTCTCAGTATATAATCTGGTCGTAATGCTCTGACAGGACCATCTACCTACGTCTCATACAATCCAAGGATCTCTCTACACTGGTTCTGCCATCTAATCCTCTCCTCCCTCTCTGTCTGAAAGCGCTGGTAAGTCACTGTATGATGCTCATGAAGATCAGTGCTAGAACCTCGAGAAGGTAATGGTCCATCTACCACGATCTCATCCATAAACTCTAGCTGAGAAAACTGATAAACTCCCGGAACAGGTGCATAAATGGCTAATGGTGCAGGGAATAAGACAGGCGGCTCCATAGGTGCATACACTGGCGGTTCTGCCTCTGGCTCCATCTATGGCATCTCTGGAATCTCGACTGCTGGTATAGGAATCTGGCATAGGTATCTCTGGTGGTGGTCCAGGTGGCAATGGTGGAGGTGGTGGCAATGGAGGTAAGATCTGCTCTGACACTGGGGCTAATACCGGTGCAACCACTGGATCTGTCTCGGTCCTCTCCGTAGACGATGATAAAGAAGCCATCTAATATACATAAAAATAATAACACAAAAACAATCAAATCACAATCCTAAAACTCATAACTTCTAATCACATAAACAAATAATCCTAACACTCTTACTTCTATCCTATCTCATTTTCCTATCTTATCTTAGCCCTAACATTCTTGTTTTCAAAAGTCAAACCTAAGCTCTGATGCCAACTATAACACCCTCCAAATCCGCGGTATAGATTTGGGGCATTATTAACAATAATTACCAACGAAACCTGCATAAGCGGAATATAAATATAATAATTACCCCGAACTATCACTACTCAGGATCTTTTAAGGTCTGAGTTTGAAAACAAGAATCACATACTACACTTTATTACAAACCCAACTAAATAAAACCTGTCTCAAGAACTCACTTTGTTACAAAACTTTATTCTATCTACAGTCTCACTACACAACTTTTATTCAAACTACACAAGACTTTTATTCAACCCAACATTACTACTTATCCTACTATACCTGATCTGGCAATTCAAAGCTCTCTTCGGGAATAGGAAGGAACACTCTTGGTATAAGAGGGTCCCGCTGCTTGACTCGCTTCTTGACTATGCGGGTTCTGATGGGTTTCATTCTCTACCTTAACTGTAAAACAATAGGAGTAACAATAAAAAGGGATGAGCCAAAATTGCTCAACAAGCCTGCAATAATATATATAGTATAAAGAAAGAGAAATGAGTGAAACAATAAGCTGTTGGTCGGAACAACCATCTGAATCTGTATAGAATAGTAATTTGCCAATGCTAGCGAGTACCAAATGAACAAGACTGGAAATAAGAACCAACATATGCACTATAACCTGCTGATCAGTCAGAATATAGTGCGGATCTATACCCAACTGCATAGACCCAACCAATATAAGGAGTACTCAGGCAACTATGGCCTATTAAATAATGGTCTGGGTAAAACCAGCCCGTATAGTAACCATCCAGTCCAAGGCTTAGCATCCGGAACAATCGGAATGCTATTGATATATCCCAACACCAGGATATACCAGAGTATATGTAACAAGGGTAAAGGAATTGAAATATGAACAGGGAATTCAATAAACTGAGTAATTTAAGAATTGAAATGAAATTGGAAATAAGCAATAATAATTGGATAACAGTGTATATGAACAATGATTATCAAAGAGAACTGATACGATAGAAAAGAAATATAAATCACTATTCTGAATTTAGAATAGGGGAAAAACTTGTCTTTGCACGTACTTAACCTGGTTTAACTCACCGTCTTCTGACCCTAGCTTGCTTGGCCTTGCTAACACTGAACAAATCATGGAAATATAGGCATTTAGATAACTTACTATATACGTGTATCTTGAATTGATAACACGCAACCTTATCAGTCTACCCATGCGTTTCTATCTGACTCGTATATATACACATACATTTATACAGCACATAGGTTCATATAATCACATAAAGCACGTAGCACATAAAGCACATAATCAATTTCTAGATTTATAATTATTTTTAGAATCAATTCTAGACTTATACCTGGATTACTAGTCTTATCTGATTTTATTATAATTTTTCGGGATTTATTCGTCTCAATTATACTCCTACTAGGACCTACAAACTATCAATTATCACCAAACCACTTTCTTTCGGAAGAAATTATAACTTACAACTATTTTTATTGGATCCGTCTCATTTTTCTGAGTCTAGGGGTCTTCGTTTCGCTCAAATCGGACTGACGGTTGAATTATTATGAATTAAACAAGATTTAATTAATTAATAATTAATTATAAATAATTAATTATAATTAAACAATCCTTAATTATATTTTTAAATAATTAATTAATAATTATTGTATTTTAAAATAATTAATCCCTAATTATTAGGAATTATTATTATTTATTACAAATTATTATTACTTATTCGATCAGATCGATTATTTACAAATAATCAATCGATTTAATTAACCGATACGGTATTTATCAAATAACTACGAATTACTCGAATTATAGACCAACTTAATGATTAATCACTCTTATAACTACGAGCTACTCGCGATTCTCGCCTAATTACCGAACTATTCTATTATTATTGAAACTAATACGATTCGCTAAACAGATAATTACCGATAACTATTATACGATACGAATAATTAGCGCAATATTATTCGAATAACTAACGCTCGAATAATAATTCTAATTACCGAATCATTATTCGCACTATTAACTAATTATTAGATTATTAATTACCTCACTTAATTATTTCTAATCCTTATTTACTAATTAATTACCTAATTATTAATTAATTACCCAATTATTAATTAATTAGATAATTAATAAATAATTAGATAAATAATTAAATAAATAATTAAATAAATAAATTCGAATTTATAATTTAATAAAATAAATCAGAAATTATAAATACTATTTTTTAGAATATTAAATTAATTTTTAATTAATTTTTAGAATTATTAAAACTGATTTTTAATTACTAAAATATAAATAATTAATTATTTTATTCAGAAACACAAAAACATAACAGGATTTAGGGTTTTTAGGATTGAACCCGGGTCGAAACCGGGTTGCAACCGGGTCGTCCCCGACCCGATCGGGTCGGGAAGAACACCGCCCTGCAATCCCAGAATCCGCCGCCGGCGGAAATTTCCGGCGAGATGAAACGCTCGATTCCAACTTGCTTCTTCTGCGTTTCTGAGGCACAGCATCACAACGACGTCCCCCCCTTCCTTCCTTCTTCGTCTTCGTCGAACACAGCGCCGGAACCGCGAAGAACACGGCGGCGGCGGCGAAACTCCGGCGATGCTAAAACGGACACCAAACATCACGAAACCGGTACCGTTCGACTCGCACAACAACGATCTACTCATCTCCAACAACAATAACATCAAACAACACACAGAGAATCAAACCCGAATTCAAGAATTAAACCCGAAAACACGAAATTAAAATCAACTCAACAATCAACAAAAATAATCACATAAACAGAAACTACGAATCACCAGCTTCAATTTGACTACTTACACGCTCGATTTGGTTGTCGGAATCACCTTGAAAATCGCGATTGATCCTCCTGCCCTGTTCTTCACAGAAACCCTAACCCTAATTCCTTTTTCTTTTTCTTTTTATTTTCTGATTTTTCTGTATAATTAACTGATTTAATTACTAAGAAATCAGGTATTTATATTTATGAAAATAATACCCCTAAGTAAAATTAAGGGTCTAATTATACTCCTAATAAAAATATTTGGCCCCAATTTTTATAATTTTTGGGTATTAATATTGAATTTTTAAATATCCAATAATTACAAAATAAATACTAAAAAAATTCCCAAAAATTGTGAAAATTACAAAAATACAAAGAAAACGATATATGATAATTTCATGATCATATAAAAATATAATTTTTATGGGGTTTTTGGTACCCGAAGGGGTCCGGAAAAGTCATTTTTCGCGAAAAAGTTCATTTTGTAAAACATATAGGGGTTCAGAATAGCGATATGGTATAGGGCATTTTTAATAAAATAGAGCCAATGATTTTGTTTGAAATACGGGCTTTTAAAACATAATTTTGAGCTGTACAGGTTTTAATATAATATATATAACTGACGATAGAACGCTCAATAAATATCCAAAACACGTTTGGATCAAAACAGCCAACACATAACACATAGCAGTTATGGTTTAACAACTTAACACATTTAATCACATAATAATACACATAATTTATCATTATTATAATATAATACAAGCGTAATTCTTCGATCGTTACATCAGATGTTACAGATTAAAATCAAGGCATGTTATGTGTCATCCTCTTCATGGTTTAATCCAGGGTTCCTTGATCAATGAGTAGACTATCATTTCAAATCAATATTTGATCACGGCGCCACACATTTTATAGTTTAGCTCACACCAGAGATCAATAATATCATTCCAAAATAGGAGGGTTAAATCCTTTCTAGATCATTCATATTTTTCATATGATTCATAATATACCCAATGTCACAGCCCGAAAATATAACTAAAAGATAACAACTGATAAACATAATTTTTATAAACGGCTGTTTATAACATAATCCAAGATCGCAAAGGTTCAGTGTTTGAACAGTCCAACATTAACAACTATTACATAGCTACCAGTCCTCACACTAACGCTGGCTATACTACCTGACCTCTCACATATGCCTCTGCATCTACATTGATAGACTTACGAGCAATCTTCTTGAATCTAACCATACTTGCTAGATGAAATAACATGAATAAATAACAAGAAGTGAGCCAAATGCTCAACAAGTGATAAAATGAGACATAAATTAACAATACAACAAGTAATAATTTAAAGTTGGGGTAGATGGCATCATTATTATAGTCAAAATTGTTTTTTAATCAATCACTGCTCAAAAATCCTTTTATGACACTATGGATTACAGTCGGTGATCAGACGCAAGTAATCCCGATTCTCGCTGGGTTCTAACACATTTTAATTGGGATCTCCAACCACAAAGAGCACTTAGAGCATCTTCAATGATGTTAGGTAAAATGATTGGCTAAAATAATTTAGAATAATTGATACATAGAATTTGCTGAACCTGTAATGCAATTTTACGCGGTGGAGTTGGCTATAATGATTAGCTATATTTCAAAAATAAGTTGTAATTATTATTTCAAGTTATTCTAAAGAGAAAGTATTATTTTTATATGGTAATTGATGACGTGGAATTTCACTACAGGCTAGCTGGGGTTCAACAAATGATAAGGGTTTTGTCCCATTGGAATGATGATTTTTTTTGGATATTCTCTATAATTTTTATTTTTGGTATGCCACCTAGATTTTTAGTTAAGGGCTTCTTATGGTTGGGGATGCTCTTAGCTAAAAACTGAGTTGGCATATCAAAACTAAAAAATATAGTCAATCTCTTCAAAAAGTCACATGTCAACCATATTCACCCCTTGTCTATAATTATAGTCAACCTCCTATGGATGACTATATTTGTCGATCCACTACAGGCCTGTAAAAAATCTGTAGGAAGATTACACATCAGTTATTACCATATTAAAGTGATATATAATATTTATAACAATCTAAAATATCAATAACATATTGTTTTTAAATTATAGTCAACCAATATAGCCAATACTCTTGAAACAAAACGTTTTACAGGTTCGGCAATTATTACGTAATATGTTACAAGTCCAATTTAGCCAACCATTATAATCAACTCCATTGGAGATGCTCTAAAAGTTTAATCATAATAGAGTAAATGAATAAATAAGATAATGATTATTATAATTGAACCAATTTAAAATATGAATGAAAAGAAGACTGGTTGTATAAATATGAGTTAATTGTGGGTTATAGAATTCAGAAAATAAAGTGAGAGATAGAATGAGATGAGTTGATCTTTAATTTGGAAATTATTGAGTAAAACAAATTGAATGATATTTTTAAATCGTTAGTTGTTGGATTATAAGTTAAGTTGAAGTTGAAATTGAATATTTATTCTACTTACAAAAATAGGAGTTTAAAAGAATTATTACGATTTATTTAATGAATGTGGTATAATTACATTATTTTATTACATTGAATGATGTGTGAATTTTATTGGAAGATATTATTTTCAAAAGGGAATTAAAAACTAATTATTTGAGTGATTAATTATTTTAATATTTGGACTAATAAATTTAGAATTTGGATTATTTTGTCATTAGCTAAATTATTGTTTTTAAATTAATTGAACGCTAGACTCAATAGATATGAGTTATTTGGAGTAATATTATTTTTATCCGGCTCGACAAGAATTTTATTGGATTATTATATTCTGCTGAATATCAGTTATTGGTTTATTTATTAGAAATTTTTTAGTCCGAAAAATTTGGAAAATTCTCAGGAACTTGGGATATTTTATTACGAGTAGTGCAAATCAAAACAAAGGCAAGTTTATTCTGTTATCCCTGATCTCTACCCAGTATTTTAAAACAAAAAAAATTCAGAATTCGATTCAACCCCCATTTTGTAACTCTGTTGTTGCATTGTTGGGAAATAACAAAATTATACGGAAAAATGATTTTAAACATCTGAAATAAATAATAAACCGATGTTTATTTCCATGTTAGACATAAGTAAAAAACTGATATAAAAAATGTTGCTTTTTAACATCAACCACAAATACATCAGTAAACAAACACAGACATCGGTCAGAAATCCATGTCTATGAGCAAATTTCTAGTAATGGTAACGGATACCACCAAAATATGAACAATTTTTTTTGTTTTGAAAGGTGAACTTTTGAGATATCCACCACTGTCTCATATCCGATGCAATTGTTACAATTTTTCCGAAAATATCATATAAATCATTCTCATAAAAGTTACTGAAACCTGTAATAGAACACACAAAAATATCAAGACTGAACACACTAACATCCCAAAAAAATGGGCACTAATCACAATATTAATAACAAGATACTCAACAATATTTTATCTAAAAATAATTAGATCTCATTTTTATTGAAAAAATCGATAAATAATTAGAAGAGAGTTTAAGAGAGTGAACGAAAAAGGAGAGGAAGGATCAGAAAGTGAAAATGAGGCGACTGAAAGTCAAATCTCAAACCCTAATATATGGTAGACCTAAAAAAATAAGAAGTTACTATATTTAAATTCAACGAAACAGATATGTGTGTTCCAAGGAACCAGAAGTTATTGTTTTGCTAGAAGTTATTGTGTTGGGTTACATGGTATCGAACATTATGTCAAATGAGATTTTTATTGGGTTATTGTGGTATTTTAATATAAATTTTTTTAGTGTGCATCGGGAATATAAAATTGGCTCATTTTAATTGGTAGAAACTTTTTTATGCAGGAAATTCACCATCATAAAAGAATATCAATCAATCAAATATAATTATATTATGATGAGGATGTTAATAAAATATGGAATCGATTGGCCAGTACAATCAGAAATGTAGCTACAGATATATTAGGTGTTACTTCAAGAAAGGTTCAGGTGCAGAAGGAAGCTTGGTGGTGGGACCAGGAGGTGCAGTAGCGAGTAAAAATTAAACATGATCGTTTTAGGGAACTTTTATGTTGCCAAGATAATGAACAAGTTGATATAAGAAGAATTTTATATAAGGAAGCTAGATGTATGGCTAAGAAGACAGTAGCGGAGGCAAAATCAAAGGCGTATGAGGCTATGTATAATCACCTTGGTACAAAAGAGGGTCAAAATGGTATTTATAGATTGGCGAAGGTTAGAGAAAGGAGGAGAAGAGATTTAGGTTTTGTTAAGTGTATAAATGATGTTAATGGACACGTGCTAGTGAAGGATAAGGATATTCGGAACAGATGGCATAACTATTTTAGGGAGTTATTTAATGAGGAGAGAATCGGTGTTAGGGAGATAGGAGCAGATAGTGAGTCTAGCTTTGACTTTGGTGTTCAGCCTTCTATGAGCAGAGCCGAAGTTAAGGGAGCATTATATAAGATGGGGAGAGGTAAAGCTACGGGTCCGGATCAAATACCTATAGAGTTATGGTTGTGTTTGGGTTAAGAGGGAGAGCAATGGCTAACGAGGTTATTCGACAATATACTTCAGACTAGTGACATACCGCAGGAATGGAGGCTTAGCATGGTAGTGCCGATCTATAAAAATAAGGGAGATGCACAGGACTGTAGCAATTATCGTGGTATTAAACTTTTAAGTCATACTATAAAATTATGGGAAAAAGTGATTGAAACTAGGTTAAGAAGTAAGGTGGAAGTGTCAGAAAATTAATTTGGTTTTATGTCGGGCAGGTCGACTTTGGAAGCAATTCACCTTCTTAGACAGTTGATGGAGAAATATCGTGTATATAGTAAAGACTTACACTTGGTGTTCATAGGTTTGGAGAAAGCATATAATAGTGTTCCGCGTGAGGTAATTTGGGAAAGTTTGGTGGCTAAAGGGGTGCCATGGATATATTTGAGGGCGATACAAGAAATGTATTTTCAGGTAAGGACATGTGTTCGAACACCGGTTGGGGATACACATTATGTTCCGGTAGGAATAGGACTTCACCAAGGATCCTCACTAAGCCCATTTCTTTTCACAGTTATAATGGATGTTCAAACTAGGTGGATTCAGGATAGTGTACCTTGGTGTATGTTATTCGCAGATGATATAGTCATAATTAAGGAGACAAGGGTTGCAGTTAATGTAACATTAGAGCGATGGATGTATATATTGGAGTCTAATGGATTGCGGGTTAATCGGTCTAAGGAATATTTGTGGTGTAACTTTAGTAATCAACCGAATGATGTGGGGGTGGATGTTCTGATGGCCGATCAAGTACTGCTCCCCAAAGATAATTTCAGGTATTTGGGTTCTGTTTTGCATAAGGAAGGGGGGATAGATGCGGATGTTACACATCGTATCAAATCAGGATGGCTAAAATGGAGGGCTGCTACAGGAGTATTGTGTGATAGGAGGGTTCCTTCCAGAGTAAATTACAGGGTAGCGATCAGACCGGCCTTGTTATACGGGTCGGAGTGTTGGGCATTGAAAAAGGCTCAAGAGTGTAGGTTAGAGGTGGCGGAAATGAGAATGTTAAGGTGGATTTGTGGGCATACCATATTGGATAGATTTTCAAATGGGTTTTTCATGAATACTTTACGAGTTGCGCCTATTGCAGAAAAAGTGAGGGAAGGTCAACTGCGTTGGTTTGGGCATATTAGGCGAAGAAGGGTAGCTGCTCCAGTGCGCGGGGTGGAGGATTTAGTGGTATCGGCATCAAGAAGGAGAAGGAGGCCAAGGAGGACTTGGACTGATCTACTCACGTTGGACTTAAGGGCCCTAAACCTCAGTGCTGACATGACCTCGGATAGGAGATGTTAGGAATATGGTGGGTACATGATGATAAGCCAAACAAAACATCTTAGTAGATTTAACTTAGTGTATTTTGTAGCACCCGACGGATAATCAATTATAATCCCGACGGATAAATCTTTATAGTCCCGACGGATGACTAATTGATATCCACCGGGTGAGTAGCTTATGTAATAATAAGTCATGAAGCACATTTCTGCAAATAACTTTGTATAGATTCTGCAGTAGCTTGTGAATCATGTAGACTGCTAGTAGATGTGCAGAATAGGTTGATTAAGTGTAAATAAAAGATGTCTTATAATTATGCACAAATGAAATGGAGTCAAGTGATAAATGGCTACCCGGCGGATGATCAACAAAGCTACCCGACGGATGATCAACAAGGCTACCCGACGGATAACGAGCATGTACCCGACGGATGATCAATTCAAACATTTGTTGACAGTGACAACACAGTTACATGCGTTGGGTGTTTGCAAAAGGAATGTGGCAGTCTGTTTAGCAGGAAAATGAGAACAAATAAGCATTACCATTTTCATGAAAGCTATGAAGATTTTCAAAGAAGCTGGAATAGAGTAATGAAGTAGCATAGAGTTAGACTTGATAGTTTTGTTTTATTATCTTGTCTTTTTGCTATGTAAACTTGGTGATATATAAACCAAGTGCAGCAAGTAGAATAACAATGAACGAGACTAAGAATATACATTCTCATAGAAACATTTGTAAGCTGTATCTTGTAGCATTTCTCTACAAGTTTTAGTTGTTCAAACTTGTAAGCAGCTGCAAGCTTATTTGAGCTACACAAGGTTCTCTCTCGATATATATATATATATATATATATATATATATATATATATATATATATATATCTGGTGGATACATTCAAATCCACCCAAAAGTTTTAAAGACTTGTGTTTTTATTACTTGTGTTTTGATTTCTATAATTTTGTCATTCCGCACCTTGCAAATCAAACACTTATATATACTATCAGAACCATTTTTCATAAATATCAAAAAGAATCCAGAATTACATTCAACCCCCCCCCCCTTTGTAATTCTTGTTGTATTGTTAGGGAATAACAATTGGTATCAGAGCGAGCTCTTGAAGTACAAAGAGTTTAAAGATCACAACAAAATAGCAAGATGAACAAGAAGGATGTTGGAGTCAAAATTCCATTTTTGGATAAAGACAAATATCATCACTGGAAGGTGAAGATGCACATACATCTTCTTTCTCAAGATGAGGCCTATGTTGATTGCATAGAGAGAGGCCCTCATGTTCCAATGAGAGTTGCTACTGGAAATGAGCCTTCAGTACCAAGCCTAGGCATGAATGGTCAGATCCTGATATTGAGCAAGTCAGGAAAGACAAGAAGGCCGTGAATATTTTATTCAATGGAGTTGATGGTGACATATTTGACAACATCATCAATTGCAAGATAGCCAAGGAAGTTTGGGACACCATCCAAATTACCTGTGATGGTACTGAGCAAGTTAGAGAGAATAAAATGCAGCTGCTCATTCAGCAATATGAGCACTTCCATTGTGTAGACAGTGAAACTCTCACTGATATTTTTAGTAGGTTTCAAAAACTACTAAATGCTCTGAAGTTACATGGAAGGGTCTATCAGACAAAAGACTCCAATCTCAAGTTTCTTAGATCTCTTCCAAAGGAATGGAAACCAATGACAGCTTCACTGAGAAATTCTCAGGGTTACAAGGAGTTTACCTTGGAGAGACTGTATGGCATCCTAAAAACATATGAGCTTGAAATAGAGCAAGATGAGAGGATGGATAAAGGAAAGAAGAAAGGAGGGTCTATAGCACTGGTTTCTGAGTTGGAGAAAGAGAAAGAGGTGAAGGTAGAAGTTGTTGAGTCTACTTCAAAAGTTTGTGAAAACAAGGGCAAGGGGCTGGTAGCAGAAAATGAAGATTCTTTGAGCCAAGATGATATGGATGATATTGATGAACATCTTGCTTTCCTTTCCAGAAGATTTTCCAAGCTCAAGTTTAAGAAGAACTTTGGAGCAGCTAAGCCAAATAGAAACATGGTCGATAAATCAAAATTCAAATGTTTCATGTGTGGCTTGGCAGGGCACTTTGCCAGTGAGTGTAGAAAGGCAGATTCCAGCAAGAAGAAGTTTGAGCTTGTGGATTATAAACATGATAGGGATAAATAAATCCTGATTGTGTAATTAAATATTATAGTAATTATACATGATTTGGGCTGCTAGGCCCAATAAGAAGATGTATGACATTCAGACCAAAAAGGTTAACACATTGATCAGGCCTGATGGACCAGATCAGGCCTGATGGAACAAAGAAGGCCCAAAAACCCTGAATATTAATTAATTTCGTAATTAATTAATAAGGGAAAAATCAGCTACTGAGAAGAGTCCCAATAAGGACATAAATCCTTGCAGATTAGCCTCTAAGGGACCTATAAGGATAAGGAATCAGTTTCCTACTATTTAGGACTCCAAAGTCCATTCTAATTCAAGAGACTTGATCACCAAGTTTCCTATACCAAGTCCAATTCAAGGACCACCAACATCTATGTAATAACCCCAAAATTTTGGACTTTTTGTAACCCTTATGAATAGTGATTTTGCTTATTATGCTGAATAAGAAAACCTTTCATGCCACACTATGTAGGGGTTCTTTTATTGATATTCTGAGATCTTATTAGTACTCTATATGGTATATAAGTGTATGTAAAGATCGTCAGAATCCAAATTCGAACACTTTGATTTTTCCCGAAAACCCACCATATACAGAAAGAATTAAGTACAAGGTAACATGATTAAAAGGATTTTAATTCAAGGATTATAAGAGAGGATCATAAAAGGAATATAAAATATTGAGAAAGGTTTAAGGGAACCTAAGTAATGAGATCCCGTGTATGATCCCTCAAACGATAAACGAGAACGAAAGTTAAGCGAACCGTATAACAGATCAGTGATCATTAGCCAAGTAATTAGGAGTTAATCAAAGAGGTTAGTGGATGATGATGTCATCACACCAACAAGAAGAAGACAAGTGTGGGAAGATGATATAAGCATGGTGACTTAAGCATGACAAAAAGGAGGGATTGGTTGGTTGATTGTGAACCATTCATTCTTTACCATGGTAAAAAGTTAATTAACAAACAAAAGGATATCAACCAAGCCAAGCAAATTATAACACAAAAATTGACTTCTCATTTCCAAGCAAGAAGCTCTCGGCTTCTTCACCATTTTCAAAGAAAAGAAAATCCAAATTCAAGTTCCAAGCATTGTTAATTTGTGAGGTAATTATCCAAGGTTCCTTATGCATAGATATAGCTATCCTATGAATCTAAGCTTCCATTTCCTTTACAATATCTTCCAATAATTCATGGAAGAAGAGAGTGAATAGTGTTTTCAAGATCTTGAAAATTTTGATCTTGTGTTTTTGTTTAGATATAACTTTGGTAAGGATTTTCAAGGGTGATTCCAAGCTCCTTAGTTACTTTTACTCACCAAGGAAGGTATAATCTCATACCCTAGCCCTACTTTTGTATATTTAGAGTTTTTATGTTTGGTATGGTTCATGAGAAGCATGATTCTTGTATACTTAGAGTGTTGTTGGATTTGTAATGAGTTTGAAGTTGTAAATCTTGATTATTGGTTAATGAACTTAAGTATAGCTTTTAGTTCATGATTTAGAGTAGTATAAATTGGAATCTTGAGATGTTGGGGCTGTTGTAGTAAAGTATGGATGGAGTTTGGTTGTAGTAATTATTGTTGGTTGATTTGTGGATTGATTGGAGTGGTATAAATTTGGTAATCGTGTAAACATAGCCGTCGTAATGCCCGATTTACTTTAGACTGTTTTTGTTCTTAACTTCAGGACCCGTGAACTCACTGTTAGGTTTTGACCATTGCCATGATTAGATAGTTCATGTTAAGAGCTTCGTTTTGGTATGTGGTTCGCTTGAATCCGATGTACTTTTTAGGAGAAACGACCGTTTTAAGTAACGGCGTTTCACGAACGAACCATTACCCCCCTCCTTACTTTGAAACCTTGGTTAAGGCCCTTAAATAACTAATTGGGGTATGAAACAATTATGTAAAGTGGATTAGGCAGTTGATAGGGCACTCGCGAAATAATCGCCTTAAAATTCTTAATGGTTAATTTATTAAAAATGGTGGAGCCGAAGGTACTCGAGCGACTTAAGTGAATCGTTAAGCGCAAAAGCGAACGTTAGGGTCTAATTGGTTAAAGTATAGATTCTTAAGCGACTTTGGTTTAATTCCAACTTATATGATGTTTATAGGTTACCAGACTCGTCCCAGGCCTTTTATCACCCCCAGTCGCTCAGGCAAGTTTTCTACCCGTTATACTGTTGTTGTGATGTATATATGTATATGCATTATCTTGTGATAGATGCATGATGGTTATTAGCAAATCTTGCGATATACTGGAGCATGCTGATATGTTTATATGCATGCCTGTTTCGTAATTTTGATATCTAATTGTTGATTCAAATGCTTATAAGTTGCATAATACGTATGCTAGAGATAAGCAGTAGTTGCGTATACCCTTGGTATAGGAGACCCAAAGGTGAACATTTTCTAAACCGGGAGACGATGTTCCCGAGTATATTATATATTTATATATATATATATATATTTATATATATATAAATATTTTTTAAAACTATTAATCAAATAAGGTTTATTCAATAACTTTATTTTATTTAATAAATATTATTTGGAATATTCATTCGAGGACTTATGACTCCGCTTATTTTATTTAATGAATATTATTTTGAATATTAATTCGAGGACTTATGACTCCGCTCTTTTTATTAATAATATTCTTTATTTTATTAAAAGAATAATGTTTCGATATTTCAAACTTATTTTTGATTATTCAAATAAAGATCGTACTTTCGTATAAGTATATCTTTGTTTATTTATTATTCATTTCAAGTATAAGTTTTAAAACTTCTACTTCAATTATTTTTATAAAGATTATCCTTTATGGGAATATTATTTAAATAATAATATTCAGATATTTTCTAATATATCGGGACTGATTTATTTCATTAAATCAGCATTACTCTAACACTCTTAAAATTGTTTTCGAGTCTTCAAAATGATTTTTAAAAGTTAGGGCGGATCCCAAAACTCATTTTTATATTTAAGATCCTCCTTTCGGAGGGGATTTAAATACTCGCTCAAAACCTGAGGGATCCGGCTCTGTGGCGTATTTTATATTCGCAACAAGGTTGCTGTTTTGATAAAAGAGTTTTTGATTACTTACCCAACACTCGGGAAGTAAAATTCTTGGAACAAGTTAATCCATTAACAGGCACCGCCTGGGAAATATCGGTGAGTTTTCCTTTCCAACTAGATACGACTTCTTGGTGGAGCCGTATCAACAAGCTTCTACTTGGGGAAAGGGGGGACGAGCTTTACGTTTCAGAGTCATGGATTTCATCTGAACTAGGAGTGGCGTAAGTGGTCGAGTGCCGCCGGCCCAGTCTTATTATATTGGCCCAAATGGCCTGGAAGTTCCGCTAAAACGGTCCATTCCTTAGGAGTCCAGGGTTCAGTTGACAAGTTATTCTGACTATTCTCCTCTACATGTAGAAAATGGTGGGGTTGCACTACTGCGACTGATCATCGTAAGTGGTCTTCCTGGCGCGGCAAACTCCCGTAATGAGTTCATCATCCGGTTGGATATTTCTGCAACACTACCCGGAGCATTTCGATCGAAAAGCTACGGATGGGTGATTACCGACGCATTGACAGGGTCAAACAGTTATAATGGTGTTTCCATCAAATGAAGTATCTCGTAACTTCATTTCCTTTAAACAATATTTCAAAGACTGAATCTAGTCAAGTCTTATATTGTAGTCTCATTTATATAATGAACCTTCGAAAACTTATTATACTTTGAACAGTGGTAGTTCAAGTAGATTTCTAAAATGGTATAAGTATAGTGAAGTAATTGGTAACTTCATCTTCCTTTAAGCTTATATCCAGTAAGTAATTACCTTACACTTGATAAAGGTTTCCAGTAAGTTATCCATTTAGATACTTGCATTATTGTTTACACTATATATTATCTTGCGAGCTGTAATGCTCACTCTTGCTTCATTTCTTCATCACACAACAACAGTTAGGAAAGATGGCCAGACTCAAGCAGACCCAGTGCAAGCGCGTGGGAAGCGTCCTGCGTCTTCCCGTTGATATCGTAGCTGCTATAGCTGCAGAGGTAGATCTATTTGTAGATCAGGCATTCTACTTTTGGGAATCAATTATGTATAATTATAACTCCTGGCAGATAATGGCAATTAACTGTAAACTTATCAAGTAATCATTTTGGGTTGTAATAACTTTTAAATTATGGATTCAAGGACTTGTACTTATTTCAATTTCATCTCTGAGACTATAACGTGTTGTGGTGTGTGTTAGTGTGGGGTCACAGCATGAGGATATTTATTATTAATTAAGTTAAGTGATATTGTGGAAAGAAAGACCGTGACGACCCGGATCCCCGACCACAGATCTGGGGGTGTTACAGAAATGGTATCAGAGCTAAGCGTTATAAACCTCAGAGATGATGCGACGATATAATAATAAACTCACAAAGATAATAAAAACTCTTGCCAAGTTCATGGTCGGACTACTTAAAGTAGCGCTGACAGTTAAAACCCTTACGGGAACCCTTATAAGTATCATGATAGTAACTTAGCTCGTTTAATGTGTAGGTGCCTGAGATAGAGAACCCAGAGATGTTCGAGCGTGAGCATGATGAGGCACTGCTAGATGCCGAGGATCAAGAGGAGCCTGAGATGGAGGAGGAGGAGGACCCCTCAGAGGAGTCAGAGACGGAGGTTATTGCGATTTCAGATGAGGAGGACCCGGACGAGGTCCCAGTGGCTGAGGAGCATGTCGGAGCTATGGTAGAGTACACTGGTACCCCTTTACCCTCACTCCCGGTGGTCAGAGCTCCTACCCCTCCACCACTATCTTGGAGACCCTATGATGACAGCTCTAAGACCCATACTCCCGAGCCTAGGCAGACCGAGGAGGCACCCCCAGCGGCTCCGGATTCACCACCTCTCGACCCTGCCCATAGGCGGTCTTTATTAGCTCACGGCTATGTTCAGGATGTTTTGAGGACTCGAGTGGCTGTTGCTGAGGCCCGACTGGATGAGGTCAGGAGAGAGCTGGATGCGGAGAGAGCTGGTAGGCGTGCCCGAGCTCACGAGGCTAGAGCTACCATACCCTGATCCCTGAGGAGGGAGCTGACTGGGATAGAGCTCACGGCCCGTGCGAGACTCCGATCACTCCAGGGGGACAGACATGGCAGGATCTGTCGGGGGGAAGGCTGACTACATTTTCCGTCGTGCGATAGAAAGAGTGTGGGAGCTGACCCGCTCCGGTGTTTGATTCAAGACCAGTGATGTGGTAGTCTAGTCGTCTAGTTAGTCGAGGCCATAGTAAGAGACAATTTTCCGGGATAGTTGACTTGTATATAGTATCCCTTTCTCTGACTAGACAGATAGACTCATGTATTTCACTTTTGGGCAGATGGCTATAGAACTGTTGTACTTTTGACCAGATCAAACTATGTATTTCTCGCAATATGTATATATTTGTTTCCTTTCAGTTCAGTTCTTTAAGTGATGAGATCACTATTTTTATCATTATTATTAGTGCACTTCTTTTAGAACTGTCATAATATAATAGAATTGCGAGATACGTTCTCCCCGTTATAGAACTGTGCAAGGCACAATTTTATGTATGATTGTGACCTAACGTTGAATTTTCCCAAAAATATTATCAGTATCATTCCACCAAGAAGGATTGGAACTAGGGCGAACCCTAGATTTGAGGACCAGGGAAGCCATAACCAGGACGGTAGGAACCAAGAACACTGTGAAGAGGAAGATGAGGAATATGTTGAACAGGATGACTCCCTGTATGAAGAGGAGGAGGAAATATTTGATGTTGAAGGATTTCAGATAGAGGCTGAAGAAGGAGAAACTGAGGTTGAGAAACCAGTACCAAACCCAGACATGGATCCCATGGGACAGTTTATGCAACTACTAAGGCAGAACTTGGAACGTCAACCCAACCCACTCCTTCAAGGAAATAACAATGTTGTGGCAAACTCTTTCAGGGCTTTCAAGTCCCTTAAGCCCCCTGAGTTCCAAGGATCAGCCGACCCAGTTGAGGCAAGGGCATGGCTAAAAGAAATGGAGAAATCCTTTGAGATTCTGAGTACCGATGAGGCACAGAAGACTGTATTTGCTACCTACCTTCTGAAAGGAGAGGCCAACTACTGGTGGGAGGCCAAGAAAAACATGAAGACAGATGCTATCATAACCTGGGAGAGGTCCAGTCAGTTGTTTTTGAGAAAAATATTTCCCAAGGTTTATGGAAAACCAGATGGAGCTCAAGTTCTTGGAGCTAAAGCAGAATAACTTATCTATTGCAGAGTACGAAGCAAAATTTACTGAGTTATCAAGGTTTGTGCTGGAGTTTATGAGCACCGAGGAAAATAAAGCTAGGAGGTTTCAGCAGGGACTGAAACCGTGGATTCAGAATAGGGTGGCAATCCTTGAGCTTACTGATTATGCCACTCTGGTGAAAAAAGCAACAATTGCAGAAGCCGGAAGTGAACAGATGCAGAAGGAAAGAGAGAAGAAAGGAATAAAGAGGAAAAGTATGAGCATGGGCGGAGGTCCCGCAGGAGGGAGCCTCCCAACTAGATTTAATCGAGGAGCAGTGTCCCTACCGGGAAGGAGTATTGGGTTTAAGCGGCCCGTGAGTGTGTATGTGAGCCAGAGCGGCCAGAAGTCAAGTATGTCCTATTCCAACCAGTCTCGACCCCCATTGCCAGCATGTAACACTTGTGGAAGGATGCATTCTGGGGAGTGTAAAGGAAAGCTAGTAACCTGCTTTAAGTATGGTCAAGTGGGCCACTATTCCCACAAGTGCCCTTCGTCAGCCCCTGCCGTCATTCCAACCACCACTTGTCATCAGTGGGAATGCCCAAGGAACAAACCAGCAGCTTCAGGAGCAAGCAGAGCTGCTTCTAATAAGCCACCTACTGCGAGGACTTTCAACATGACAGTCCAAGATGCTATGAAAGACTCAGATATGATAGCAGGTACCCTTTCTCTAAATTCAGTCAGTGCAAATGTTTTATTTGATTCTGGAGCAAATAAATCTTTTATATCAAAGGACTTTGCGCATAAATTAAGTCTTAAGGTTGAACCCTTGATAGAACCCTTACAAGTGGAAATAGCCAACCATGAAATTATTCCTATTAACCAGATTCACCCCGCCTGTGAGTTAGGCATAGGGGAACAATCTTTTAATATTGATCTGATTCCTTTTAAATTAGGGGAGTTTGATGTAATTTTGGGAATGGACTGGCTATCTAGTAATGATGCTCAGATAGACTGTAAGGGGAAGAAAGTTAAGTTGAATATCCCAGGGAAGAAAGAAGTCATATTTAGAGGAAAGAGGCAGACGCAGAAATTTTTGACCATGGCCCAGGCCAATAAGATGCTACGAAAAGGAAATGAGGCTTACCTAGCCTATGTCGTGGACACGCAGAAGGAGGTGCCCAACTTGCAAGATATTCCGGTAGTCAACGAATTTGAAGATGTATTTCCACAAGACCTTCCGGGATTACCACCCGATAGAGTGATTGAATTTGCTATTGAGTTGGCCCCAGGGACGGCGCCAGTTTCAAAGGCACCTTACCGGTTAACCCCATTCGAAATGAAGGAATTAGCTACCCAATTACAGGAACTTTTGGATAAGGGTATTATAAGACCCAGTGTGTCTCCGTGGGGAGCACTAGTGTTATTTGTTAAGAAGAAAGATGGGAGCATGAGGCTGTGCATCGACTACCGAGAGTTGAACAAGCTAACCATAAAGAACAGGTACCCGTTACCCAGAATAGATGATCTATTTGATCAACTAAAGGATGCTGTTTACTTTTCCAAGATTGACCTGAGAACTGGATATCACCAACTAAAGATTAAAACCGAAGATATTCCCAAGACCACGTTCCGTACCAGGTATGGGCACTATGAATTTTTGGTAATGTCCTTTGGATTAACCAACGCCCCAGCGGCTTTCATGGATTTAATGAATAGAGTATTCAAGAAGTACTTGGACAAGTGTCTGATAGTTTTTATCGATGATATTTTCATCTACTCAAGGACCGAGGCAGAACATACAGAGCATTTGAGGATAGCTCTAGGAATACTCAGAGAGGAACAGTTATTTGCCAAATTCTCGAAGTGTGAATTCTGGCGGAATGAAGTACAGTTTTTAGGACATGTGATCAATAAAGAAGGAGTATTGGTCGACCCCTCCAAGATAGAGGCGGTCTCAAATTGGGAAAGGCCAACCACACCCACAGAGGTAAAAGGAGTTTCATAGGATTGGCCGGCTACTATCGTAGATTTGTACAGGACTTTGCGAAGATCGCAACCTCTTTGACATGACTTGTAAGACAGAGAAGTTTGAATGGACAGAAAAATGCGAGAACAGTTTTCAAGAATTAAAGAAAAGGTTGGTAACGGCCCCGGTGTTGGCATTGCCAGACGGAAAAGGAGATTTTGTGATATATAGTGACGCGTTGCACAAAGGATTAGGGTATGTGCTTATGCAGCACGATAAGGTGATTGCGTATGCGTCAAGACAACTGAAGGATTACGAGATTAGATATCCTACTCATGACCTTGAGCTCGCGGTAATAGTTTTTGCCTTAAAAATTTGGAGGCACTACTTGTATGAAGAGAAGTGCGAGATTTTCACAGACCATAAGAGCCTCAAGTACATATTTACGCAGAAAGAGCTCAACATGCGCTAGAGGAGATGGTTAGAACTAATCAAGGACTATGATTGTGAGATTCTCTATCATCCAGGGAAAGCCAATGTAGTGGCTGACGCCCTTAGCAGGAAGGAAAGACTCAAAATGATAATGACTTCGGAGGAATTGATAAGGGATTTCGAGAGAATGGAAATAGAAGTAAAGGTAACCGAAGCCGGAACTAAAAAGTTGTTTGAGATCTCGATGCAGCCAGAGTTATTGGAAAAGATTAGATTGTGCCAAGAAAAAGTAATGAATGAAGTCAGAGAGTCAATGACTGGAGAAGAGATCCATACTGAGAGAGATGATAAGGGGATAATGAGGTATTCCTACAGGATTTGGGTTCTGAATGTTAAAGAACTTAAAGACGAGATTTTGGATGAAAGCCATAGTTCGAGGTATTCCATTCACCTGGGGAGCACCAAGATGTATAGGGATTTAAAGGAATATTACTGGTGGCCAAACATGAAGAGGGACGTAGCAGAATGGGTAAGCAAATGTTTGACTTGCCAAAAAGTAAAGGCAGAGCACCTGTAATAACCCAAAAATTTTGAACTTTTTGTAACCCTTATGAATAGTGATTTTGCTGATTATGCTGAATAAGAAAACTTTTCATGCCTCACTTTGTAGAGGTTCTTTTATTGTTATTCTGAGATCTTATTAGTACTCTATATGGTATATAAGTGTATGTAAAGATCGTCAGAATCCAAATCCGAACACTTTGATTTTTTCCGAAAATCCACTAGATATCAAAAGAATTGAGTATAAGGTATTATGATTAAAAGGATTTAAATTCAAGGATTATAAGAGAGGATCATAAAAGGAATTTCATCCATAGTTCGAGGTATTCCATTCACCTGGGGAGCACCAAGATGTATAGGGATTTAAAGGAATATTACTGGTGGCCAAACATGAAGAGGGACGTAGCAGAATGGGTAAGCAAATGTTTGACTTGCCAAAAAGTAAAGGCAGAGCACCTGTAATAACCCAAAAATTTTGAACTTTTTATAACCCTTATGAATAGTGATTTTGCTGATTATGCTGAATAAGAAAACTTTTCATGCCTCACTTTGTAGAGGTTCTTTTATTGTTATTCTGAGATCTTATTAGTACTCTATATGATATATAAGTGTATGTAAAGATCGTCAGAATCCAAATCCGAACACTTTGATTTTTTCCGAAAATCCACCAGATATCAAAAGAATTGGGTATAAGGTAATATGATTAAAAGGATTTAAATTCAAGGATTATAAGAGAGGATCATAAAAGGAATATAATGTATTGAGAAGGGTTAAGGGGACCCAAGTAATAAGATCCTGGGTATGATCCCTCAAACGATAAACGAGAACGAAAGTTAAGCGAACCGTATAACAGATCAGCGATCATTAGCCAAGTGATTAGGAGTTAATCAAAGAGTTAGTGGAGGATGATGTCATCTCACCAACAAGAAGAGGACAAGTGTGGTAGGATGACATAGAAGGATGATATAGGAGGATGACATAAGCATGACCAAAAGGGAAGGAATTGTTGGATGATTGTGAGCCACACAATTTTTACCATGGTAACAACCTAATTAACAAGAAAATCATCACACAAATACCTAGGCAACAAAACAAGAAGAATTTCTTCTCCCCCCTCATTCTTGCTCTAGGCTTTTCAATGAAAAGCAAAGGAGAATTTTCAAAACTCAAGCTACACACCTTCATAATTCAAGAGGTTTGTTTCTTTAGCTTCCATAATTCATAACTTAGATGAGCCATAAGTTTAAGCTCAAGATTCCATGTTTAACATAGCTAATCAATTCATCAAAGTTCTTGGTGAATAGTGTTTTTCAAGAACTTGAAATTTTGATCTTGTGTTTTTGTTTAGATAAAGCTTTAGTAAGGATTTTCCAAGGTTGTTTCAAGCTCATTACTTACTCCTACTCACAAGGAAGGTATAATCTCTTAACCTAGAATAGTTATTGAATGTTAAGAGCTTGTTATGAGTAGTATAGTTCATGAAAAGCATGGTTATTGAATATTTAGAGATTGGTTGGTTTTGTAATGTTTTTGGAATGGTAAATCTTGGTTATTAGTTAATGAACTTAAGTAAGCTCTTAGTTCATGATTGAGAAGTAGTATAAATTGGAAATCTTGAGTTGTTGGGGCTGTTGTAGTAAAGAAAGGATGAATTTTGTTTGTAGTGGTGATTGTGGGTTGAATTGCGAATTGATTGGAATGGTTTAAATTTGGTAATCGCGTAAACATAGCCGTCGTAATGCCTGATTTACCCTAGACTGCTTTTGTTCTTAACATTAGGACCCGTGAACTCACTGTTAGGTTTTGACCATTGCCATGATTAGATAGTTCATGTTACGAGCTTCGTTTTGATATGTGGTTCGCTTGAATCCGATGTACGGTTTAGGAGAAATGACCATTTTAAGTAACGGCGTTTCACGACCGAACCATTACCCCTCGCCTTACTTTGAAACCTTGGTTAAGGCCCTTAAATGACTAATTGGAGTATGAAACAATTATGTAAAGTGGATTAGGCAGTTGGTAGAGTACTCGCGAAAGAATTGCCTTAAAATTCTTAATGGTTAATTTATTATAAATGGTGGAGCCGAGGGTACTCGAATGACTTATGTGATTCGTTAAGCGTAGAAGTGACCATAAGCGAACGTTAGGGTTCAATTGGTTAAATTCTAGTGTCTTAAGTGACCGTGGTTTAATTCCGGCTTATGTTGTTATTCATAGGTTACCGGACCCACTCTAAGCTTAAGTCTACCCCGGAGCACTCAGGCAAGTTTTCTACCCGTTATACTGTTGTTGTGATGTATATATGTATATGCATTATCTTGTGATAGATGCATGATGGTTAATTAGCAAATCTTGCGATATATTGGAGCATGCTGATATGGGATATATGCATGTCTGTTTCGTAATCTTGATATCTATCTGTTGATTCCAATGCTTATAGTTGCATAATACATATGCTAGAGATAAGCAGTAGTTGCGTATACCCTTAGTATAGGGGACCCAAAGGTGGATATTTTCTAAAACCGGGAGTCGATGTTCCTAAGTATATTATATATATTTATATATATATATAGTTTTCAAAACTATTAATCGAATAAGGTTTATTCGATAACTTTATTTTATTTAATGAATATTACTTTGAATATTCATTCGAGGATTATGACTCCGTTTATTTTATTTAATGAATATTATTTTGAATATTCATTCGAGGACTTACGACTCTGTTTATTCTATTTAATGAATATTATTTTGAATATTCATTCGAGGACTTACGACTCTGTTTATTCTATTTAATGATTATTATTTAGAATATTCATTTGAGGACTTATGACTCCGCTTATTTACTAAATAATATTCTTTATTTTATTAAAGAATAATGTTTCGATAATCAAACTTATTTTCGATTATTCAAATAAAGATCATACTTTCGTATAAGTATATCTTTGGTTATTAATATTCATTTCAGGTATGAGTTTTAAAACTTCTACTTCAATTATTTTTATAAAGATTATTCTTTATGGGAATATTATTTAAATAATAATATTCAGATATTTTCTAAATATATTGGGACTAATTTATTTTATTAAATCAGCATTACTCCAAACATTCTTAAAAATGTTTTCGAGTCTTCAAAATGATTTTTAAAAGTTAGGGCGGATCCCAAAACTCATTTTTATATTTAAGATCCTCCTTTCAAAGGGGATTTAAATACTCGCTCAAACCCTGAGGGATCCGGCTCTATGGTGTATTTTATATTCACAACGAGGTTGTTGTTTTGATAAATGAATTGATTACTTACCCAACATTTGGGAAGTAAACCCATCTAATTGAGTCGGCATAAGCGACAGGCCGGGGTACGGTCTATCAAAGTGTAAGTGGCTGGGTGGCAGTCCATCAACGCGTAAGAGGCCGGGTGGCGGTCCAGCACAAGGTCCTAATGATGCCAGGGTGATGACCGGTGGGGGATTCATCCATCTACTAGTAGAAAAGGTTACTTATTGGTATCTTTGCCTGATCAGCAAGATATCGGGTTTATGCCAAAATTCTTTTCTTTCCAAAATTCATTGGATATTGCAACTCTGTTCATACTTTACATGACAGAGATTTTCAGGAAATGTATGAGAGATATATATATATATATATGGATATATATATATATATATATATCGAGGCTTAATGAAGTATCTCGTAACTTCATTTCATTCAATAATATTTCAAAGATTGAATCTATTCAAGTCTTATCTTGTAGTCTCATCTATGTGATGAACTTTTGAAACTGATTATACCTTGAACGGTGGTAGTTCAAGTAGTATTCAGAAAAGATATAAGTATATTGGAGTATCTCGTAACTTCATCTTTTCGACTTATATCTGGTAAATGATTATCTTATGCATGACAAGGATTTTCAGAAAAAAACGTTGAGACAAGGTTAGATATATGAGATCACCTTGCAACGATATTTTTATACAGTTATAAACTGGAACTCTATGTATATGATGCATGGAAGAGGATTCTAAGATTTTGAAAAGTATATATACTTATATACTGAATATTTTGCGACTTTGTCACGTTAAGATATCAAACTTGGTTCATTTCTTCTTGACCAAGACTTTCATGAGTACTATGAGAATGCTCATATATTGTTAATTATTATACATATTATTTCGGTGGGCTTGTTGCTCACCCTTGCTTTCTTCTTTCATCACACAACAACAGATAGACAAGATGAACATGATCAAGCTCCCAATTCGCGAGCGGATAGGAAACGTTCTGCAGTTTCCTGTAGGCGTTGATGCCGTTGTAGCTAAGTTAGGATCTACCAATAGGCTAGGCTTTCAACTTTTGATGTACCGGACTTATGTATATTTATGAATTGTAATAATGGCAAGGAATATGTAAATTATTCAGAAACCCTTTTTAAGGTGAAATGGTTTATAATTGTGGAATAAAATGACTTGTGTTTTTTGGTATTCATCTCTGAGACTATAACTTGTGGTGTGTGTGTGTATATTGTGGGGTCACAGTACGCAGTAGTTGGTTGACTGTTAAGATTAAGTATTGATAAGGGAAATGGAACTCGTGACAACCCGAATCCCCGACCCCGGATTTGGAGGTGTTACAGAAATGGTATCAGAGCTAAGCGTTAAAAACCTCAGAGATGATGTGACGTTAAGATAATAAGTTCACTAAGATAATAAGAACTCTTTCCAAGTTCATAGTCGCGCTACCAAACGTAGTACTGACAGTTAAAACCCTTATGGGAACCCTTATAAATATCGTGATAGATGCGTAGTTCGTAATCGTATATGGTAGCGGGACTCTGAACCCTGAGGTTGAGGAGCAACAGTGCGATGATGTTTTATTACTAATTGGGGGTCGGATTGTGGATCCGATAGAGCGTCCTAACGCAGGACCGGATGATGTTCATATTGAGGATATAGCGGTTGAGGATGTTATCCTAGAAGGGATTGTTGCTGAGGAGGATCCCGTGGAGGATCCTGACAAGAATGAATAAAGGACCACTGAGGAATTGATGACCATGGTTAGGGAAACTACCAGAGGAAGGATTGGTCGGTCACTACCGGAGGTTCGTTCAAGTTTGTAAAGATAGTTGTAACACCCCCAAATCCGGGGTCGGGGATTCGGGTTGTCACGAGTTCTGTTTCCCTTATCAATACTTAATCTTAACAGTCAACCAACTACTGAGTACTGTGACCCCACAATATACACACACACACACCACAAGTTATAGTATCAGAGACGAATACCAAAAGTAACACAAGTTATTTTATTCCACAATTATAAACCGTTACACCTTAAAAGGGTTTCTGAATAAATTTACATTTCTTTGCCATTATTACAATTCATATAGATACATAAGTCTGGTACATCAGAAGTTGAAATCCTAGCCTATTGGTAATTTCTACCTCAGCTACAGCGGCATCAACGCTTCAAGAAAACTGCGGAACGTTTCCTAACCGCTTGTGAATTGGAAGCTTGGTCATGTTCATCTTTTCTATTTGTTGTTATGTGATGAAAGAAGAAAGCAAGGGTGAGCAACAAGCCCACTGAAATAATATATATAATAATTAACAATATATGAGCATTCTCATAGTTTCATGAAAGTCTTGGTCAAAAGAAATGAACCAAGTTTGATATCTTAACGCGACCAAGTGGTAAAATATTCAGTATATATATACACATATACTTTTCACAATCTTTGAAATCCTCTGACATGTATAATATACACAGAGTTCCAGTTTATAACTGTATAAAAATATCATTGCAAGGTGATCTCATATATCTAACCTTGTCTCAACATTTTTCTAAAAATCTTTGACATGCACAAGATAATCATTTACTAGATTGATAGGGATAAATAAATTATGATTGTATTATTAAATACTGCATTAATTGTACAATTTGTGGGCTGCTAGACCCAATAAAAAGATATATGATACTCAGACCAGAAAGGTTAAGCCTGATGGACCAGATCAGGCCTGATGGAATAAAAAAGGCCCAAAAGCCCTGATTATTAATTAATTTCGTAATTAATTAATAAGGGACAAAACAGATGTTGAAAAGAGTCCTGATAAGAATATAAATCCTTGGAGATTAGCCTCAATGGGACCTAAAAGGATAAGGAATCAATTTCCTACTATCTAGGACTCCAAAGTCCATTCTAACTATGAGACTTGCCCACCAAGTCTCCTATACCAAGTCCAATTCAAGGACTCCCAACATCTATATAAGGGGTCTCACCCCCACCAATCAGAACTACGTTTTTTGGCTTGATTCTCTAATTCACAGAGATACGTAGGCATCTCGTAAAGGCAGATTGAGTCACGAAACACGAGAGCAGCCATTAAAGGCCTTGAGCTCCCGAATCTTAGTAATAAATACAGCAAGTAATAACCTTAGCTTTTTATCCATAACATTTGGCGCCGTCTGTGGGAAGCAACAACAACCATGGCGAGAACACGGAGAACAATTGGAGCTCTAGAGGAAGGAACACCATTAGAGGCAACCCAGGTGATTTCATCAACCGTGGAGGTTCCTCCCCATTCAACTTATGCATCTACTCAGGGGGAAGCCCAGACAGGGGCAACTCATCCTCAGCCACAAGGGACAACTCCCCCGACTATTCAAGGTACGAATCCTCAAGTTCAACAAATACATATACCTGTGAATTCTCGACCCGTCGGGTATGAATATTCAACTATTGTTACTACTAACCCCCCTTATGGGATGCCCCTTCATCCTGAGGTTGGAGGAAGCGGATATGCTGGGCGAAGCGAAGCACGAGGGCGGTCGCCCCCCTATATACGAGGTTTGGATCCTATCCCTGAGGATCGGGAATTTTCTGGTCCATACACTGAGAGAGACTCCGAATCTTCGGATGATGAAGTGGCCCCGAGAAGGAGGCATCCTGGAAAAGAGCCAATGGCCGATGGAAGGCAACGCCCCCAAAGCACCCCAGGGGCGAATCCCCAAGAAGTGCAGGAAAAGATCAGGGCTCATGAGGCTGAAATCCAAAGGCTGAGGCGGGACTTGGAGGCTCACCAAGCCACCAGAGCCCACATACCTCCTAGGGGGAGAAATCCTCCTCCCATCATAGACCTGGATGGTCCGGTAAGAAGAAGGGCTGCTGTCCCAAGAACTGATCCAAGCAATCTCCTTCCCCTTGGAGATCCTGATGATCCAACTCCACCCTTCACAGAAGAGATAATGAATGCCCATATCTCAAGGAAATTCAAGATGCCCACTATCAAAGCCTATGATGGCACGGGAGACCCCGCTAATCATGTTAGGACATTCTCTAATGCACTGCTGCTGCAACCCGTGAACGATGCTATAAAATGTCGGGCCTTTCCTCAAACCCTGTCGGGTATGGCTCAAAGATGGTACAGTCGCCTACCCCCAAATTCTATTGGATCATTCAGAGAATTAAGTCAGGCTTTTATTAAGCAATTCATCAGTGGAAGAGTCCATGAGAAAAGTTCAGCATCTCTTATGAGTCTTGTGCAGGGAGCTAAGGAATCCTTAAGAGATTACCTGAATCGTTTTACAAAGGAGGCTTTAAAAGTCCCAGACCTTGATGATAAGGTAGCCATGATAGCACTGCAACAAGGAACTAGGGATGAGTTTTTCAAGATGTCTTTGGCCAAACGACCCCCTGAGAGCATGTTGCAGCTCCAAGAGAGGGCAGGGAAGTATATCAAGGTTGAAGAAAGTATGAGGAAGACCGTAGTAAGTAATGAGCCCACTGGAGGCAAGAAACGAAAAACTGATTTGGAGTATATCGCTAAGGATAAATATCCTAGAACTGAACAAAACCCTGATTCAACCCCCAAGAAGGGAGGACCTGGGCAAAAGTTCACTGAATACGCTAAGCTGAATGCTCCCAGAAGTCAGATTTTGATGGAGATTGAGAAAGACAGAGATATTCGCTGGCCTAAGCCCTTGAAGGCTGATCCCGCCAAGCTAGATAAGGGCAAGTATTGCAGGTTTCACAAAGATGTTGGCCATGACACCGATGAGTGTAGGCAGTTGAAAGATGAAATTGAGTTTTTGATTCGAAAAGGAAGATTGAACAAGTATACTGGAGATGGAGGAGACAGAAATAGTAATGGAAGGAAGAACTTTGAAGATCGTAGGAGGGACCAAGATGATCAGGGGCGGAATCCCCAACCTAGAGGACCAGTTATAAACACCATTTATGGAGGGCCGAGACCTCGAGGGCCTGTGATAAACACGATCTTTGGAGGTCCAACTGCTGCTGGATTGTCCAAAAATTCCAGAAAGGCATATACTAGAGAGGTTATGCATATTGTTGGAGAAGCCCCGAAGAGGGCCAGGACAGAAGTAACATTGGCTTTTGATGATTCCGACCTAGAGGGTGTGAAGTTTCCCCATGACGACCCGCTGGTCATAACGCCGATAATAGGAAATAGCCCGGTTAAGAGGGTCCTTGTGGATAATGGTGCTTCTGTGGATATCTTGCTCCACGACACCTTTCTAAGGATGGGGTATAACGACTCCCAGTTGACACCAACCGACATGCCGATATATGGATTTGCTGGAGTAGAATGTCCTGTGGAAGGGATAATTAAATTGCCAACCACCATAGGTATGGAGCCAAGGCAAGCAACGCAGATGCTGGATTTTGTGGTGGTAAAGGCTAGTTCAACTTATAATACTATCATGGGGAGAACAGGGATACATGCCTTCAAGGCAGTCCCCTCTTCCTACCATTCAGTCATGAAGTTTCCCACCCGAAACGGGATTGGAGAAGAGAGAGGAGATCAAAAAATGGCTAGAAGCTGTTATGTGGCCTCTTTGAGGGCAGATGGAGTCGGGGGGCAGGTTCTTCCTATTGAAGATATGGATGTTCGAGAAAATGATGAGAATAGAGGAAGGCCAGCAGAAGAATTGGTTTCGGTTCCTTTAGATCCCAAGAATCCTGAGAGGATGACTTTCATTGGAGCCACATTAGAGGAGCCCCTTAGAGGGAAGTTAGTGAAATTTTTGCAAGAAAATAGTGATGTGTTTGCATGGTCAGCAGCTGATATGCCAGGCATAGACCCGGAGTTAATTACTCACAAGTTAAACGTGGATCCAAGCCGGAAGACAGTGAAACAAAAGAAAAGAAATTTTGCCCCGGAAAGACAAGAGGCTATAAAGCAGGAAGTGGAAAAGCTCTTAGAGGCTGGTTTCATTGAGGAGATTCAATTTCCGGAGTGGTTAGCAAACCCTGTAATGGTGAAGAAGGCTAATGGAAAGTGGAGGATGTGTATAGACTTCACCGATCTGAATGATGCATGCCCCAAAGACTGTTTTCCGCTGCCTAGAATTGATACTTTGATTGATGCTACCGCTGGACATGAGATGCTGAGTTTCATGGATGGGTTTAGCGGATACAACCAGATCAAAATGCATAAGGATGACATTCCAAAGGTATCATTTATCACTGACTTTGGTGTTTATTGTTATCTTGTTATGGCGTTTGGTCTCAAGAATGCAGGAGCCACCTATCAAAGGTTGGTGAATAGAATTTTTAAGGATCTTATTGGTAAGACTATGGAAGTCTATGTTGATGACATGTTAGTCAAGAGTCTAGTAAAGACTGATCATATAGCCTATTTAAGGGAAGCTTTTGAGGTCCTGAGGTACCACAAGATGATGTTGAATCCGACGAAGTGTGCTTTCGGCGTAGGATCTGGAAAATTCTTGGGATTGATGGTCTCGAAGAGGGGAATTGAGGCAAATCCCGATAAAATAAAGGCGATCCTAGACATGGAACCCCCCAAAACTGTCAAGGATGTTCAGAAGCTCACAGGAAGGGTTGCTGCGTTAGGATGATTCATCTCCAAGTCAGGAGACAAGTGCTTGTCATTTTTCAAGTCACTGAAGAATATCAAAGACTTTGTATGGAATGAGGAAAATCAGAAGGCATTTGAAGAGTTAAAGAAGTATATGGGCCAGGCCCCGTTGTTGGCCAAGCCAGTTCTGAATGAAGTTTTATTTTTGTACTTGGCTGTTTCAGAGAGCGCCTTGAGCGCCGTGTTGGTTAAGGAGGAACTGAAAGTCCAGAAACCCGTATACTATGTCAGCAAAATTTTGCACGGTGCTGAGTTGAATTATTCAGCCATTGAGAAATTCGCTTTAGCCTTGGTAATGGCTTCAAGAAAGCTGCGTCCTTATTTTCAAGCTCACCAAATTGAAGTGCTAACAAATCAGCCACTGAGAAATATCATTCACAGTCCCAAGGCAAGTGGGAGACTGATTAAGTGGGCAATAGAGTTGGGAGAGTTCGATCTCAAGTATAAGCCACGTACGGCCATAAAAGCCCAGGCACTAGCTGACTTCCTGGTGGAATGTACCATACCCAACCAAGAAGTCGGGGGGCAGGAAGATACCATACCTCAAGACAAGGGAGTCGACAATGGGGACAAGGAGAAAGAATATTGGGTTCTCTATTTTGATGGAGCATCAAAAACAAATTCCAGTGGAGCAGGGTTGGTTTTGCAAAGCCCTGATGGATTCTTAATTGAGTATGCCATGAAGCTAGACTTCCCAACAACAAACAATGAGGCAGAGTATGAAGCCCTGATTGCTGGCCTTGGTCTAGCTGGGACACTTAGAGTCAAAAACTTAAAGGTCCGTGGAGACTCGAAGCTGATCATATCCCAGGTAAAGGGAGAATTTGAGGCAAGGGATGATACGATGGCTAAGTATGTTCGCCTAGTAAGGGCTGTGATGACCCAATTTAATGAATGCCATGTTGAACACATTCCAAGGGAAGAAAATGCTAAAGCAGATGCGCTATCAAAGTTTGCTTCATCTGAGATTGAAGAAAGTTCAGGAAGTGTGTACTTCCGTGTTTTGAAGACACGAAGCATAGATGTTAAGCTTGTGGCTCCCGTAGGCTTGGGGACGTCATGGATTGATCCCATCAAGGCTCACATTCAGACCGGTTGGTTGCCAAGCGATGCAATTGAGGCACGGAAGTTAACTGTTCGAGCACTAAGGTACTCTTTGATAGATGGGATTCTATATAAAAGATCTTTCGTGGTTCCTTACCTGAGGTGTCTCAGGCCCGATGAGGCACGCTTGGCTCTTGAAGAAGTGCATGAAGGTATTTGTGGACAACACCTGGGGGGCAGGGCCTTGGCTCATAAAATAACCCATTTAGGCTTCTATTGGCCAGAAATGATGGCTGATGCCAAAGAATATGTGAAGAAGTGTGATCGCTGTCAGAAGCATGCACCAGTTGTTAGACAACCCCCCGAGATGCTGACCTCTATCAACTCGCCTATTCCCTTTGCCATGTGGGGGATGGATATTCTAGGGCCTTTTCCTATGGCCACGGCACAAAGGAAATTTCTGATTGTAGCCATTGATTATTTCACCAAGTGGATCGAAGCCAAACCCTTGGCCAAAATCACAACTAAGCAGGTTGCACAATTCCTGTGGGAAAACATTATGTGCCGATATGGAATTCCCCGTATCCTCGTCACTGACAATGGAACACAATTCAACAATGAGGAATTCATGAAGTATTGTGAAGAAAATGAAATTGAGTTACGATTCACCTCTGTGGCTCACCCGCAAGCCAATGGGCAAGCGGAGGTAGCAAATCGGATAATCCTGGATGGACTAAAGAAGCGGATCGAGAAGTCAAGAAATAATTGGGTAGATGAGATACTTCCAATATTATGGGCCTACAGGACTACTTGTAGAGTCACGACAGATGCAACTCCTTTCATGTTGGCATATGGGGCGGAAGCAGTAGTTCCCGTGGAGATATCACATTCCTCTCCAAGGATTCAGGCTTTCGATGAGAAAGAAAATGAGGAAGGGCAGAGATTAGCCCTGGATTTAATTGATGAAGTGCGAGATAAAGCACATGCAAAGATAGTAGAATATCAGAAAAAAGCTTCATTCTACTACAACCTAAGGGTTAAAGAAAGGTTTTTTAAACAAGGCGATCTAATCCTGAGGAAGATAGAAGCATCTGGTGTAGGACAAAAAGGGAAGCTTGCCCCGAATTGGGAAGGGCCGTACAGAGTCAAGAGCGTTCAGGGTAGAGGAACCTACAAGCTGGAAACTATGGAAGGTTTTGAAGTCCCGAGGACCTGGCACGCACAAAACCTGAAGGTTTACTATGTGTAAGATAGGAGAAGTACGATTCTCACTTGTCATTGAAAAGTAGGTTTAAAAGCACCTTGAAGCTTTGCTTGCATAGGATTTTATATTCCAGTAGAATTTACATTGTCTAGTTATTGTTGATTAGGGTCGAACCCATGCTATGTAAGGTTTTGGAAAACCAGACTTCATATTAAAGAGTTTGAAATTATTTCTATCTAAGGATGTTTAAGGTTCAAATGCATATTAAGATTGTAAAGATAAAACAGAAAAAGGCAAGAAAAGCAACATATAGAATACAAGCCCCGAAGGGTAATAAGTCCTGAATGCGATTAAGTCAATACATAGAAAGCCACAATGGGCCAAACAAGAAAAACAAAATACTCAAAGATCCTTGAAGAAGTCATCATCGATGTTTCCTTCATTGGCAGCAGAAGAAGGAACTGGAACATGATCAGCACCTCGAGGAGAAACAGCTTCGGCCTCAGCAGAAGAAGCAAGGATAGGAGAAAGAGGGATGTCATCAAGAAGAGGCTCTTTCCCAGGAATATCAGGGACTGGATAGGCAGTAAGAGTCACCTCCGGAATCTTCTTCCCAATCTCCTCTACTATCTGCTCCCAACAGCTAGAAAAGGTCTCCGGGAAGTTAGCATCGTACTCAGCATTTAGGACATCCTGAAAGTCCTGAGATGCCTTATACTCAGCTATCACCTCAGCTCGGGCCCTTTGAGCATCCAGCTCCAGCTTACGAACTTTCTCCTTCTCGTCCGCCAGCTCCTTCTCTACCTCACGAAAACGAGTGAAGTTGGCCTCGGAAGCCTTGAGGTACCTATCCCTGTCCCTCTCAGCAATAGTTAGGCTGGTCCTCACATCCTTCAAATTGTGAAGGGCAGCCTGGAGATAGGTATTCATCTGCATGAACATGTAGTAAGTAAGTAATAATAAGCAAAAAAAAAAACAGTTAAAAAAGGAAGAGGCTTACAGAAGCCACGGTCTGAGCACCCAGACGTTCAATCTGTAGGTCATCAGAAGACTCGACGATCTCAGCCCTGTCACGAGGCGTGATCACACTCTGAGACCAAACGGCGGCAGCCTCGGAACTCCCTACCACCGTGTCCCTCCTCTGAAGGCCCCAAGTGACGGTGAAGGGAGAGTTATCTTCATCAAGGCTAGGAGGCCTCTGGGATAAAAAAGTAGGGACGGCCTCCTGAACCGTGACTGAAGGGCCGTCACCAATCCTAACCCGCTTGTCGCGGTGGCTCTCAACAGCAGAGCCCTTGGCGGCACGGGCCTCCCGCTTCTTGAAGATCGTGTCCAAAGCGGCCCTAGCTGCAGGCAAATACGAGCACATAAGAAAAAGGACAAATAGAGAATGGAGGAAATGGAACAAAAAGGGGAAAGAAATACCCTCGGGACCAAGGTCACTTAGACCTACACCTTGCAAATTACCCTCTGAAAGGATGAGAGCGCAATGGTGCAAGTTATCAGCAGTAATGGCCTTGATGGCCGCATCCTCATCTATCCCCAATTTTAGGTCTCTTAAAGACCCGTCTATACTTTTTGAGAAGTTGGGCCTGAAAAAATGGTCCCAACCCTCCTCGGAATCCAGAAATATATAAAACCACTCACTTTTCCATGTTGGATACGAGTCGGGATTGGTGCCAGAAATAAAGCAGGAACGAGCCAAGGATCTATTAACTATTTTGACCCATCCTTGGTCCTCAGAAGCATTTACAAATTTAAATAAATAACGAAAGACACAAACATTTGGCTCAAAACCGTGTTTACGAGATTGGGCCATATAACAGTGAATAAAACGCCAAGAGTTGGGTGTGAGTTGGGTCGGACAGACTCGGGCCTCAGCCAAAAGGCGAAAAACAAAAGGATGAGGAGGTAGGCGAAAACCAGCATAGAAGGTTTCCTTATAGACCCGAATGGCCCCAGGTTTTGGGTAGCAGGCCCTATCATTTGGGCCTGGAGCCTCGGCCCTATAAGGGTGGGAAATGCCAAAAAGGCGGGCTATGGTACCTACTTGATCTGGACCAAATCTAGAAGGATAATTATATGCATCTAAGTGTAACATGTTAGGAAAGGCTTGCCCAAATTCGGTTAAAAGATCCCTAAGAGAAATAACTGAGGAATGTACAAGAGATTTTTTACCTCGGCTGGCCCTAGAGGGACGGGCAACAGCTTGGGGGACATGGGAGTGAGATGAATCGGAATCCGCCATGGATGAAGACAAAAACCCAGGAAGCTCTTGAAAGTAAGTAAAGAAGATGAAGATTCAAACGGAATCTTCAAAATAAGCCCAGAAAAGCGGCGGAGTAGAAAGCCGGAAATCGCTTGGAGGTGGCGATTCTTGAGAGACTAATTGCAGAGTTGAAATTTAGAAATTTTTGTGAAAGTGAAGTGTGAGAAATGAACTCACACTCCACCTCTTATATAGAGGAGCTCAAAGATGCACAAACGGGCCTGGGCCTAAGAAAAAGGCGGGAAGCCCATAAGATTTGAATTTTGAAAAGATTTAAAATCAAAGTTCAATGAATGAATCAAGGCTCGAACAGCCTCAACAACGCTCAGGATACATCGTCCCTAGCCGTTGTTAGAAGTGTGGCTCCTAGGCGTGGTACAACAACGCCCAGGAAGCATCTGTATTCAACAACGCTCAGGATACATCGTCCCTAGCCGTTGTTAGAAGTGTGGCTCCTAGGCGTGGTACAACAACGCCCAGGAAGCATCTGTATTCAACAACGCTCAGGATACATCGTCCCTAGCCGTTGTTAGAAGTGTGGCTCCTAGGCGTGGTACAACAACGCCCAGGAAGCATCTGTATTCAACAACGCTCAGGATACATCGTCCCTAGCCGTTGTTAGAAGTGTGGCTCCTAGGCGTGGTACAACAACGCCCAGGAAGCATCTGTATTCAACAACGCCCAGGACGCCAGTTTCCTAGACGTTGTTAGAAAACTGTCTCCTAAGCGTGGGTGCACAACGTCTAGGATCTATGAAAGCATCTGTATTCAACAACGCCCAGGACGCAAGTTTCCTAGACGTTGTTAGAAAACTGTCTCCTAAGCGTGGGTGCACAACGTCTAGGATCTATGAAAGCATCTGTATTCAACAACGCCCAGGACGCAAGTTTCCTAGACGTTGTTAGAAAACTGTCTCCTAGGCGTGGGTGCACAACGTCTAGGATCTATGAAAGCATCTGTCTTCAACAACGCCCAGGACGCAAGTTTCCTAGACGTTGTTAGGAAACCGTCTCCTAGGCGTGGATCAACAACGCCCAGGAAGCATCAGCCTCCAACAACGCCCAGGACGCAAGTTTTCCTAGACGTTGTTAGGAAACTGTCTCCTAGGCGTGGATCAACAACGCCTAGGATGTATTGAGCAACAAAAATTCTGTTTTTCTGATTATTTAAAAAAATAAGAAAATTCCTTAAATATTTTCTGAAAAATGTTAATATTTCCAGAAAATTAGGGAAAAATCCCAGAAAATTAGGGAAAATCCCAGAAAATTAGGGAAAATCCCAGAAATTAGGGAAAAATCCCAGAAAATTAGGGAAAAATCCCAGAAAATTAGGGAAAATCCCAGAAAATTTGGGAAAATCCCAGAAATTAGGGAAAATCCCAGAAAATTAGGGAAAAATCCCAGAAAATTAGGGAAAATCCCAGAAAATTAGGGAAAATCCCAGAAATTAGGGAAAATCCCAGAAAATTAGGGAAAATCCCAGAAAATTAGGGAAAAATCCCAAAAAATTAGGGAAAATCCCAGAAAATTAGGGAAAATCCCAGAAATTAGGGAAAATCCCAGAAAATTAGGGAAAATCCCAGAAAATTAGGGAAAAATCCAGAAAATAAGGGAAGAATCCCGGAAATAAGGGAAAAATTCCTGGAGATTAAGATAATTCCTGAATAAAAGGGAAAATTCATTGTAAATGTGTAGGTCGCTCCACACTTTACGGAAAAATGAAACCCTGTAAGGGAACGAATAGACTTAACTTCTGCGAAACCTAATCGATGTTTCCCAAAAGTTGGGGGGCAAATGATAGGGATAAATAAATTATGATTGTATTATTAAATACTGCATTAATTGTACAATTTGTGGGCTGCTAGACCCAATAAAAAGATATATGATACTCAGACCAGAAAGGTTAAGCCTGATGGACCAGATCAGGCCTGATGGAATAAAAAAGGCCCAAAAGCCCTGATTATTAATTAATTTCGTAATTAATTAATAAGGGACAAAACAGATGTTGAAAAGAGTCCCGATAAGAATATAAATCCTTGGAGATTAGCCTCAATGGGACCTAAAAGGATAAGGAATCAATTTCCTACTATCTAGGACTCCAAAGTCCATTCTAACTATGAGACTTGCCCACCAAGTCTCCTATACCAAGTCCAATTCAAGGACTCCCAACATCTATATAAGGGGTCTCACCCCCACCAATCAGAACTACGTTTTTTGGCTTGATTCTCTAATTCACAGAGATACGTAGGCATCTCGTAAAGGCAGATTGAGTCACGAAACACGAGAGCAGCCATTAAAGGCCTTGAGCTCCCGAATCTTAGTAATAAATACAGCAAGTAATAACCTTAGCTTTTTATCCATAACATAGATATAAGTTTAAAAGATGAAGTTACAAGATACTCCAATATACTTATATCTTTTCTGAATACTACTTGAACTACCACCGTTCAAGGTATAATCTGTGTCAAAAGTTCATCACATAGATGTGACTACAAGATATGATTTGAATAGATTCAATCCTTGAAATATCATTCAAAAGAAATGAAGTTACGAGATACTTCATTAAGTCCCGATATATATATCCATATATATATATATATCTCAAACATTTCCTGAAAACCTCTGTCATGTAAAGTATGAACAGAGTTGTAATAACCAATGAATTTGGAAAGAAAAGAATTTTGGCATAAACCTGATATCTTGTTGATCAGGCAAAGATACCAATAAGTAACCTTTTCTACTGTAGATGGATGAATTCCTCCCCGGTCATCATCATGGCCGCATTAGGACCTCGCGCTAGACCGTTACCCGGTCACTCACGCATGGATGGACTGTCACCCAGCCTCTTACACCTTCATAGACCGTACCCCGGCCTGTCGCTTATGCCGACTCAATTAGATGGACTTACTTCCCGAACGTTGGGCAATTAATCAAATTGTTTTCTCAAAACAGCAACCTCGTTGCGAATATAAAATACACCACAGAGCCGGATCCCTAAGATTTTTGAGCGAATATTAAAGTCTCCTTCGAAAGGAAGATCTTAAATATGAAAACGAGTTTTGGAACCTGCTCTAACTTTTAAAATCATTTTGAAGACTCGAAAATATTTTTAAGAATGTTTGGAGTAATGCTAATTTAGTAAAATAAATCAGTCCTGATATATTAGAAAATATTTGAATATTATTATTTAAATAATATTCCCATAAGGATAATCCTTATAAAAATAATTGAAGTAAAAGTTTTAAAACTTATAATAAATAACCAAAGATATACTTATACGAAAGTACGATCTTTATTTGAATAATCGAAAATAAGTTTGATTATCGAAACATTATTCTTTAATAAAATAAAGAATATTATTTAATAAATAAGCGGAGTCATAAGTCCTCAAATGAATATTCTAAATAATATTCAATAAATAAAAATAAACGGAGTCTTAAGTCCTCGAATGAATATTCAAAATAATATTCATTTAATAAAGTAAGCGGAGTCATAAGTCCTCGAATGAATATTCAAAATAATATTCATTAAATAAAATAAAGTTATCGAATAAACCTTTTTCGATTAATAGTTTTGAAAACTATATCAATATATATATATTATACTCAGAAACATCGACTCCCGGTTTAGAAAAAATGTTCACCTTTGGGTCCCCTATACTAAGGGTATACGCAACTACTGCTTATCTCTAGCATAGATATTATGCAACTTATAAGCAATTGAATCAACAATTAGATCAAGATTGCGAAACAGACATGCATATATACCATATCACATGATCCAATATATCGCAAGATTTCTCAATAACAATAATGCACTTATCACAAGATAATGCATATACATATATTTACATCACCACAACAGTATAACGGTTAGAAAACTTGCATGAGTGCTCCTGGATAGACTTAAGCTTAGAGTGGGTCCGATAACCTATGAACAACAACATAAGTCGGAATTAAACCCCGGTCTCTTAAGAAACTAGACTTTAACCAATTGAACCCTAACGTTCGCTTTTGCGCTTAACGATTCACTTAAGTCGCTCGAGTACCCTCGGCTCCACCATTTTTAATAAATTAACTATTAAGAATTTTAAGGCGATTCTTTTGCGAGTACCCTATCAACTGCCTAATCCACTTTACATAAATGTTTCATACTCCAATTAGTCATTTAAGGGCCTTAACCAAGGTTTCAAAGTAAGGCAAGGGGTAATGGTTCGGTCGCGAAACACCGTTACTTAAAATGGTTGTTTCTCCTAAACCGTACATCGGATTCAAACGAACCACATATCAAAACAAAGCTTGAAACATAAACTATCTAAACATGGAAGTGGTTAGTTTATAGAAGTGGGTGTTCGGGTCCAACAGTTAATCACAAAACAGTTTATAGAAAATCGGGCATTACGACGGCTATAACCTAACAATTTCCAAAGTTTAAACTATACCAAATCATCACCAATTCAACAAAATCCAACATCCATCAACATCAAACTAAACCCATTCATCTAAGCACCATTATCATCCAAACAAACCAAACTTAAAACTAAGTGTTCAAGAATGTATACCTTCCTTGGAGAGTGGGTAGTCACTAACAAGCCTCTAGGAACCTTGATCTATGCTTAATCAATCTTAAGCTTTCATGAAAATCAAGAAAATCAAAGTAAGTTACTATTCATCATCATCTTTGATGAGTGGATTAGCTAAGAAAACCATGGAATCTTGATCTTAAACTCATGGTATAACTAAGTTAGGAAATATAGGATCTAAGGAAACAAACCTTGTAATTTTCCATGGCCTAGAACTTGAGTTTTGAAAATCTATTTCTTCATTTCTTGAAAAGGCCGAATGGAAGAAGAAAGAAATAGGGGAGAGCTTTTGCTTGCTTGTTTTTCCTTGGGAAATGAGAAAGAAATGCTTGGTGAAGGAGATTTTTGAACAAATATCTTGATAAAGTGATGACATCACTCACACATGTCATTGCTTGCATCATTCCTTTTCCACATGTCCTTCCCTTATGGTTTGATGATGTCATCCTCCTATAATCTCTTTTATTAGTGCTTAATTATTTGGTTAATCCTTGGTCGCTTATTTGTTTTACGGTTCGCTTCACTCTCGTTCTCGGTGATCGTTCGAGGGATCATGTCCGGGATCTTATTACTTGGGTTCCCCTAAACCTTTCTCAATATTTTATATTCCTTTTTTGATCCTCTCTTAAAATTCTTGAATTTAAATCCTTTTAATCATGTTACCTTATACTCAATTCTTTCGGTATCTGGTGGATTTTCGGGAAAAATCAAAGTGTTCGAATTTGGATTCTGACGATCTTTACATACACATATATCCCATATAAAGTACTAATAAGATCTTAGAATTTCTATAACAGTAATCCTATATAGTGTGGCATGAAAAATTTCCTTAATCAGCAAAATCACTATTCATAAGGGTTACAAAAAGTCCAAAATTTTTGGGGTTATTACAGTCTCCCCTCCTTAAAAGGATTCCGTCCCGGAATTAGATAGAAAATGAATAGGGATACTCTCTTAGCATTGCACTTTCTAACTCTCGAGTAAATTTTCCCACATTGTGGTTCTACCACCAAACCTTGACTAGTTTGATAACCCTTCTCCTAAGCACTTGTTCCTTTTTTGATCTATAACCCTTCCTGGTTGCTCCATATAAGTTACGTATGGTTACATGTCTATGCGCTCATATGCCCCTATTTGTCTGGCATCCAAATTATACTTCCTTAACATTGATACGTGGAACATGTTATGAACTTGCTACATGTTCGGGGGTAGGTCTAGCTCATATGCTAACTTCCCAATACGTCTTAATACCTCAAAGGGTTCAACAATTCGAGGGCTTAGCTTTTTTTTCTTTTTGAACCTCATCCATCCTTTCCCAGGGAATACCTATAACAACGCTAGGTCCCCTACTTCCTATCCTTTGTCCTTTCGTGTCAAATCAACATACCTCGTGTGTCCATCTTGGGCTACTACCAGCCGTCCTCTGATTAGATCTATTATAACCTTGGTCCTTTGGACTACTACGGGTCCGAGCATCTTGCGCTCTACAACTTTATCCTAACATAAGGGAGATCGACATTGTCTCCCCTCAAGGATCTCATAAGGCGATATCTCGATTCCTGACATACGATCTATTGTCGTGAGAATACTCAATCCACGTTACGTGATCATTCCAAATTTCTTTCAAGTCTATTGCACCGACTCTCATCATAGCTTCTAGCATTATAGCTTTTGCTTCTCAATACCCATTCTTTTCCAGTTCGTAGTCGTTACTATGTTAGATATATTTGATAATGTCATGGCTAATATGTTTTATGTTTAGATTTCAGATCTTATTTGAACAGAACAAATCAGTACTTAACTGATCAGTACTTATACTGGAAGTCAGAACTTAAGGGATATCAGTACTTATGTTATCAGGAGATAGATATCAGAACTTAAGTGCTGAAGGACGATCAGATAAGGACAGTAGCTGATTAAAGTTAAGAAGATCAAGATAAACATAAGAAGAGATATGCATGAAGAAGGAATTCTGTGAAGAATGGAATACTTGGAATAGAAGATATCTGATTGATATATTTTAGGAAGCAGAATTATATTCCATATCAATTAGCAAATATCTTGTAACTGTGTAGTATATAAACACAGAAATAGAGTTTACACTATATGTGTTATCATTATCGAGAATATTATTTAATATAACTCTAGCAGCTCTCGTGATATTTTGTTCATCACTGAGAGATAACAGTTCCAGATTGTAACAGAGTTTATTGTTTAAATAAAGTTTGTTTTCTGTTACATAAGTTCTTGAAGTTTGATTTGATTGTGATAAACACTGTATTCACCCCCTCTACAGTGAAAGTGTGACCTAACAAGTGGTATCAGAGCTATCTGTTAACACACATACAGTTAAAGATCCAAACACAGTCATGTCTGACACAGAAACTCCAACTAAGCCCACCAAAACTGAGGAATCATCAAAGACATCAATTCAGAGTCGATATGAGACTATCAGAGTTCCCATATTGAGACCATCTGAATATCCCATATGGAAGGTAAGGATGACCATGTTTCTGGAAGCAACAGATCCAGAATACCTTGATAGAATCAGGGAAGGGCCTCACAAACCTACCAAGCTCGCTGTTGTAGTTCCAGGTGAAGCAGCAATGACCGTACCAAAGGAAAAGAATGATTACACTGCTGAAGATATAGCATCTATTGCTAAGGATGCCAAGGTACGTCACTTATTGCATAGTGCCATTGATAATGTAATGTCAAACAGGGTAATCAACTGCAAGACTGCTAAGGAGATATGGGATGCACTGGAGACAAGGTGTCAAGGAACTGAAACAGTTAAGAAGAACAGGAAGACAATACTCACTCAAGAGTATGAACACTTTGACTCTAGGACTAATGAGTCATTGACTGATGTGTATGAAAGATTTGTCAAACTCTTGAATGACTTGTCATTGGTTAATAAGGAGTATGATCTTGAAGATACAAATCTCAAATTCCTGTTAGCTCTTCCTGAATGTTGGGATTTGAAGGCAACAACAATAAGAGACAACTACAATCTTGATGAAACAACTCTTGATGAAATCTATGGAATGCTCAAGACTCATGAACTTGAGATGGAACAAAGAAGCAAGAGAAAAGGAGGAAAGTCAAGGACAGTTGCTCTCAAGGTTGAAGAGGAATCCCCCAAACCACCTTCCTCAAAGAAAGATAAGGGTAAAGCTCTTATCATAAAATCTGATACTGAGTCATCAAGTTCTGAGAGTGATGATGACTCAGATTCTGAAAGCTTGCCTGAAAATGATGCTGATGAGGAGATGATGAAGCTGTGTGCTCTTATGGTGAAAGGAATCACAAAGATTGCATACAGGAAGTTCAGGAAGGGAAAGAAGTTTTCCAGGAAAGGCATAAGTTCTGATAAGAAGAATTTCAGAAGATCTGAAGGAAAAGGAGGAAAGTCTGACAGAGGAGATTATGCTAATGTTAAATGTTATAATTGTGGTGAGAAAGGCCACATATCTCCTGAGTGCAAGAAGACCAAGAATGACAAAGGCAAAGCTCTTGTCACAAAGCAGAAAAGCTGGACAGACACCTCAGACTCTGAAAGTGAGGAGAACTATGCATTGATGGCAAATGCTGAAAAATCAAGTTCTGAGAGCAGTTCTGAAACTGCTGAAACAAAGGTACCTCAGACTACTTATGCTTTTCATACTGATGATATTAATGAGTTGAGAAGATATCTTAAAACCATGTTTGTTAGTTATAGAGATCAAACTTTAACATGTGAAAGATTAACTTCTGAAAATCTTGCTTTTAAGAAAAGAAACAATTTCTTAGAAAAAGAGTTAGTCATGTTTCATCAAACTCAGAAGGATAGAGATGATGCTTTTTATGTTAGGGATGAAGTGCTAAAAATGAATGAATCTCTAAAAACTGAGTTAGAAAAGGAGAGAGAGATTATCAGAACTTGGACTAACTCTGGCAAAACAACTCAAAATTTGCTAAGCAGTGGAAACTGGAAAGAGGGCTTAGGTTATGAAGAAAATAATGAAAAAGGAACTGAAGAAATTAAGCCTGTTGATAAGCAAAAGCCGAAGTTAAAACCTGTTAAGTTTGTAACTGAAAAATCCGAAACTGAGAAATCAGAAGTTAAAAAGGAATTAGCTTCTGACAAACTAAAACAGGAAAAGACAGCTGAAGTTAACATAGGCTTAATGACAAAGAAGCAGCTTAAGCATAAGCTGAAAGATGTTAAGAATGCAAACAAGGTAAAATCACCTAGGAAAAACAGGAATGGAAAGGAAGGTGTGAATAAAAGCAATAACTATAAATCTATTCCTGATGCTCCTAGGAAAGCATGTTATAACTGTGGAAGTTCTAACCATCTGGTTTCTTTTTGCAGGAAGAATAAGAATATTAACTCCTTATCTACAAAGTCAGGAGTTAAGAGTCAGTCTGTTAGATACAAACCACAAAATCCTTGTTTTCATTGTGGTAGTTTATGGCATTCCATTTATACTTGTAAGGAATATCATAGTTTGTACTATGATTATTATCAAATAAAACCTTCTTTAAAGAAAGTTTCTGTTGTTCCTTCTAGTATAAGTCCTGATAAGAAAACTGTTAACAAAAAATCTGATGTTAAATCCGCTGCAAATGTTAACAAACCTAAAAAGGCCAAAGGATCCAAGCAAGTCTGGGTCCTTAAAACTAATAATTAGTGGTCTTTTTGATTGCAGGGCAACAGGAAAAATATTTTAGTTCTGGACAGTGGATGTTCAGGACACATGACTGGAAATAAGGCCCTGCTATCAGACTTTGTGGAGAAAGCTGGCCCAAGTGTTTCTTATGGAGATGGCAACATTGGAAAAACTTTGGGATATGGCAATATCAATCTTGGGAATGTCATCATTAAAGATGTAGCTCTAGTCTCAGGACTTAAACACAACTTACTGAGTATAAGTCAAATCTGTGACAGAGGTTATCATGTTGATTTCTTTGCAGAACATTGTGAAATAGTTAGTAAATCTAAAGGAAAAATTGTTCTGAAGGGATTCAGGCGTGGTAACATTTATGAAGCTAAGCTTTCAACAAGTTCTGATGGTTCTGCAATCTGTTTAGTGAGTAGAGCCTCAACTGAAGAAAGCTGGAATTGGCACAAGAAACTCTCTCATTTAAACTTCAACAAGATAAATGAACTGATCAAGAAAGATCTTGTGAGAGGACTGCCAAAATCAGTGTTTGTTCCTGATGGTCTTTGTGACTCATGTCAGAAGGCTAAACAAAGAAAATCTTCATTCAAGAGCAAGACTGAATCATCAATTCTTGAGCCTTATTATCTACTTCATGTTGATCTATTTGGTCCAGTGAATGTCATGTCTATTGCAAAGAAGAAATATGCGTTGGTCATAGTAGATGAGTTCACCAGATACACATGGGTGTATTTCTTGCACACAAAAAGTGAAACTGCATCTATCCTGATTGATCATGTCAAACATCTGGATAAATTGATCAAAGATTCTGTGAAAATTTTGAGGAGTGATAATGGCACTGAATTCAAGAATTTGATAATGGAAGAGTTCTGCAACAATCATGGAATAAAGCAAGAATTTTCTGCTCCTGGAACTCCACAGCAAAATGGAGTTGTTGAAAGGAAGAATAGAACTCTAATTGAAGCTGCACGAACAATGCTTGAAGAAGCAAAGCTTCCAACCTATTTCTGGGCTGAAGCTGTGCAGACTGCTTGTTTTACTCAAAATGCAACACTCATTAACAAGCATGGAAAAACACCATATGAGATGGTGAAGAACAAGAAGCCAAATCTCATATACTTTCATGTATTTGGATGTAAATGTTTTGTTCTCAAGACTCATCCTGAACAGCTATCCAAGTTTGATCTAAAAGCTGATGAGGGAATCTTTGTAGGATATCCACTTTCTACAAAAGCCTTCAGAGTCTATAATTTGAGAACAAAAGTGGTCATGGAATCTATCAATGTCTCTTTTGATGACAAGAAGATCACTGGACTTGAAGATTGCACTGATCATGAAAAGCTGAGATTTGAAAATGAAGATTCATATTCTGATATCTCAAGTCCTGACAGTCTAAGTCCTGATACTGTAAATTCTGATGGATTAAACTCTGATGTTATTGAAACTGTGGTGACTACGTCAAAGGAAGATGCACCAATGCAGGGGGAGCATACTCAAGATATTATCACATCTCAAGAAGCATCAGAACATACATCTGGCTCTTCAAATTCTGATTCGTCAAGTTCTGATAAGCCAAGTACTGACAGTGCTGAAAATCTAAATACTGAAGGATCCAACTCAGAGAGCATAGTTTCAGGGGGAGCATCAGAAAATGAAACCGAAGACAGCATGAATCATGGGGGAGCATCCAGTTCTAGAGAAAATCTTCCATCTGCAAGGAAGTGGACAAAATCACATACACCTGATTTAATAATTGGAAATCCTGAGGCAGGTGTCAGAACTAGAACAGGTACTTCGAATGAATGTCTTTACAATTCTTTTCTCTCTCAGTCTGAGCCAAAGAAAGTGGAAGAAGCTCTTCAAGATGCTGATTGGGTGCAAGCAATGCAGGAAGAGTTGAATGAATTTGAAAGAAACAAAGTCTGGACCTTAGTGCCAAGACCCAAGAATAGATCGGTTGTTGGTACAAAGTGGGTATTCAGAAACAAAACTGACAGTGATGGCATAATTGTAAGGAACAAGGCAAGGCTGGTTGCAAAAGGATATTCTCAACAGGAGGGAATTGACTATGATGAAACATTTGCTCCAGTTGCTAGGTTAGAAGCCATAAGGATATTCATGGCTTATGCTGCTCACAAAAAGTTTACTGTCTTTCAAATGGATGTGAAAAGTGCTTTTCTCAATGGAGAATTGGAAGAGGAAGTATATGTTGAACAACCTCCAGGCTTTGTAGATTCCAAACATCCAGATTATGTCTACAGGCTTGATAAAGCACTTTATGGACTTAAGCAAGCTCCAAGAGCATGGTATGAGACTTTAGCTCAGTTTCTTCTGGAAAGTGGATTCAACAGAGGAACTATTGACAAAACATTGTTCTATCTCAATCATGGCAAGGACTTACTTCTGATCCAGATTTATGTTGATGATATTATTTTTGGGTCTCCAAATGACAAACTTTGCAAAAAGTTTGCCAACCTAATGCAGTCAAGATATCAGATGAGTATGATGGGAGAACTTAGTTATTTTCTGGGCCTTCAAGTCAAGCAGACTGAAGAAGGAACTTTTATTTGTCAATCTAAGTATACCAGAAACTTGCTGAAGAAATTTGGAATGCAAGACTGTTCAAGTGCATCCACTCCCATGGCCACTGCAACAAAACTGGATAAGGATACTGGTAATTCAGTAGATATTACTGATTACAGAGGTATGATTGGCTCACTTCTCTATCTAACTGCTAGTAGACCAGATATCATGTTTGCTACCTGTCTTTGTGCAAGATTTCAAGCAGATCCAAGAGAACCTCACTTAATAGCTGTAAAAAGAATCTTTAAGTATCTTAAAGGAACAGCTGATCTAGGATTATGGTATCCTAGAGAATCAGATTTTAAATTAATAGGTTACTCAGATGCAGATTTTGCAGGTTGCAAAATTGACAGGAAAAGCACAAGTGGAAGCTGCCAATTTCTTGGAGGCAGGTTGGTTTCTTGGTATAGCAAGAAACAAAAGTCAATTTCCACATCAACTGCAGAAGCAGAGTATATTGCTGCAGGAAGCTGCTGTGCACAGATTCTCTGGATGAAGAATCAGTTACTGGATTATGGGTTAACATATTTCAAAATCCCTATTTACTGTGATAATCAAAGTGCTATTGCTATGACAGGTAAACCAGTTCAACACTCTATGACAAAGCACATCAGCATCAGGTACCATTTCATCAGGGAACATGTGGATGAAGGTACAGTGGAATTGCATTTTGTTCCCACAGATCAACAAGTAGCAGATATCTTCACAAAACCACTGTGTGAAGCTACCTTTTCAAAATTGGTAAATGAACTTGGAATGATTTCAGGTTCTTTCTCTAAATCTGCTTAAACTTGTTCTATGTTATCAGACTTTATGATCAGTATTTACAGAATTAATCTCTTTGTATATTCTGTGCATTAATTGATAAATGTCTTTAAGTACTGACTGTTGTCTGATATATGTTTCTAAACTCTGATAAGTGATATGTCTGTTTCAGTAACTATTTAATCCCATGAGGATAACTGTGCTAGATACTGACCTACTAGTCTTCAATAAACAAATGATCCCATGAAAGAAGTAATTATTTCTGTGGAAATCCTATGACACAAGCAAATTCTGATAACTGAGCTTAGTTAAGTTTACTTTGTATATCTTATTACTAAGTCACAAATTAGAATAATGCTACTCATCTGTTTAAGTTCTGATTCTAGTAAAACTGCTGAATGTACTAAGTGCTGATAAACCTCACTTATCAAAAGAAAAAGAAAAAGAATCAAAGAATAATATCAGGTACTCCTTTGAGATCTAGAGTAAAAATGTGAATGGGACGACCCAAGTGCATTGCTGGTATTAAGTAAATATGCATTAGAAAAGCAAAATATTTTTCTTGGTGACTTTTCACACTCTATGATTACTGGAGAAATACTCTGATAATAGCATAAATTCTAATAAACAGTCGTGACTCACTTACACTGAGAAGCCTCTGTAAAATAGAATTTCAAAAGATGCATAAAATTAGCACAAAAACAGTAGAGGTGGACTCATGCATGAACTCATTTATCAGTAGGTTTCAGGATAATGACAGCTCTTTAGCAAAATTTTAATTATGACTTATTTCTAAGATGTACTGAAGTAGATCAGACTTTACTCTTTGTCTGTTATTTAGCTTAATGCACACACACATCACTCCATATGAATGATGAAATTTCTGTGGTGGTCTATGTTATTTTAGATAAACAGTCATTGTGTCACTTCTGCACAAATTCTGAGGACAAGTTCTAGTTCCACGTTCTGATGATTAAGTTCTGACGTTCATAACTAAGAACTTGTATGAGTATTTACTAAGATAGATATCCCTTGTTCGAGTTAAGACATTATGTTCTGATGACTGTTAAGTTCTGGTATAGGTCTAAGTTCTGATTTTTCAGTCTAACCCTTTACTTGACTTATCTGTGAATAAAATTTGGTAACAGTCTCAGATTAATTTCGAAATGTTGAAGTGGAAGATTAATTGTCTATGGTTAAAACATAATGGCACTCGTCCTTGAACAGTTCACTCTTGTTACATGTGCACATTCTTTTTCCAATGACTGTTATTCTTTTTCAAAGTCTAGGGAGACGAGGTAGAATTACTTCTACCTGTCAGCATTCAATTTCTTTGCGTCTCTTGGCATTCTCTTGCCTATATATACACCCACTTCACATCAGTCTTTCCATCACATTCTTCTCACACACTTATCCTCCTTCTTCTGTCAAAAACAAAATGGTTCGATTCAACATGTTTTTGAACACACAAACCTTCACAATGGAACTCAGTTGTGCTGAGTGGCGGCAGGAGTGGCATATAACAGCCATTCCTGAGGAGATCTGGGACTCTGTCCCACAGGAGGTGCTGGCTCACCTTCTATTCTTCGAAATGGATTATCATCGCCATCTGGAGCGCCTGGAGGAGGAAAGGCGGGAAGCTATCCGTCAGCAAGAGCGAATCATTCGACTCGCTATCTTGTTTGTCGAAGATAGGAAGAGGAAGATGACTTAATCTCGTCTTCTTCCTGTTCTTCTTCATCCTCAGCTTTGTCAGGCTTCTTAGCTAGGACTAAAACTGTTGATGTTAGGATTAGAAGCTTAGGGAAAATCTTGTATTGATGTAATTTCTATTTCATATATGTATTGACTTGATATATTAATGAAAACTGTCTTTACTTCAAGATTTTGTCTCTGAGTTATTTTATCTTGTGTTGATAAATCCTGATTGATATTCTGATGACCATTTAAATTTTGTTTTTATTTAAGTTCTGATTCTCCGTCAGCACTTATTCATAGAAATTATCTCGGTCATTTTTAACATGATTCATTTTCAGAATATTAATGTTGCAGTGAAAAACAATCCAATCAGTGATAACGGGTTAAAATTTGAATTGTTTCCCTTGATAAAAGGAACAGTTTTTTTTCTTCTTGAAACTCGGCAAATGGGTAAGTCATGATTACTGTTTTCTCGAGCCCAGTAACTATCCGTTATTACTGCATGTCTGACAGGTGTCCAACGGTAACATTTTTTTTATATAAGTACAGCAGAGAGAAGATTTCTTTAATCTTTTTAATTTCTTCATCTTCTATCTCTCTTCTTACTTTTACTCTCTTTCACTTTACTATTTCCGTTGTTTTCATACAGATATTATCTCAAACACCTAACAGGCATACTTGAATTTCAATATTTTTTTTCACATGGCACCAAAGGATTTAATCATTGATGGAGCAAAGTTCGTTCCAAACAACTATGCTGCAATTCTTGATCATACTGAAGCTCCATCTGAATTGCATTTTGTGCAAGATCTTCTTGCACATAGTGAGGTTGGGTACGCCTTAACTCAGCCTGAATTCTTTTCAAGTCAACAAGTTCTGAGGTTCTGGAGGACTGGCGTTTTTGATGATGGTGGTAACCGTGGAACTCCCAGTATTATTTTCCAAGTGGGTGATTCATCTTTTGTAGTCACTCCTGGTACAGTACGCAGGGCTTTACATCTTCCAGAGGATTGTACTTTCTCAATTCCAGAGGACTCAGCCCTTCGGGAGTTAATGGCTGAATTGGGATATGAAAAGAGTCTGACAAAACTTGGACAATTGAAACGGGCTAATATCAGAAGAGAATGGAGTTTCTTCTTCGATTGCATCACCAAGGCCTTTGGCAACAAGTGTTCAAATTTTGATGCCATCCCAATTCTAAGTCAGCACATCGGATTCTGTCAACTTATTTATACGTATTGTACTGCTGAACCCCAGTTAGTCAGCACTCAAACCCCACCTTTTAAGGTTGCAAAAAGGTACTTTAACGACCTGATAAATGCTGACACAAAGAAATCAATGGTGAGACAATTACAGATTCCTCAGTCTGTGAAACAGATTCTGGTAAATGCTGATCCAGCTACTTACAAATCTGTTTACTCAAATGTTCAACCAACTCACCATAACCAAAATCCATCAACCTCAGTCCCTACCTCTCATTCTACTCAACCTACCCTCAGAACTTATCTCAAATCCTATCTCTCCACTTCACAGAATGCTCAACCTTCTTCTTCAGCACCTACTGTGAAGCCTACATCCTCTAAGCCAAAGAGAACAAAGACTGTTCCTCAAACATCTCAGAAGAAGCGGAGGATTACTTTGAGAGATGAATCAGATTCTGAGGATCAGATTCCATCTTCAGAACCTATGATAGATGAAGCTGAGAAGGCAACTTCTCAGAAGGATTCTGCAATTGGGGGTTCTAGGCTTCTCAAGAGGCTTAGACGTATGACGGTTCCTGCAACTCCCAAGGAATCCACATCAACAAGGAAGTACAAGAAACAGAGGGCACAGAGGCCAGTTTCAGATGATGAGGAGGAAGCAGCTAAGGAAGGGGATCAGGAATCTCTGATCTCGCAAGCCAAGGAATTTGCTCCAGTCACTTCTTCTCCGTCAACTCAATCTCAGGAACCTGAATCTGACAAGGCTAATTCACCTTCTATATCTCTTGATGATCCAGGCACAAGTGCTGAAATTGATATTCAGAACTTGGTTGTGCCTGAAATACTTTTGTTAGAAGCTCCAACAACAAATAATCCTTCCACAACACCTGTTACTGATGCTGTTCAAACTCCTGAGTTATCACTATCACCTTCTCTGCATCAAGATGATGATCAGATTTTAGGTGAGCATCAGGATATGGCTGTTGATCAGAACCTAGTATCCGATCAGCAATTAGAGGATGTTGAAGCCTCCATTGCTACTCACACAGTTGTCTTATCAGAAGATACTGATTCTTTAAGTTCTGATGCTGCAAATGTTGGAGATACTGGTGAAGCTGCTACAACTGTAGATGCTGATGCAGCAGGTCCTTCAGGACATACTCCTCCATTGACTCTTCCTAAGTCTGAACTGCTAAAGGAGTTTGTTATCAGGGATGCACCAGTACCTTGGAGTGAAACTCCTGCAGGTCAGGAGTGGACTAAGGAATGGAACTCAGTTTCATGTGTTCCAAATGCTTTACATCTTGCTGAGCACTTGACTAAAGCTGATGAAATGTTAAATTCTGATGATTTTAAAACCCAGCTTAGAGTCACTGCATTGAGTACTAAACATCTACAAGGTCTTCATTCCAATACTCATGCAGAGCTACACAAGATTCAGGAGAACTTTATTAAACAGGAACAAGTTTGGAAACTTGATAAGAAAAAGTTCTTCCAACCTACCATTGACAGGGTTGCTTATATTGAGAAAACTCAAGAGAAGCAACAAGCTCAGATTGATCAAATTCTGATAAATCAAGCTTCTCAGCAATCGCAACTTACTGAAATCCAGACCTCAGTGGAACTACTTATCTCTCTTTTATTACCTGCTGATGCCAAAAAGGGGGAGAAGGTAATTAAGTCCAAATGCAAAACCAACAAGTCACTGCAAGGAAAGGATGATGGAAAAGATGACCAAGGAAACTCTGGAATGGGTAGTGGTCATAGTCAAGGTAGAAGGTTTACATCAAGACAAGTTAGTCACAGAAGAACAAGTTCTGATACTGGGAAAAGAATAAGTTCTGCTGCTGGTAAAAGGATAAGTTCTGATGAACTTCTAGATCTTGATGAGGAAATGTCAAGACAGTTATTTCTTCAAGAAAATCCAGGGATGGACTTGGAAAGTTTAAAGGAAGAAGAAGCCAGACTTAAATCAGAGAAAGTCACATCTAAATCTGAAGCTTCTGCTAAAAAGTTACTTCCAAAACCTAAAGGCATTGTGATCAAAGAAAGGATACATACTGAAGAAACTTTGGCTAGATCACAACCACAGATAGATCCAAGATCCAAGGGTAAAGAAAAGGTTGGTGAACCTATCAAGCCTTATGTACCTCCTGAGGAAGAAGAAATTACTGATGGAAAAGATAATCTTGCTCTGACTTCAAGAAAAGTTCTTAAAACAACCTCTGACATGGCTCAAGTTGTTCAGAGTCAAGAAATTGTAAGTTCTGATATTCAGAAGAAGCAAGTAACCTCTGACAGTGCTCAAGTTAACTTGATATCAGAAAATAAATCTAAAACACTCCTACCAGGATTCACTAAAGCAAAACAGACTCAATCTTTGAAGACTACTTCAAGTGGTTTTGAAGCAAGAGTAGTTACTGGAAAGGAAGCTAGAGATAAAACTGGATTGGGAAGTGCTGATGAAAGAAGAGTACACAACACTACTGATGATCCAACTTCCTTGTGTGAACCAGGTATTGGAGCAACTCCTGAAAGATTGAATCAACTAGAATCTGTACAGATGGTTTACCATACCTACTTGAAAGAATACATCATGTTGTATTTCATGACAGATGGTAGGGTTTATCATATAAGACAAAATGCCATTCCGTTGAAGTATTTTGAAGAATTGGAGCATGTATTGTTCTTACTTCAAGTGGATGACAGAATAACAGAGACTGCTGCAAACTACTTAAAGGAACAGATTCAGAGACAGAAAAGACTTTATTCTGTTAAGTCTGACAGCAGATATGTTCCAAAGTACAGAAATCACAATGGTGATATTGTTGATATGAAGCCTAATACTGCACAGATCAGAACATATCTTGGTATTAAGGGGCTTGAATTCAATCTAGAGTCTAATAAAGCTTATGTCATAAGACTAGATCGGGAGTTGAGAAAAGCAAAGATTAATGATCTCAGAGCTGCAATATTTCAAGCTGGTGAAGATACTGCAGAGCTTAAAGATGTCAAACGGAGAATGATTGATGAACTCAGATATGCTGAGAAATGTTTGTTGAAGAATTATCTCAGAACAACTCCTGACATCAGAGAGATCAGAAAATGATGAAGCCAAGTCGAAGATCTACAACTGCTTAAATTCTGATATTTATACAGATTGAAGTTGTTATCAGAAGTTGAATTGGTAAAAACTTGAAGGACTGTAAGTTGTAGTTATCTTGTCTATTTCTCATGCATTTGTACTTAATGTTTTTGACATCATCAAATATCTGTTAAACTTGTATATTTTGTTAATTTACAAGTTGGGGGAGATTGTTAGATATATTTGATAATGTCATGGCTAATATGTTTTATGTTTAGATTTCAGATCTTATTTGAACAGAACAAATCAGTACTTAACTGATCAGTACTTATACTGGAAGTCAGAACTTAAGGGATATCAGTACTTATGTTATCAGGAGATAGATATCAGAACTTAAGTGCTGAAGGACGATCAGATAAGGACAGTAGCTGATTAAAGTTAAGAAGATCAAGATAAACATAAGAAGAGATATGCATGAAGAAGGAATTCTGTGAAGAATGGAATACTTGGAATAGAAGATATCTGATTGATATATTTTAGGAAGCAGAATTATATTCCATATCAATTAGCAAATATCTTGTAACTGTGTAGTATATAAACACAGAAATAGAGTTTACACTATATGTGTTATCATTATCGAGAATATTATTTAATATAACTCTAGCAGCTCTCGTGATATTTTGTTCATCACTGAGAGATAACAGTTCCAGATTGTAACAGAGTTTATTGTTTAAATAAAGTTTGTTTTCTGTTACATAAGTTCTTGAAGTTTGATTTGATTGTGATAAACACTGTATTCACCCCCTCTACAGTGAAAGTGTGACCTAACATACTATCTTCCGTACATAATACTATATCGGTTACACTTTTATTCATTAGCATTCTATAACCTTTTAATAACCACGTCAACCTTAGTATCACGAACGTGTTAGAATCAGAATACCACCGTACTGATACTACTTCCTTTCTAGCTACTTCTATCTTCGAAAGCTTGATCCATCATATAGAAGTAAAGGAATTTGTTGAGAGATCACTATGATCATGAACACTTGTTCTATTGCATAGTTAGTACAGAAGGTGGCCAGCCTTTAGTACTTGACAAGCAATTAAACAACATGTGGTATCCTACTAGGCTTCTATCACACAGATAGATAGTCATTCGGCAATACCTCCCCTTCTGGAAGGGTTGTTCTTCTCAGCTTACATGAAATGAAAAGAAGAGGAAAGAACGAACTGAAGAGAATTGTATATATGTAAAAAAATATTGCCATAAAATATCTGGCTTGGAATCTACCTCTGAACTATAGAGGTTTGTCATAGGAGAACAAAACATATACGTATTTATATCAACATCAAGTATTATAACATCGTATTTCACATGCCTAAATATTTTTGCTATTCCGTCCATCATTCTATGGACCCATGTTCTTCATCGAGCTTATACACAATCACCTTTGAAACTCCCTTGATATCGAAAATCGAATCTGGGATCTCATTCTAGACATCATCGTTACTAGAATTCTATGCTTGCATCGCAACCTTCCTCGTATAGTCATACGACCCTCTATTGATAAGGAGGAATAAATATTCAATAGGTAAATAGTCTACTTAATTAGTCTATTCAATGATAACTTATACATCACCACGACCCGATTAGTGGTACTCAATCTCAACATTCATTACAATACAACTCTCACAGTTGTCATTGTCTCATTATTCATAGACTCATTGGAGCATTACTATGGCCCACCACTGACCTACTGTAGTCATTCGCTTTCCATGAAGTCTTAATAGCTAACCATACGGAGTCCATACATATCGTATCGAATTCTTCTAAGGAGGTAACATGATCACCGTTCATGATTCATGAAGAACACTCCTGATCCTGACGTACATTCATGACATGAAGCGGATAAAATGCAGAAGAGTTTTAATGAAAGCAACGATAGTAGGTTAATACCATTCTTAATCATATGTCTATATTATGAGACATGAAGCTCAAAGGTTCATTTAGTCCTTTTTGAAACATGGTCCTGGCTTATTCTCTAGATAGTTCCTTCTTAAGATAGATAGCCCGCTCATGGCGATTACACGAATTAAACCTTTACCAAACTACTATTACGGTTGGGTATTGCACAGTCATCAGAAGGAATGTCAATCTTCCAGACTATATATACAACCTTCACGGCTTCAACCATCATCACTGTATTCCTCTGGCACGAGCGCCTATAATTATCCTCTTACATTTAAAGTGCCGGCCACCTCTTTGGCCTTTCCTGATAGTAAAATTTCCTTACAATCAATGTCTTTTAAATGACCTTCAACTAAATTTTCTACCTCATTTTCAATCACTGCTTGTGTGAAAATGCTCTTCATTACGGCTTGGTAAAAAAATATATCATCACTTTCCCATAAGTTATTGCCTCGATCTTTTAGAGGTTAACATTGTCACGATTGACTCTTGATCATACTTAGGACGTCTCTTATTTTGGGTCCTTCTTGATTTCACCAATCTCGACCCTTATTGGGTCAATCTATACTTTTTTATGGTTCAACATGTGCCCCACTTGGCATTATTGTAATTACGTCACATTTCCTTTATCAAAATTTCTATTCTTGAGAACTTTGAATATTACCTTTCTCCTTGTAAAACCTCTAAGGTTATCCTTAAATCCTTCATCAGGTACACCCTAGGCACAGGGCATATCAAGATACCATTTACTAATACCAGAATCATTGTCTATATACTTCTGAAAAATTTCTCCACTGATCCTTAAAGGTTGTTGTTACCTTAATCCTTTCCAATTTATACTTGTCAAAACTCATACTATCCCTATTAAGGGTGAAATGCCAACCTTTATGAATTCCCCTGGGATTCATTCTAAGTTACAGATGTTCTATCCTTAATTCCACCTTTAAAAAGGTACATGCATCCTTCCATGGATAAATCAAGCCATATATCCCTGATAAGGGTGTCTTATTCAATCATTCCCACCCAGATAGTCTATACCAATTTCACAATAGCATCCTTATTCAAAATGAGGTCAACATATATGGCCTTCAAAAGATAACAATGGTTACCCGCTTTTCTTTCCTAATTTGGTAATGACAACAGGGATGTCCTGGAAGATATTGGTCGTGTTCAACGTGAACTTCTTTTTAATAATTCCTCATTTACTTTTGTTGTTTATCTCAACAGTCATCTCAATATTGGGATGTCTTTCATACCTGGCGTCTCCCTTTCTGGGTATCATGCCACCAGTCTTACACTTCACATTCTTGAAGGTCACTTCCTTCATCCAATTTTCCTAATTTCTTACTTTCTTGTCTCCTCAGTCTATCCGTGTCTCATTATTTATCCTTCGAACTATCTCAAGGTTTCCTCGAATCCTCCCAACTTACAGGGGATAAAATATATGTATCTCTTATGCCTTCAACCATCAACTTTAACTTATGGTGAATCAAATTATCCTGAGGAATACATACTTTTCTATTTCTATTTCTATGAGTCTTTAGGGTTTCCTCATACCCAACTCCCTTATCATTCCTCAAACTCTATTGTCTTTATTTTCCTTTCCACTTCCGTTTCTTTTTATTTTCCTTTCTCTTACAATCATTTCATGAACCCACTAATCATTGACTTCAAACATCACATCGTTCTGGGATTCTTGTCATCAGAACGAATCTTGACAACTTTTACAACTTAGCTTCATATTTCATCATACTCATCCGCCTTTGTTCTGGCTCTAAAGCTTTTACACTATCTCCATAACCTTGGGAATTACTTTCCCGAAAACAATTGACTGAACTTTAATCAGTTTATTCTAACCTCTGGCTCCATGCCTTTCTTGGTCTTTCACCAGCGGGTGGCCCCTCTCTTAGGAGGGTAAGTGACAAAAACAGTCTTTTGTGATTCGTCCATCATTTAGAATCTCAAATGATTCCTATATTTCCTTTATCCAGGCTCTTGCCTCGACTGGGTCAGCTTGTTCCTTGGAACTCTAAGAGCTTAGCGACTTAAAGGTCCTGAAAGAATTTCTCGCTGCATTGTTTCCTCAAGGTGGTGGTTGGGGATAATAGTCTAAGTTCTGTTTAGGGAGGTCCATGAATTGCCCAATAGGAGTACCATCATAATTCTCCCTATCTTGTTCAGCTTCTGTTTTCTCAGTATGAAATGTTCCAACCTTCTCCCGTAATCGGGGTTATCTTATACGTTAAAAATCCTTGTTTTCCACTTCATTATGTTATGGGTTCCTTCTATCTTGATGTCGACCTCCCTGACTATCACGTTCAGGGTTTGCTCTAAATCTTATTCCTCAAACTAGCTTTCATCTAAGATCTCATCTTTAAGTTCTTGAACATTTGGAACCCAAATTATGTAGGAATAACTCATTATTCCCTTATCATCTTTCTCGGTATTAATCTCTTATCTATTTGTTGGCTCTCTGCCTTCATTCATCACTTTTTCTGGCACAATATGTTCTTTTCCAATAATTCGGACTGTATTGCAATCTCAAACAGCTTTTCGGTACCGGCTCCGGTTACCTTCACTTCTATTTCCATTTTCTCAAAATCTCTTATAAACTCTCCCAAAGACATTATTATCTTGAGTCTCTCCTTTTTACTAAGGGCATCAGCCACCACATTGGCTTTCCCCGAATGATAAAGAATCTCCCAATCATAATTCTTGATTAGCTTTAACCGCCTCCTCTGGCGTATGTTGAGCTCTTTCTACGTAAAAATGTACTAGAGCTCCTATGGTTTGTGAATCTCGCACTTCTCTCCATACAAGTAGTGCCTCAAATCTTTAGGGCAAAACTATTACCACGGGCCCAAGCTCATGGGTGGGGATATCGAATTTTATATTCTCTTAATTGTCTTGACGCGTACGCGATTACCTTGCTGTGCTGTATAAGAAGCACCCTAATTCCTTATGCGAAGCGTCACTACACTTCACAAAATCTCATTTTCCATCCGGTGACGCCAACAGAGGGGACGTCACCAACCTTTGCTTCAGTTCTTAAAAGTTGTTCTCGCATTTCTCTGTCCATTCGAACTTCTCAGTCTGACGAGTAAGCCGCGTTAAAGGGGCTACTGTTAGGTCACACACACTATAGAGGGGATGAATACAGTGTATAATACAATCAAATCGAACTTTAATATCTTAAGTAACAGAAAACAAACTTTATTGAAACAATAAACTCTGTTACAGTATAGATCTGTTACCTCTCAGTGATGAATAAATATCACGAGAGCTGCTAGGGTTATAATGAATAATCTTCTTGAATATGATAACACTTATAGTGTAAACCCTATTTCTGTGTTTATATACTACACAGTTACAAGATAATCGCTAATTGATATGGAATATAATTCTGCTTCCTAATATATATCAATCAGATATCTTTTCTTCCAAGTATTCCATTCTTCACGGAACTCCTTCTTCGTGCATATCTCTTCTTATGTTTATCTCGATCTTCTTTCCTTTAATCAGCTATTGTCCTTATCTGAACGTCCTTCAGCACTTAAGTTCTGATATCTAATTTTGATGATTATCTCCTGATAATATAAGTACTGATATCCTTAAGTCCTGACTTCCAGTATAAGTACTGATTAATGGTTAAGTACTGATTGTACTGATTTGTCCTGTTAAGTAAGATCTGAAATCTAAACATAAATCATATTAGCCATGACATTATCAAATATATCTAACAATCTCCCCCAACTTGTAAATTAGCATAATATACAAGTTTAACAGATATTTGATGATGTCAAAAACATTAAGTACAAATGCATGAGAATTAGACTAGATAACTACAACTTACAGTCCTTAAAGCTTTACCAATATTTAACTTCTGATAACAACTTCAGTCTGTACAAATATCAGAATTTAAGCAGTTGTAGATCTTTCACTTGACTTCATTATCTGATCTCTCTGATGTCAGGAGTTGTTCTGAGATAGTTCTTCAACAAACATCTCTCAGCATATCTAAGTTCATCAATCATTCTCCTTTTGGCATCTTTAAGCTCTGCAGTATCTTCACCAATTTGAAAGATTGCAGCTCTGAGATCATTGATCTTTGATTTTCTTATATCCTGATCCAGTCTGATCAAATAAGCTTTATCAGACTCAAGATTGAATTCCACGGCCCTGTACCCTAGAAAGGTAGTTACAATTTGAGCAGAATTGGGCTTCATTTCAACTATATCACCCTTGTGATCTCTGTACTTTGGAACGTATGTGCTGTCAAACTTAACAAAATAAAGCCTTTTATGTCTCTGAATCTGATCCTTCAAATAGTTTGCAGCAGTCCCTGTCAATCTATCATCCACTTGAAGTAAGAATAGTACATGCTCCAATTCTTCAAAATACTTCAATGGAATGGCATTTTGTCTTATATGATAAACCCTACCATCTGTCATGAAATACAACAAGATGTATTCTTTCAGGTAGGTATGGTAAACCATTTGTACAGATTCTAGTTGATTCAATCTCTCAGGAGTTGCTCCAATACCTGGTTCACTCAAGGAAGTTGGATCATTAGTAGTGTTATGTATTCTTCTTTCATTAGCACTTCCCAATCCAGTTTTATCTCTTGCTTCCTTTCCAGTAACTACTCTAGCTTCAAAACCACTTGCAGTAGTCTTCAAATATTGAGTCTGTTTTGCTTTAGTAAATCCTGGTAGGAGTGTCTTTGGTCTATCTTCTGATATCACTCGAGCTATGTCAGAGGTTACTTGCTTCGTCTGAATATCAGAACTTACAATTTCTTGACTCTGAACAACTTGAGCCATGTCAGAGGTTGTTTTAAGAACTTTTCTTGAAGTCAGAGCAAGATCATCATTTTCATCAGTAATTTTTTCATTCTCAGGAGGCACATAAACCTTGATAGGTTCACAACCTTTTCTTTACCCTTGGATCTTGGATCTATCTGCGGTTGTGATTTAGCCAATGTTGCTTCAGTATGTGTCCTTTCTTTGATCACAATGCCTTTGAGTTTTGGAAGTGGCTTTTTACCAGAAGCTTCAGATTTATATGCAACTTTCTCTGATTTAAGTCTGGCTTCTTCTTCCATTAAACTCTCCAAGTCCATTCCTGAATTTTCCTGAAGAAATAACTGTCTTGACATTTCCTCATCAAGATCTAAAAGTTCATTAAAACTTATCATTTTACCAGTAGCAGGACTTATTCTTTTCCCAGTATCAGAACTTGTCCTGTGACTTGTGATTTCAGCTTGTCTTGATGTGAATTCTCTACCTTGACTATGACCTCTACCCATTCCAGAGCTTCCTCGATCATCTTTTCCATCATCCTTCCCTTTCAGTGTCTTGTCAGTCTTGCATTTGGACTTAATTACTTTCTCCCCCTTTTTGGCATCAGCAGGTAATAGAAGAGAGACAAGCAATTCCACTGAAGATTGGATTTCATTAAGTTGTGATTGCTGAGAAGCTTGATTTTTCAGAATATCACCAATCTGAGCTTGTTGATGATCTTGAGTCTTCTCAATAGCAATCCTGTCAAAGGTAGGTTGGAAGAACTTTTTCTTATCAATTTTCCAAACTTCTCCCTGCTTAATAAATTCTTCCTGAATCTTGTGTAGCTCTGCACGAGTAGTTGAATGAAGACCTTGTAGATGTTTAGTACTCAATGCAGTGACTCTAAGCTGGATTTTAAAATCATCATAATTTAACATTTCATCAGCTTTAGTCAAGTGCTCAGCAAGATGAATATCATTTGGAACACATGAAACTGAGTTCCATTCCTTAGTCCACTCCCGTCCTGCAGGAGTTTCACTCCAAGGCACTGGTGCTTCTCGGGTAACAAACTTCTTAATAAGTTCAGACTTAAGAATAGTTTGTTGAGGAGCATGTCCTGAAGGACCTGCTGCATCAGCATCTGCAGTTGGAGCAGCATCACCAGTATCTCCAGCATTTGCAGCATCAGAACTTAAAGAATCAGTATCTTCTGATAAGACAACAGTGTGTGTAGCAATGGAGGCTTCAGCATCCTCTAATTTCTGATCTGGTTCTAAGTTCTGATCAACAGCCATATCCTGATGCTCACCTAAAGTCTGATCATCAGCATCTTGATGCAGAGAAGGTGTTGTAGATAACTCTGGAGTTTGAACAGCATCAGTAACAGGTGTTGTTGAAGGATTAGTTGCTGTTGGAGCTTCTAAGAGAATTACTTCAGGCACAACCAAGTTTTGAACATCAATATCAGCACTTCTGCCTGGATCAACAGGAGACACAGATAGTGTGGTAGCCTTTTCAGAAACAGCTTCCTTAGATGGAGTTGATGGAGAAGAAGTGACTGTAGCAAATTCCTTGTCTTGTGAGATCAGAGATTCCTGATCCCCTTCCTTAGCTGCTTCCTCTTCATCATCTGAAACTGGCCTTTTTGCCCTCTGTTTCTTGTATCTCTTTGTTGATTTGGATTCCTTGGGAGTTTCAGGAACTGTCATTCTTCTAAGCCTTTTAAGAAGCCTAGATCTCCCAATTCCAGAATCCTTCTAAGAAGTCTCTTTCTCAGCTTCACCTACAACAGGTTCTGAAGAAGGAACCTGGTCCTCAGTATCAGATTCATCTCTCAAGGCAATCCTCCTTCTCTTTTGAGGTGTTTGAGGAACAGTCTTTGTCCTCTTTGGCTTGGAGGATGAAGGCTTCACAGTAGGTGCTGAGGATGAGGGTTGAACAGTCTGTGAAGTGGAGAGATAGGATTTGAGATATTTCCTGAGGGTAGGTTGAGTAGAATGAGTGGTAGGTGCTGAGGATGATGGTTTTTGAGTGTTTGTAGTTGGTTGGACATCAGAGTAAACAGATCTATAAGTATCAGGATCAGCATTTACTAGGATCTGTTTTACAGACTGAGGAATTTGTAATGGTCTAACCACTGATTTCTTAGTGTCAGCATTTACCAGATCATTAAAGTAGCGTTTTGCAACTTTAAAAGGTGGGGTTGAGGAACTGACTAATTGAGGTTCATCAGTACAAAAAGTATAAATAAGTTGACAGAATCTAGCAAAATAGACAACATTCCTATCCTCTGTCATCCTATCCCCAATAAAACCAATTATACCAGTTGCAAAATCAAAATGAGTTTGATTTATAATAGCATACCCGATGTGCTGACTCAGAATTGGGATAGCATCAAAATTCGAACATTTGTTCCCAAAAGCTTTAGTGATGCAGTCAAAGAAGAAGCTCCATTCTCTTCTGATATGAGCCCGTTTCAACTGCCCAAGTTTTGCCAAACTCTTTTCATACCCCAAATTTGCCATTAACTCCTGAAGAGCTGATTCTTCTGGAATTGAAAAGGTACAACCTTCTGGGAGATGTAGAACCTTGCATATTGTACCAGGAGTGACTGCATAAGAAGAATCACCCACTTCGAAAACAATACTAGGAGTGCCATGTCTACCACCATCATCAAAGTGCCCAGTCCGCCAAAATGTCAGAACTTGTTGGATCGAAAAGACTGAAGGCTGGGTTAATACATACCCAATCTCACTGTGTGCAAGAAGATCTTGCACAAAATGCAATTCAGATGGAGCTTTAGCATGATCAAGAAGTGCAGCATAGTTGTTTGGAACAAACTTAGCTCCATCAATGATTAAATCCTTAGGTGCCATGTGAAAAATTGAGATTTAAAAGTGCCTGTTAGGTGTTTGATAAAATGTATGTATGAAAAACCAACGTGAGAAGAAGAGAGAAAGAGAGAGTAAAAGCAAGTAGAGAGAAAAAGTATGAAGGAAATAAAAGATTAAAGAAATCCTCTCTCTGTCGTACTTATACTCTGAAAAAAATGTTACCGTTGGACACCTGTCAGACATGCAGTAATAACAAATAGTTACTGGGCGCGAGAAAACAGTAATCATTACTTGCCCACTTGCCTGTTTTCAAGGAAAAACCGTTCCACTTACCCAGATATTCCATTAATCAAGGTGAAACAGTTTTAATTCAAAATTGAAACCGTTCCCACTGATTTAATTATTTTTCACTGCATCATTAATATTCTGAAAAGAAATCAAGTGAAAATGACCAAGATAAATCATATGAGTAAGTACTGATAAAGGAAAATCAGAACTTAAATTAAAACAGAATTTATATGGTCATCAGAATATGAATATCTATCAGGATTTATCAATGCATTACAAAGTATCTCAGAGACAAAATCTTGAAACAAAAACAAATTTCATTAATATATCAAGTGAATACATTCATAAAATTGAAATTACATCAGCACTTGTACAAGATTTCCCTAAGCTACTAAACCTAACGTCAACAGCCTTTGTCCTAGCTCAAGAAGCAGGGCAAGGCTGATGATGAAGAAAAACAGGAAGAAGAAAATAAATCATTTCTTCTTCCTACTCTCGACAAACAGAATGGCGAGTCGGATGATTCGCTCTTGCTGGCGGAGAGCTTCCAGCCTTTCCTCCTCCAATTGCTCCAGATGGCGATGGTAATCCATATAGAAGAACAGGAGGTGGGTCAGTACCTCATGTGGGACAGAGTCCCATATCTCCTCAAAAATGGCCGTGACGTGCCATTCCTGCTGCCATTCAGCACAGCTTAGCTCCATATTAAATGTTTGGTAATTCAAAAACATGTTGTATCTGACCATTGTGTTTTTGAAAGAAAAAGTATGAAGGTAAGTTTGTGAGAAAGAATTTGATGGGAAGGCTGGTGTGAAGTGGGTGCTTATATAGGCAAGTGAATGCCAGGAGACGCAAAGGAATTTCATGCTGACAGGTAGAATTAATTCTACTTCATCTCCCCAGACTTGGAAAAAGAATAACATTCATTGGAAAGAGAAAACATGGTTTGATGCGCACAAGAAACAAGTAAAAGTGGACTGTTCAAGTACGAATACCATTAACCCTAACCATAGTGACTATTAATCTTCCACTTCAACATATTCTAGTTTGAACCGAGACTGTTATCAAATTTTATTCACAGATAAGTCAAGTAAAGAATTTAGACTGTAATATCAGAACTTAGACTTATATCAGAACTTAACAGTCATCAGAACATAATTTCTTAACTCGAAAAAGGAATGCTTATCTGAGTAAATCCTCATACAAGTTCTGAGTTATACTCTTCAGAACTTAATCTTCAGAATATGCAACCAGAACTTGTCCTCAGAATTAGTGCAAAATGACACAATGACTGTTTATCTAAAACAACATAGACCACCACAGTAATTGTCATCATTCAGATGGAGTGATTAGTGTGTGCATCAAGCTAAATAGCAGACAAAGAGTAAAGTCTGATTCACTTCAGTACATCTTAGAAATAAGGCATAACTAAAATTTTGCTAAAGAGCTGTCATTATCCTGAAACCTACTGATGAATGAGTTCATGCTTGAGTCCACCTCAACTGTTTTGTGTTAATTTTATGCATCTTTTTAAATTCTATTTTACAGTGGCTTCTCAGTGTAAGTGAGTCACGACTGCTTATCAGAATTTATGCTATTATCAGAGTATTTCTCCAGTAATCATAGAGTGTGAAAAGTCACCAAGAAAATATTTTGCTTTTCTAATGCATATTTACTTAATACCAGCAATGCACTTGGGTCGTCCCTTTCACATTTTTACTCTAGATCTCAAAGGAGTACCTGATTTTATTCTTTGATCCTTTTGCTTTTTCTTTTGATAAGTGAGGTTTATCAGCACTTAGTACATTCAGCAGTTTTACTAGTATCAGAACTTAACAGATGAGTAGCATTATTCTATTTTGTGACTTAGTAATAAGATAAACAAAGTAAACTCAACTAAGCTCAATTATCAGAATTTGCTTGTTTTATAAGATTTCCACAGAAATAATTACTTCTTACATGGGATCATTTGTTTATTGAAGACTACTGGGTCAGTATCTAGCACAGTTATCCTCATAGGATTGAATAGTTGCTTAAATAGACATATCACTTATCAGAGTTTAGAAACATATATCAGACAACAATCAGTACTTAAACGCATATTTCAATTAATCACAGAATACACAAAGAGATTACATTCTGTAAATACTGATCATAAAGTCTGATGCATCAGAACAAAACTAGGCAGATTTAGAAAAAGAACCTGAAACCATTCCAAGTTCATTTACCAATCTTGTAAAAGTGGCTTCACACAGTGGTTTTGTGAAGATATCTGCTAGTTATTGATCTATTGGAACAAAGTGCAATTCCACTGTACCTTCATCCACATGTTCCCTTATGAAGTGGTACCTGATGCTGATGTGCTTTGTCATAGAGTGTTGAACTGGATTACCTGTCATAGCAATAGCACTTTGATTATCACAGTAAATAGGGATTTTGAAATATGTTAACCCATAATCCAGTAACTGATTCTTCATCCAAAGAATCTGTGCACAGCAGCTTCCTGCAGCAATATATTCTACTTCTGCAGTTGGTGTGGAAATTGACTTTTGTTTCTTGCTGAACCAAGAAACCAATCTGCCTCCAAGGAATTGGCAACTTCCACTTGTGCTTTTCCTGTCAATTTTGCAACCTGCAAAATCTGTATCTGAGTAACCTATTAGTTTAAAATCAGATTCTCTAGGATACCACAATCCCAGATCAGCTATTCCTTTAAGATACTTAAAAATTCTTTTCACAGCTGTTAAGTGAGGTTCTCTTGGATCTGCTTGAAATCTTGCACAAAGACAGGTAGCATACATGATATCAGGTCTACTAGCAGTTAGATAGAGTAGAGAGCCAATCATACCTCTGTAATCAGTAATATCTACTGATTTACCAGTATCCTTATCCAGTTTTATTGCAGTGGCCATGGGAGTGGATGCACTTGAACAATCTTGCATTCCAAATTTCTTCAGTAGTTTGACAAATAAAAGTGCCTTCTTCATTCTGTTTGACTTGAAGGCCCAGAAAATAGCTAAGTTCCCCCATCATACTCATCTGATATCTTGACTGCATCAGTTTGGCAAACTTCTTGCAAAGTCTGTCATTTGTAGACCCAAAAATGATATCATCAACATAAATCTGGACCAGAAGTAAGTCATTTCCATGGTTGAGGTAGAACAGTGTTTTGTCTATTGTTCCTCTGTTGAATCCACTTTCCAGAAGAAACTGAGCTAAAGTCTTATACCATGCTCTAGGAGCTTGCTTAAGTCCATAAAGTGCTTTATCAAGCCTGTAGACATAATCTGGATGTTTGGAATCTACAAAGCCTGGAGGTTGTTCAACATATACTTCCTCCTCCAATTTTCCATTGAGAAAAGCACTTTTCACATCCATTTGAAAGACAGTAAACTTTTTGTGAGCAGCATAAGCCAAAAATATCCTTATGGCTTCTAACCTAGCAACTGGTGCAAATGTTTCATCATAATCAATTCCCTCCTGTTGAGAATATCCTTTTGCAACTATCCTTGCCTTATTCCTTGTAATTATACCATCACTGTCAGTTTTGTTTCTGAATACCCACTTTGTACCAACAACAGATCTATTCTTTGGTCTTGGCACTAGGGTCCAGACTTTGTTTCTTTCAAATTCATTTAACTCTTCCTGCATTGCTTGCACCCAATCAGCATCTTGAAGAGCTTCTTCCACTTTCTTTGGCTCAGTCTGAGAGAGAAAAGAATTGTAAAGACATTCATTTGAAGTACCTGTTCTAGTTCTGACACCTGCATCAGGATTTCCAATTATCAAATCAGGTGTATGTGATTTTGTCCACTTCCTTGCAGATGGAAGGTTTTCTTTAGAACTGGATGCTCCCCCATGATCCATGCTGTCTTCATTTTCATTTTCTGATGCTCCCCCTGAAACTATGCTCTCTGAGTTGGATTCTTCAGAATTTAGATTTTCAGCACTATCAGAACTTGGCTTATCAGAACTTGACAAATCAGAACTTGAAGAGCCAGATGTATGTTCTGATGTTTCTTGAGATGTGGTAAGATCTTGAGTATGCTCCCCCTGCATAGGTGTATCTTTCTTTGACGTAGTCACCACAGTTTCAATAACATCAGAGTTTAATCTATCAGAGTTTACAGTATCAGGACTTAGACTGTCAGGATTTTCAGTATCAGAATTTGAGTCTTCATTTTCAAATCTCAGCTGATCATGGTCAATGAAATCTTCAAGACCAGTAATCTTCTTGTCATCAAAAGAGACATTGATAGATTCCATGACCACTTTTGTTCTCAAATTATAGACTCTGAAGGCTTTTGTGGAAAGTGGATATCCAACAAACATTCCTTCATCAGCTTTTAGATCAAACTTGGATAGCTGTTCAGGATGAGTCTTGAGAACAAAACACTTGCATCCAAATACATGAAAGTACTTCAGATTTGGCTTCTTTTTCTTCACCATCTCATATGGTGTTTTTCCATGCTTGTTAATGAGTGTTGCATTTTGAGTAAAACAAGCAGTCTGCACAGCTTCAGCCCAGAAATAGGTTGGAAGCTTTGCTTCTTCAAGCATTGTACATGCAGCTTCAATGAGAGTTCTATTCTTCCTTTCAACAACTCCATTTTGCTGTGGAGTTCCAGGAGCAGAAAATTCCTGCTTTATTCCATGGTTTTTGCAGAACTCTTCCATTATCAAATTCTTGAACTCAGTGCCATTATCACTCCTTAAGATTTTCACAGAATCTTTGACCAATTTATCCAGATGTTTGACATGATCAATCAAGATAGATGCAGTTTCACTTTTTATGTGCAAGAAATACACCCATGTGTATCTGGTGAACGCATCCACTATGACCAAGGCATATCTCTTCTTTGCAATAGACATGACATTCACTGGACCAAATAGATCAACATGTAGTAGATGATAAGGCTCAAGAATTGATGATTCAGTCTTGCTCTTAAAAGAAGATTTTCTTTGTTTGGCTTTCTGACAGGAATCACAAAGGCCATCAGGAGCAAATACTGACTTTGGCAGTCCTCTCACAAGATCTTTCTTGACCAGTTCATTTATATTGTTGAAATTTAAATGAGAGAGTTTCTTGTGCCAATTCCAGCTTTCTTCAATTGATGCTCTACTCATCAGACAAATTGCAGAACCATCAGTACTTGTTGAAAGCTTAGCTTCATAAATGTTACCATGCCTATATCCTTTCAGAACAACTTTGCCTTTAGATTTACTCACAATTTCACAGTGTTCTTCAAAGAAATCAACATGATAACCTCTATCACAGATTTGACTTATACTCAGCAGATTATGTTTAAGTCCTGAGACCAGAGCTACTTCTTTAATTATGACATTCCCAAGATTGATATTGCCATATCCCAATGTTTTTCCAATGTTGCCATCTCCATAAGAAACACTTGGGTCAGCTTTCTCCACAAAGTCTGATAGCAGGGCCTTATTTCCAGTCATATGTCCTGAACATCCACTGTCCAGAACTAGAATATTTTTCCTGTTGCCCTGCAATCACAAAGACCACTAATTATTAGTTTTAAGGACCCAGACTTGCTTGGATCATTTGGTCTTATTAAGTTTGTTAACATTTACAGCGGATTTAGCATCAGAGTTTATGTTAACATTTTTCTTATCAGAACTTACACTATCAGACTTTGAATCAGAATTTACACTAGAAGGAACAATGGAAACTTTCTTCAAAGAAGGTTTTATTTGATAATAATCATAGTACAAACTATGATATTCCTTACAAGTATAAATGGAATGCCATAAACTACCACAATGAAAACAAGGATTTTGTGGTTTGTATCTAACAGACTGACTCTTAACTCCTGATTTTGTAGGTAAGGAGTTAATATTCTTATTCTTCCTGCAAAAAGAAGCCAGATGTTTGAACTTCCACAGTTATGACATGTTTTCCTAGGAGCATCAGGAACAGGTTTATAATCATTGCTTTTATTCACACCTTCCTTTCCATTCCTATTTTTCCTAGGTGATTTTACCTTGTTTGCATTCTTAACATCTTTCAGCTTATTCTTAAGCCGCTTCTTTGTCATTAAGCCTATGTTTACTTCAGCTGTCTTTTCCTGTTTTAGTTTGTCAGAAGTTAATTCCTCTTTAACTTCTAATTTCTCATTTTCAGACTTTACAGTTACAAACTTAACAGGTTTTAACTTTGGCTTTTGCTTAACAACAGGCTTAATTTCTTCAGTTCCTTTATCATTCTTATCCTCTCCATAACCTAAGCCCTCTTTCCAGTTTCCACTACTTAGCAAATTTTGAGTTGTTTTTCCAAAGTTAATCCAAGTCCTGATAATCTCTCTTTCCTTTTCTAACTCAGTTTTTAGAGATTCATTCATTTTTAGCACTTCATCCCTAACATAAAAAACATCATCTCTATCCTTCTGAGTTTGATGGAACATGACTAACTCTTTTTCTAAGAAATCATTTCTTTTCTTAAAAGAAAGATTTTCAGAAGTTAATCTTTCACATGTTAAAGTTTGATCTCTATAACTAACAAACATGGTTTTAAGATATCTTCTCAACTCATTAATATCATCAGTATGAAAAACATAAGTAGTCTGAGGTACCTTTGTTTTAGCAGCTTCAGAACTGCTCTCAGCACTTTCTTTATCAGCATTTGCCATCAATGCATAGTTCTCCTCACTTTCAGAGTCTGAGGTGTCTGTCCAGCTTTTCTGCTTTGTGACAAGAGCCTTGCCTTTGTCACCCTTTACCCTCTTGCAATCAGGAGATATGTTGCCTTTCTCACCACAGTTATAGCATTTAACATTGGTATAATCTCCTCTGTCAGACTTTCCTCCTCTGCCTTCAGATCTTCTAAAATTCTTCTTATCAGAACTTATGCCTTTCCTGGAAAACTTCTTTCCCTTCCTGAACTTCCTGAATCAATCTTTGTGATTCCTTTCACCATAAGAGCACACAGCTTCATCATCTCCTCATCAGCATCAGTCTCAGGCAAGCTTTCAGAATCTGAGTCATCATCACTTTCAGAACTTGATGACTCAGTATCAGACTTTATGAAAAGAGCTTTACCCTTGTCTTTCCTTGAGGAAGCTGCTTTGGGGGATTCTTCTTCAGCCTTAAGAGCAACTGTCCTTGACTTTCCTCCTTTCCTCTTGCTTCTTTGTTCCATCTCAAGTTCATGAGTCTTGAGCATTCTATAGATTTCATCAAGAGTTGTTTCATGAAGATTGTATTTGTCTCTTATTGTCGTTGCCTTCAAATCCCAGCATTCAGGAAGAGCTAACAGGAATTTAAGGTTTGAATCTTCAAGATCATACTCTTTATCAACCAATGACAAATCATTCAAAAGTTTGACAAATCTATCATATAAATCATTCAATGACTCATTAGTCTTTGAGTCAAAATGTTCATACTCTTGAGTGAGTATTGTCTTCCTGTTCTTCTTAATTGTGTCAGTTCCCTGACACCTTGTTTCCAGAGCATCCCATATCTCCTTAGCAGTCTTGCAGTTGATTACCCTGTTTGACATTACATTATCAATGGCACTATGCAGTAAGTGTCGTACCTTAGCATCCTTAGCAATTGATGCTATATCTTCAGCAGTATAATCACTCTTCTCCTTTGGTACGGTCTTTGCTGCTTCACCTGCAACTGCAACAGCGAGCTTGGTTGGTTTGTGAGGCCGTTCCTTGATTCTATCAAGGTATTCTGGATCTGTTGCTTCCAGGAACATGGTCATCCTTACCTTCCATATGGGATATTCAGATGGTCTCAGTATGGGAACTCTGATAGTCTCATACCGACTTTGAATTTGTGTCTTTGGAGGTTCTTTAGTTTTTGTAGGCTTAGTTGGAGTTTCTGTGTCAGACATGATTGTGTTTGGATCTTTAACTGTATGTGTGTTAACAGATTGGCTCTGATACCACTTGTTAGGTCACACACATTGTAGAGCGGGTGAATACAATGTATAATACAATCAAATCGAACTTTAATATCTTAAGTAACAGAAAACAAACTTTATTGAAAAAATAAACTCTATTACAGTATAGAACTGTTACCTCTCAGTGATGAACAAATATCACGAGAGCTGCTAGGGTTACAATGAATAATCTTCTTGAATATGATAACACTTATAGTGTAAACCCTATGTCTATGTTTATATACTACACAGTTACAAGATAATCGCTAATTGATATGGAATATAATTCTGCTTCCTAATATATATCAATCAGATATCTTTTCTTCCAAGTATTCCATTCTTCACGGAACTCCTTCTTCATGCATATCTCTTTTTATGTTTATCTCGATCTTCTTTCCTTTAATCAGTTGCTGTCCTTATCTGAACATCCTTCAGCACTTAAGTTCTGATATCTAACTTCTGATGATTATCTCCTGATAATATAAGTACTGATATCCTTAAGTCCTGACTTCCAGTATAAGTACTGATTAATGGTTAAGTACTGATTTGTCCTGTTAAGTAAGATCTGAAATCTAAACATAAATCATATTAGCCATGACATTATCAAATATATCTAACAGCTACTATCTTTATAAACTTGAACGAACCTCCGGCAGTGACCGGCCAATCCTACCTCTGGAAGTCGCCCTAACCATGGTTATCAATTCCTCAGCGATCATCTCTTCAGTCTTGTTAGGATCCTCCACGAGATCCTTCTCAACAACAATCCCTTCTGGGACAACATCCTCAACCGCTACATCCTCAATATGAATATCATTCGGTCCCTCATTAGGGTGTTCCATTGGATCCACAATCCGATCCCCAATCAGTAATAAAACATCATCGCGCTGTTGCTCCTCAACCTCAGGGTTCGGAGTCCCGCTACTATATACGATAACAAACTACGCTTCTATAACGATATTTATAAGGGTTCCTTTAAGGGTTTTAACTGTCAGTACTACTTTAGGTAGCCCGACTATGAACTTGGCAAGAGTTCTTATTTTCTTAGTGAACTTATTATCTTAACGTCACATCATCTCTGAGTTTTATAACGCTTAGCTCTAATACCATTTCTGTAACACCCCCAAATCCAGGGTCGGGGATTCGGGTTATCACGAGTTCTGTTTCCCTTATCAATACTTAATCTTAACAGTCAACCAACTACTGAGTACTGTGACCCCACAATACACACACACACACACCTCAAGTTACAGTCTCAGAGATGAATACCAAAAGTAACACAAGTTATTTTATTCCACAGTTATAAACCGTTACACCTTAAAAGGGTTTCTGAATAAATTTACATTTCTTTGCCATTATTACAATTCATATAGATACATAAGTCTGGTACATCAGAAGTTAAAATCCTAGCCTATTGGTAATTTCTACCTCAGCTATAGCGGCATCAACGCTTCCAGAAAACTGCGGAACGTTTCCTAACCGCTTGCGAATTGGAAGTTTGGTCATGTTCATCTTTTCTATCTGTTGTTGTGTGATGAAAGAAGAAAGCAAGGGTGAGAAACAAGCCCACCGAAATAATATATATAATAATTAACAATATATGAGCATTCTCATAGTTTCATGAAAGTCTTGGTCAAAAGAAATGAACCAAGTTTGATATCTTAATGCGACCAAGTGGCAAAATATTCAGTATATATATATATACACATATACTTTTCACAATCTTTGAAATCCTCTGACATGTATAATATACACAGAGTTCCAGTTTATAACTGTATAAAAATATCGTTGCAAGGTGATCTCATATATCTAACCTTGTCTCAACAATTTTCTAAAAATCTTTGACATGCACAGGATAATCATTTACTAGATATAAGTTTAAAAGATGAAGTTACAAGATACTCTAATATACTTATATCTTTTCCGAATACTACTTGAACTACCACCGTTCAAGGTATAATCTGTGTCAAAAGTTCATCACATAGATGAGACTACAAGATATGATTTGAATAGATTCAATCATTGAAATATCATTCAAAAGAAATGAAGTTACGAGATACTTCATTAAGTCCCGATATATATATCCATATATATATATATATATCTCTCATACATTTCCTGAAAACCTCTGTCATGTAAAGTATGAACAGAGTTGTAATATCCAATGAATTTGGAAAGAAAAGAATTTTGGCATAAACCTGATATCTTGCTGATCAGGCAAAGATACCAATAAGTAACCTTTCCTACTGTAGATGGATGAATTCCTCGCCGGTCATCACCCTGGCAGCATTAGGACCACGCGCTAGACCGTTACCCCGCCACTCACGCGTGGATGGACTGTCACCCAGCCTCTTACACCTTCATAGACCGTACCCCGGCCTGTCGCTTATGCCGACTCAATTAGATGGACTTACTTCCCGAACGTTGGGCAAGTAATCAAATTGTTTTCTCAAAACAGCAACCTCGTTGCGAATATAAAATACACCACAGAGCCGGATCCCTAAGATTTTTGAGCGAATATTCAAGTCTCCTTTGAAAGGAAGATCTTAAATCTGAAAACGAGTTTTGGGATCCGCTCTAACTTTTAAAATCATTTCGAAGACTCGAAATTTTTTTTAAGAATGTTTGGAGTAATGCTGATTTGGTAAAATAAATCAGTCCCGATATATTAGAAAATATCTGAATATTATTATTTAAATAATATTCCCATAAGGATAATCCTTATAAAAATAATTGAAGTAAAAGTTTTAAAATGTATAATAAATAACCAAAGATATACTTATACGAAAGTACGATCTTTATTTGAATAATCGAAAATAAGTTTGATTATCGAAACATTATTCTTTAATAAAATAAAGAATATTATTTAATAAATAAGCGGAGTCATAAGTCCTCAAATGAATATTCAAAATAATATTCATTAAATAAAAATAAACGGAGTCTTAAGTCCTCGAATGAATATTCAAAATAATATTCATTAAATAAAGTAAGCGGAGTCATAAGTCCTCGAATGAATATTCAAAATAATATTCATTAAATAAAATAAAGTTATCGAAAACCTTATTCGATTAATAGTTTTGAAAACTATATCAATATATATATATATTATACTCGGGAACATCGACTTCCGGTTTAGAAAAAAATGTTTACTTTTGGGTCCCCTATACTAAGGGTATACGCAACTACTGTTTATCTCTAGCATAGATATTATGCAACTTATAAGCAATTGAATCAACAATTAGATATCAAGATTACGAAACAGACATGCATATATACCATATCACATGCTCCAATATATCGCAAGATTTGCTAATAACAATAATGCACTTATCACAAGATAATGCATATACATATATTTACATCACCACAACAGTATAACAGGTAGAAAACTTGCCTGAGTGCTCCTGGATAGACTTAAGCTTAGAGTGGGTCCGATAACCTATGAACAACAACATAAGTCGGAATTAAACCCCGGTCGCTTAAGAAACTAGACTTTAACCAATTGAACCCTAACGTTCGCTTTTGCGCTTAACGATTCACTTAAGTCGCTCGAGTACCCTCGGCTCCACCATTTTTAATAAATTAACCATTAAGAATTTTAAGGCGATTCTTTTGCGAGTACCCTATCAACTGCCTAATCCACTTTACCTAAATGTTTCATACTCCAATTAGTCATTTAAGGTCCTTAACCAAGGTTTCAAAGTAAGGCAAGGGGTAATGGTTCGGTCGCGAAACACCGTTACTTAAAACGGTCGTTTCTCCTAAACCGTACATCGGATTCAAACGAACCACATATCAAAACAAAGCTTGAAACATAACCTATCTAAGAATGGAAGTGGTTAGTTTATAGAAGTGGGTGTTCGGGTCCAACAGTTAATCACAAAACAGTTTATAGAAAATCGGGCATTACGATGGCTATAACCTAACGATTTCCAAAGTTTAAACTATACCAAATCATCACCAATTCAACAAAAATCCAACATCCATCAACATCAAACTAAACCCATTCATCTAAGCACCATTATCATCCAAACAAACCAAACTTAAAACTAAGGGTTCAAGAATTTATACCTTCCTTGGAGAGTGGGTAGTCACTAACAAGCCTCTAGGAACCTTGATCTATGCTTAATCAACCTTAAGCTTTCATGAAAATCAAGAAAATCAAAGTAAGTTACTATTCACTACTATTCATCATCATCTTTGATGAGTGGATTAGCTAAGAAAACCATGGAATCTTGATCTTAAACTCATGGTATAACTAAGTTAGGAAATATAGGATCTAAGGAAACAAACCTTGTAATTTTCCATGGCCTAGAACTTGAGTTTTGAAAATCTATTTCTTCATTTCTTGAAAAGGCCGAATGGAAGAAGAAAGAAATGGGGGAAAGCTTTTGCTTGCTTGTTTTTCCTTGGGAAATGAGAAAGAAATGCTTGGTGGAGGAGATTTTTGAACAAATATCTTGATAAAATGATGACATCACTCACACATGTCATTGCTTGCATCATTCCTTTGCCACATGTCCTTCCCTTATGGTTTGATGATGTCATCATCCTCTAATCTCTTTGATTAGTGCTTAATTATTTGGTTAATCCTTTGGTTACTTATATAAGCTTGATCCTTGGTCGCTTATTTGTTTTAAGGTTCGCTTCACTCTCGTTCTCGGTGATCATTCGAGGGATCATATCCGGGATCTTATTACTTGGGTTCCCCTAAACCTTTCTCAATATTTTATATTCCTTTTATGATCCTCTCTTAAAATTCTTGAATTTAAATCCTTTTAATCATGTTACCTTATACTCAATTCTTTCGGTATCTGGTGGATTTTCGGGAAAAATTAAAGTATTCGAATTTGGATTCTGACGATCTTTACATACACTTATATCCCATATAAAGTACTAATAAGATCTTAGAATTTCTATAACAGTACTCCTATATAGTGTGGAATGATAAATTTCCTTAATCAGCAAAATCATTATTCATAAGGGTTACAAAAAGTCCAAAATTTTTGGGGTTATTACAATAGTAGCCCCTTTAACGCAGCTTACTCGTAAGACTGAGAAGTTTGAATGGACAGAGAAATGCGAGAAAAGCTTTTAAGAACTGAAGCAAAGGTTGGTGACGGCCCCTATGTTGGCGTTGCCGGATGGAAAATGAGATTTTGTGAAGTGTAGTGACGCTTCGCATAAGGAATTAGGGTGCTTCTTATACAGCACAATAAGGTAATCGCGTACGCGTCAAGACAATTAAGGGAATTTAAAATTCGATATCCCCACCGATGAGCTTGGGCTCGTGGCAATAGTTTTTCCCTAAAGATTGGAGGCACTACGTGTATGGAGAGAAGTGCGAGATTTACACAAGCCACAAGTGCTCTAGTGCATTTTCACGCAGAAAGAGCTCAACATGCGCCAGAGGAGGTGGTTAGAACTAATTAAGGATTACGATTATGAGATTCTTTATCATCCAGGGAAAGCCAATATGGTGGCTAATGCCTTAGTAGAAAGGAGAGACTCAAGATGATAATGTCTTTGGGAGAATTGATAAGACATTAATACCGAGAAAGATGATAAGGGAATAATGAGGTATTCCTACAGAATTTGGGTTCCAAATGTTCAAGAGCTTAAATATGAGATCTTAGATGAAAGCTAGTTTGAGGAATAAGATTTAGAGCAAACCCTGAACGTGATAGTCAGGGAGGTCGCCATCAAGATAGCAGGAACCCATAACATAATGAAGTGGAAAATGAGGATTTAAAACATGTAGGATGACCCCGATTATGGGGAGGAGGAGGGAACGTTCAGACTAAGGAAACAGAAGTCGAGTAAGGAAAGGAGACCCGAGACGGTACTCCTATACGACAATTTATGGACCTTTCTAGACAGAACTTAGACTATTATCCCCAACCACCACCCTAAGGAAACAATGCGGTGAGAAATTCTTTCAGGACCTTTAAGTCGCTAAGCTCTCAGAGTTCCAAGGAACAAGCGAACCCAGTAGAGGCGAGAGCCTGGCCAAAGGAAATATAGGAATCATTTGAGATTCTAAATGAGTTACGAATCACAAAAGACTGTTTTTGTCATTTACCCTCCTAAGAGAGAGGCCACCCGCTGGTGAAAGTCCAAGGAAGGCACGGAGCCAGAGGTTATAATAAACTGATTAAAGTTTAGTCAATTATTTTCGAGAAAGTACTTCCCAAGGTTATGGAGATAGTGTAAAAGCTTTAGAGCCGAAACAAAGGCGGACGAGTATGATGAATTATGAATCTAAATTGTAAAAGGTGTCAAGATTCGTTCTGAGGACACGAATCCCAGAATGACGTGATGTTTGAAGTAAATGATTAGTAGGTCCATGAAATGATTGTAAGAGAAAGGAAAAAAAAGAAAAAAAAAATTGGAGTGGAAAGGAATATAAAGGCAATAGAGTTTGAGGAATGATAAGGGAGTTGGGTATGAGGAAACCCTAAAGGCTCGTAGCAATAGAAATAGAAAAGTATGTAATCGTCAGGATGAGGGTGATTCACCATGAGTTAAAAATTGATGGTTGAAGGCATAAGAGATAAATATATTTTATCCCCTTTAAGTTGGGAGGATTCGAGGAAACCTTGAGATAGTTCGAAGGATAAATAATGAGACGCAGATAGACTGAGGAGACAAGAAAGTAAGAAATTAGGAAATTGAACGAAGGAAGTGACCTTCAAGAATGTGAAGTGTAAGCATTACATGTGAATTGATACCCAAAAAGGGGGATGCCAGGTATAAAAGATATCCCAACACTGAGATGGCTATTGAGATAAATAAAAGAGGTAAATGAGTAGTTAGAACTAAAAAGTTCACGTTGAACACGACCAATATCTTCTAGAACATCCCTGTTATCATTACTAAATAAGGCAAGAAAAGCGGATAACCGTCGTTATCTTTTGGAGGCCATATGGATTGACCTCATTTTGGATAAGGATATTATTATAAAATTAGGCATAGACTATTGAGGCGAGAATGATTGAATAAGATAATCTATCAAGGATATATGACTTGATTTATCTATGGAAGAGTGTAAGTATCTTTTAAAGGTAGAATTAAGGATAAGGCCCCGATAACTTGAGATGAACCCTAGGGGAATGTATAAGGGTTGGCATTTCACCCTTAATAGGGATAATATGAGTTTTGACAGTACAAATTGGAAGGACTAAGGTAACAACAACCTTTAAGGATCAGTGGAGAAATTTTTCAGAAGTATATAGACAATGGTTCTAGTATTAGTAAATGGTATTTTGATATGCCCTATATCTAGGGAATACAGGAGGAACGATTCAAGGATAACCTTAGAGGTCTTATAAGGAGAAAGGTAATATTCAAAGTTCTGAAGAATAGAAATCTTGATAAAGGAAATGTGACGTAATAATAATAATGCCAGGTGGGGCACGTGTTGAACCATAAGAAAGTATAGATCGGCCCAATAAGGGTTGAGATTGGTGAAAACAAGAAGGACCCAAGATAAGAGATGTCCTAAGTATGATCGAGAGTCAGTCGTGGCAATGTTCACATCTAAAGACCGAGGCAATAACTTATGGAAAAATGGTGATATTTTTTTTTTCTCACCAGAGCTTAAGGGAGAGCATTTTTACACAAGCAGTGGTTGGAAATGAGGTAGAAAATTTAGTTGGAGATCGTTCAAAAGACATTGATTATAAGGAACTATTACTATGAGGAAAGGCGAATGAGGTGGCCGGCACTTTAAATGTAAGAGGATAATTATAGGTGCTCGTGCCAGAGGAATACAGTGATGATGGTTGAAGCCGTGAAGGTTGTATTATGGTTTGGAAGATTGACATTCCTTCTGATGACTCTGCAATACCCAACCGTAATAGTAGTTTGGTAAAGGTTTACTTCATGTAATCGCCATGAGCGGGCTATCTTAGAAGGTACTATCTTGAGATAAGCCAGTACCATGTTACGAAATGACTAAATGAACCTTTAAGATGCATGTCTCCTAATAAAGACATATGGTTAATAATGGTATTAACCTGCTATCGTTGCTTTCATTGAAACTCTTCTGCAAATTTATCTGCTTCATGTCATATGTACGTCAAGTTCAAGAGTGTTCTTCATGAATCATGAACGGTGATCATGTTACCTCCTTAGAAGAATTCGATACGATATGTATGGACTCCGTATGGTTAGCTATTAAGACTTGATGGAAAATGAATGACTAAAGTAGGTCAACGGTGGACCCTAGTAGTGCAGGAATGATTCTGCGAGTAATGAGCCGATTAATTACAACCGTGAGAGTTGTATTGGAATGGATGTTGAGATTAAGTACCACTAATTGGGTTGTGGTGATGTATAAGTTATCATTGATAGACTAATTAAGTCGATTATCTACCTATTGAATACTTATTCCTTCTTATCAATAGAGAGTCGTATTACTATACGAGGAAGGTTGCGGTGCAAGCATAGAATTCTAGTAATGATGATGTCTAGAATGAAATTCCAGATTCAATTTTCAATGTCGAGGGAGTTTCAAAGGTGATTATGTATAAGCTCGAGCAAGAGCATGGGTCCATAAAATGATGGACGGAGTAGCAAAAATATTTAAGCATGTGAAATGCGATGCGATAATACTTGATGTTGATATATATATGTATATGTTTTGTTCTCCTATGACAAACCTCTATAGTTCAGAGGTAGATTCCAAGCCAGATATTTTGTGGCAGTATTTTTTTTTTACATATATACAATTCTCTTCCGTTCATTCTTTTCTCTTCTTTTCATTTCATGTAAGTTGAGAAGAACAACCCTTCCAGAAGGGGAGGTATTGCCGAATGACTATCTATCTGTGTGATAGAAGCCTAGTAGGATACCACAGGTTGTTTAATTGCTTGTCAAGTACTAAAGGCTGGCCACCTTCTGTACTAACTATGCGATATAACAAGTGTTCATGATCATAGTGATCTCTCAACAAATTCCTTTACCTCTATATGATGGATCAAGCTTTCGAAGATAGAAGTAGTTAGAAAAGGAGTAGTATGAGTATGGTGGTATTCGGAATGGAAACACATTCGTGATACTAAGGTTGACGCGTGTATTAAAAGGTTATAGAATGCTAACGAGCAAAGGTGTAACCAGTATAGTATTATGTACGGAAGATAGTAACGATTACGAACTGGAAAAGAGTGGGTATTGAGAAGCAAAAGCTATAACGCTAGAAGCTATGATGAGAGTCTGTGCGATAGACTTGGAAGAATTTGGAATGATCACTTAGCACGTATCGAGTTTTCTTACAACGATAGATGGTATGTCAATATCGAGATGTCGCCTTATGAGATCCTTGAGGGAAGATAATGTCGATCTCCCTTATGTTAGGATGAAGTTGTAGAGCGCAAGATGCTCGGACCCGCAGTAGTCCAAGGGACCAGGGATATAATAGATCTAATTAGAGGACGGCTGGTAGTAGCCCAAGATGGACATAAGAAGTATGTTGAATTGACACGAAAGGACAAAGAATAGGAAGTAGGGGACCTAGTGCTGTTATAGGTATTCCCTTGGAAATGATTGACGAGGTTCAGAAAGAAAGGAAAGCTAAGTCCACGATTTGTTGGACCCTTGGATATATTAAGACGTATTGGGAAGTTAGCATATGAGCTAGCCCTACCCCCCAAAACTGTAGCAAGTTCATAATGTGTTCCATGTGTCAATGCTAAGGAAGTATCATCGGTATGCCAGACACATAGTGGAGTACGAGCAGGTGGATATGCAACCAGATATGACTTACATGGAGAAACCAGTAAAGATTATAGATAAGAAGGAAGAGGTGCTTCGGAACAAAGTGATCAAGCTAGTCAGAGTGCTATGGCAGAATCATAATGTGAAATAATCAACTTGGGAACTAGAGAGCGCAATGCTAGAAAAGTACCCCCATTTGTGTTCTAATTGATTCCGGGACAGAATCCTTTTAAGGAAGGGAGACTATAATAACCTCACAATTTTGGACTTTTTGTAACCCTTATGAATAGTGATTTTGCTGATTATGCTGAATAAGAAAACCTTTCATGCCACACAATGTAGGGGTTCTTTTATTGATATTCTGAGATCTTATTAGTACTCTATATGGTATATAAGTGTATGTAAAGATCGTCAGAATCCAAATTCGAACACTTTGATTTTTCCCGAAAACCCACCATATACAGAAAGAATTAAGTATAAGGTAACATGATTAAAAGGATTTTAATTCAAGGATTATAAGAGAGGATAAAAAAAGGAATATAAAATATTGAGAAAGGTTTAAGGGAACCTAAGTAATGAGATCCCGGGTATGATCCCTCAAACGATAAACGAGAATGAAAGTTAAGCGAACCCTATAACAGATCAGCGATCATTAGCCAAGTAATTAGGAGTTAATCAAAGAGGTTAGTGGATGATGATGTCATCACACCAACAAGAAGAAGACAAGTGTGGGAAGATGACATAAGCATGGTGACTTAAGCATGACAAAAAGGAGGGATTGATTGGTTGATTGTGAACCATTCATTCTTTGCCATGGTAAAAAGTTAATTAACAAACAAAAGGATATCAACCAAGCCAAGCAAATCATAACACCAAAATTGACTTCTCATTTCCAAGCAAGAAGCTCTCGGCTTCTTCACCATTTTCAAAGAAAAGAAAATCCAAATTTAAGTTCCAAACATTGTTAATTTGTGAGGTAATTATCCAAGGTTCCTTATGCATAGATATAGCTATCATATGAATCTAAGCTTCCATTTCCTTCAAAATCTCTTCCAATAATTCATGGAAGAAGAGAGTGAATAGTGTTTTCAAGATCTTGAAAATTTTGATCTTGTGTTTTTGTTTAGATATAGCTTTGGTAAGGATTTTCAAGGGTGATTCCAAGCTCCTTAGTTACTTTTACTCACCAAGGAAGGTATAATCTCATACCCTAGCCCTACTTTTGTATATTTAGAGTTTTTATGTTTGGTATGGTTCATGAGAAGCATGATTCTTATATACTTAGAGTGTGGTTGGATTTGTAATGAGTTTGAAGTTCGTAAATCTTGATTATTGGTTAATGAACTTAAGTATAGCTTTTAGTTCATGATTGAGAGTAGTATAAATTGAAAATCTTGAGATGTTGGAGCTGTTGTAGTAAATTATGGATGGAGTTTGGTTGTAGTAATGATTGTTGGTTGATTTGTGGATTGATTGGAGTGGTATAAATTTTGTAATCGCGTAAACATAGCTGTTGTAATGCCCGATTTACTTTAGACTGTTTTTGTTCTTAACTTCAGGACCCGTGAACTCAGTGTTAGGTTTTAACCATTGCCATGATTAGACAGTTCATGTTACGAGCTTCATTTTGTTATGTGGTTCGCTTGAATCCGATGTACGGTTTAGGAGAAACGGCCGTTTTAAGTAGCGGCGTTTCGCGAACGAACCATTACCCCTCGCCTTACTTTGAAACCTTGGTTAAGGCCCTTAAATGACTAATTGGGGTATGAAGCAATTATGTAAAGTGGATTAGGCAGTTGGTAGGGCACTCGCGAAAGAATCTCCTTAAAATTCTTAATGGTTAATTTATTAAAAATGGTGGAGCCGAGGGTACTCGAGCGACTTAAGTGAATCGTTAAGCGCAAAAGTGAATGTTAGGGTCTAATTGGTTAAAGTATAGATTCTTAAGCGACTTTGGTTTAATTCCAACTTATATGATGTTTATAGGTTACCAGACTCGTCCCAGGCCTTTTATCACCCCAAGTCGCTCAGGCAAGTTTTCTACCCGTTATACTATTGTTGTGATGTATATATGTATATGAATTATCTTGTGATAGATGCATGATGGTTATTAGAAAATCTTGCGATATATTGGAGCATGCTGATATGTTTATATGCATGCCTGTTTCATAATTTTGATATCTAATTGTTGATTCAAATGCTTATAAGTTGCATAATACCTATGCTAGAGATAAGCAGTAGTTGCCTATACCCTTGGTATAGGGGACCCAAAGGTGAACATTTTCTAAACCGGGAGACGATGTTCCCGAGTATATTATATATATATATATAGTTTTCAAAACTATTAATTGAATAAGGTTTATTCGATAACTTTATTTTATTTAATGAATATTATTTGGAATATTCATTCGAGGACTTATGACTCCGCTTATTTTATTTAATGAATATTATTTTGAATATTCTTTCGAGGACTTATCACTCCGCTCTTTTTATTAATAATATTCTTTATTTTATTAAAAGAATAATGTTTCGATATTTTAAACTTATTTTTGATTATTCAAATAAAGATCGTACTTTCGTATAAGTATATCTTTGGTTATTTATTATTCATTTCAAGTATAAGTTTTAAAACTTCTACTTCAATTATTTTTATAAAGATTATCCTTTATGGGAATATTATTTAAATAATAATATTCAGATATTTTCTAATATATCGGGACTGATTTATTTCATTAAATCAGCATTACTCCAAATATTCTTAAAATTGTTTTCGAGTCTTCAAAATGATTTTTAAAAGTTAGGGCGGATCCCAAAACTCATTTTTATATTTTAGATCCTCCTTTCGAAGGGGATTTAAATACTCGCTCAAAACCTGAGGGATCCGGCTCTGTGGCGTATTTTATATTCGCAACATGGTCGCTGTTTTGATAAAAGAGTTTTTGATTACTTACCCAACACTCGGGAAGCAAAATTCTTGGAATAAGTTAATCCATTAATAGGCACCGCCTGGGAAATATCGGTGAGTTTTCCTTTCCAACTAGATACGACTTCTTGGTGGAGCCGTATCAACAAGCTTCTACTTGGGGAAAGGGGGGACGAACTTTACGTTTCAGATTCATGGATTTCATCTGAACTAGGAATGGCGTAAGTGGTCGAGTGGCGCCGGCCCATTCTTATTATATTGGCACAAATGGCCTGGAAGTTCCGCTAAGACGGTCCATTCCTTAGGAGTCCAGGGTTCGGTTGACAAGTAAATTTAACTGTTCTCCTCTACATGTAGAAAATGGTGGGGTTGCACTACTGCGACTGATCATCGTAAGTAGTCTTCCTGGCGCGGCAAACTCCCGTAATGAGTTCATCATCCGGTTGGATATTTCTGCAACACTACCCGGAGCATTTCGATCGAAAGGCTACGGATGGGTGATTGCCGAAGTATTGACAGGGTCAAACAGTTATAATGGTGTTTCCATCAAATGAAGTATCTCGTAACTTCATTTCCTTTAAACAATATTTCAAAGACTGAATCTAGTCAAGTCTTATATTGTAGTCTCATTTATATAAGGAACCTTCGAAAACTTATTGTACTTTGAACAGTGGTAGTTCAAGTAGATTTCTAAAATGGTATAAGTATAGTGAAGTAATTGGTAACTTCATCTTCCTTTAAGCTTATATCCAGTAAGTAATTACCTTACACTTGATAAAGGTTTCCAGTAAGTTATCCATTTAGATACTTGCATTATTGTTTACACTATATATTATCTTGCGAGCTGTAATGCTCACTCTTGCTTCATTTCTTCATCACACAACAACAGTTAGGAAAGATGGCCAGACTCAAGCAGACCCAGCGCAAGCGCATGGGAAGCGTCCCACGTCTTCCCGTTGATATCGTAGCTGCTATAGCTGCAGAGGTAGATATATTTGTAGATCAGGCATTCTACTTTTGGGAATCAATTATGTATTATTATAACTTGTGGCAGATAATGGCAATTAACTGTAAACTTATCAAGTAATCATTTTGGGTTGTAATAACTTTTAAATTATGGATTCAAGGACTTGTACTTATTTCAATTTCATCTCTGAGACTATAACGTGTTGTGGTGTGTGTTAGTGTGGGGTCACAGCATGAGGATATTTATTATTAATTAAGTTAAGTGATATTGTGGAAAGAAAGACCGTGATGACCCGGATCCCCGACCCCAGATCTGGGGGTGTTACAATCTATATAAGGGGTGTAACACCCCCAGATCCGGGGTCGGGGATCCGGGTCGTCACGAGTTCCATTTCCCTTAATAACACCCAACCTTAATAATTACTCAACTACTCTGTACTGTGACCCCACAATAAACACACACACCACACGTTATAGTCTCAGAGATGAACATCCAAAAATAACCACAAGTTATTTTATTCCACAATTATCTACCAATACACCTTAAAAGGTTTTCTGAATAAATTTACATTTCTTTGCCATTATTACAATTCATAAATATAAATAAATCTGGTACATCAAAAGTTGAAAGCCTAGCCTATTGGTAGTTCCTACCTCAGCTACGGCGGCATCAATGCTTCTAGAAAACTGCGGAACGTCTCCTAATCGCTTGCGAATCGGGAGCTTGGTTCTGTTCATCTTTTCTATCTGTTGTTGTGTGATGAAAGAAGAAAGCAAGGGTGAGCAGCAAGCCCACCAAAATAATATGTATAATGATTAATAGTATATGAGCCTTCTCATAGTACTCATGAAAGTCTTGGTCAAAAGAAATGAACCAAGTTGATATCTTAATGCGATGAAGTCGCAAAATATTCAGTATATATACATATATACTTTTCAAAATCTTGGAAGTCCTCTTCCATACATAATATACACAAATTTCCAGTTTATAACTGTATAAAAATATTGTTGCAAGGTGATCTCATATATCTAACCTTGTCTCAACGTTTTTCTGAAAATCTTTGTCATGCATAAGATAATCATTTACTAGATATAAGTTTAAAAGATGAAGTTACAAGATACTCCAATATACTTATATCTTTTCCAAATACTACTTGAACTACCACCGTTCAAGTTATAATTAGTTTCAAAAGTTCATCACGTAGATGAGACTACAAGACCAGATTTGAATAGATTAAATCTTTAAAATATCATCAAAATAAAATGAAGTTACGAGATACTTCATTTGATGCAAACATTATTTTGAAAACTTGACCCTGCCAACACTCAACAATCGCCCAGCCGTAGCCTTTCTATCGAAGTGCTCTGGGTAGTGTTGCAGAAATATCCAATTGGATGATGAACTCATTACGGGAGTTTGCCGCGCCAGGAAGACCACTTACGATGATCAATCGTAGTAGTACAACCCCACCATTTTCTACATGTAGAGGAGAACCTGTCGGATTTACTTGTCAACCGAACACTGAACTCCTAAGGAATGGACCGCCTTAGCGGAACTTCCAGGCCATTTGGGCCAATATAATAAGGCTGGGCCGGCGCCACTCGACCACTTACGCCACTCCTAGTTCAGATGAAATCCATGACTCTGAAACGTAAAGCTCGTTCCCCCTTTCCCCAAGTAGAAACTTGTTGATACGGCTCCACCAAGAAGTCGTATCTAGTTGGAAAGGAGAACTCACCGATATTTCCCAGGCGATTCCTGTTAATGGATTAACTTGTTCCAAGAATTTTACTTCCCGAGTGTTGGGTAAGTAATCGATTCATTTAACAAAACAGCAACCTTGTTGCGAATATAAAATACACCACAGAGCCGGATCCCTTAGGTTTTTGAGCGAGTATTCAAGTCCCCTTAAAATGGAAGATCTTGAATTTGAAAACAAGTTTTGGGATCCGCTCTACCTTTTAAATTCATTTTGAAGACTCGAAAACATTTTTAAGAATGTTTGGGGTAAAGCTGATTTAATGAAGTAAATCAATCCCCATTATATTTAGAAAATGTCTGAATATTATTATTTAAATAATATTCCCATAAAGAATAATCTTTATAAAAATAATCGAAGTAGAAGTATTAAAACTTATACTTGAAATGGATATCAAATAACCAAAGATATACTTATATGAAAGTACTATCTTTATTTGAATAATCGAAAATAAGTTTGACTATTGACACCTTATTCTTTAATAAAATAAGGAATATATTTCAGTAATAAGCGAAGTCATAATACCTCGAATGAATATTATAAATAATATTCATTAAATAAAATAAAGAAGTCATACATCCTCAAATGAATATTCAAATAATATTCAATAATAAAATAAAGGAGTCATAAGTCCTCGGATGAATATTCATAATAATATTCATTAAATAAAATAAAGTTATCGAATAAACCTTATTCGATTAATAGTTTTGAAAACTATAACCATATATTTATATAAATATATATGTATATATATACATATATACAAAATCTACTCGGGATCCTCGACTCCCGGTTTAGAAAATATTTCCACCTTTTGGGTCCCTATACTAAGGGTATATGCAAGTTACCGCTATCTTCTAGCATAGGTATTATCAACTGAATCAACAATTATATATGGAAAGAATATGAAACAGGCATGCATATATATACCATAGCAGCATGCTTCAATATATTGCAACATTTGCTAATATAAACATCATGCATCTATCGCAAGATAATGCATATACATATATACATCACAACAACAGTATAACGGGTAGAAAACTTGCCTGAGCGACTGGGGGTTACGAATGTCTCGGGACGAGTCTGGTAACCTATAAACAACAAGTAAGTTGGAATTAAACCAAAGTCACTTGTAAATCTATACTTTAACTAACTTAGACTCTAACGTTTTTTTTGCGCTTACTGATTCTCTTAAGTCACTCGAGTACCCTCGGCTCCACCATTTTTAATAATTTAACCTTTACGAGTTTTAAGACGATTCCTTCGCGAGTGTCTTACCAACTGCCTAACACACTTACCATAAATGTTTCATACATTAATTAACCCTTTTTGATCTTTAACCTATGTTTCAAAGTAAGGCGAGGGGAAAAGTTTCGTTCGCGAAACGCCGTTACTTGAAACGGTCGTTTCTCCTAAACCGTGCATCGGAATCGAACGAACTACATATCAAAACGAAGCTCGTAACATGAGCTATCTAAACATGGCAGTGGTCATAATCTATCAGGGGGTTCTCGGGTCCTAATGTTATGCACAAAAACAGTCCAAAGAAAATCGGACGTTACGACGACTATGTTTACGCGATTACCAATGTTTAAACTACTCCAATTAACCACCAACCAACTCATAACCATCAATACAAAAAAACTTCACCTAAACCATACCACATCAGTCCATAATCTCCAAGGTTTTCAACTCAAACAACCACAATCAAGACCTATGAACTATAATCAAGCTTCAATTACCAAAACACTTCCAAATCAAACCAAACTACTAATAATCACAATCCATGCTTCTCATTTCACAACACCAACCATTAAACTTACTAACAAATAAAGTAAAGGCTAGGGTTTGAAGTTTATACCTTCCTTGGGAGGTGTTAAGTTGCTAGGAAGCCTTAAGGAGCCTCCTACAAGCTTGATCTTTCCAAAGAAATCAAGAACACAAAGTTAGGCTTTGAAGTTTCTAAAAGTCCGATTTAAAGAACTGTAAAAATGAGGGTCTTACCATGATTATTTGGACGATACTTGTGAATAAGAGTTGTAGGCCATCTCAATACCTTTCCAATGAGCTATAGAACACAATATTTGAATGAGAAATGAAGGAGATACAGCAGTTTTAGTGTTCTGGTTCTGTTTTGGCCGAGAGCATGAAGAACAATGCCTTGGTTTCTTTTTGATTTTGATGAAAAATGATTTGCTTGGCTTGGTTGGTTTGATTTTTGTGTTTGTTTTAGTAAATTACCTAGTTGCCCTTGATTTTGTGTGGTTAAAAAGCCACCACATCTCCTTCCTTCCCATGTCATGCTTGTGTCATCTTCATGATGTCATCCTCCCCTCCTTGTCCTCTTCTCATTGGTTGGGTGACATCATCCTCTCTAATCCCTTTGATTAACTTCCTAATTGTTTGCCTAATGACCGCTGATCTGTTATACTGTTCGCTTAACTTTCGTTTTCGTTTATCGTTTGAGGGATCATACCCGGGATCTTATTACTTAGGTTCCCTTAACCTTTCTCAATACATTATATTCCTTTTTATGATCCTCTATTATAATCCTTTAATTTAAATCCTTTTATCCTGTTACCTTATACTCAATTTTTTCCGTATCTATTGGATTTTCGGGAAAAATCAAAGTGTTCGGATTTGGATTCTGACGATCTTTACATACACTTATATCCCATATAAAGTACTAATAAAATCTCAGAATATCCATATCAGAACCCCTACATAGTGTGGCATGAAAAGTTTTCTCATTCAGCAAAAACACTATTCATAAGGGTTTCAAAAATTTCCAAAAATTGGGGTTATTATAGTCTCCCCTCCTTAAAAGGATTCCGTCCCGGAATCAGATAGAAATGAATAGGGATACTTTCTTAGTATTGCACTTTCTAACTCTCAAGTCAATTTTCCCACATTGTGGTTCTACCATCAAACTCTGACTAGTTTGATAACCCTTCTCCTAAGCACTTGTCCCTTTTCGATCTATAACCCTTTCTGGTTGCTCCCTATAGGTTATGTCTGGTCGCATGCCTATGCGCTCATATGCCCCTATTTATCTGGCATCCGAATTACATTTTCTTAACATTGATACGTGGAACACATTATGAACTTGCTACATATTCGGGGGTAGGGCTAGCTCATATGCTATCTTCCCAATATGTCTTAATATATCCAAGGGTCCAACAATTCGTGGACTTAGCTTCCCTTTCTTTCCGAACCTCATCCTTCCTTTCCAAGGGAATACCTATAACAACACTAGGTCCCCCACTTCCTATTCCCTGTCCTTTCGTGTCAAATCAACATACTTCGTGTTCCTATCTTGGGCTACTACCAGCCGTCCTCTAATTAGATCTATTATATCCTTGGTCCTTTGGACCACTACTGGTCTGAGCATCTTGCGCTCTACAACTTCATCCTAACATAAGGGAGATCGACATTATCTTCCCTCAAGGATCTCATAAGGTGACATCTCGATAATGACATATGATCTATTGTCGTGATATAACTAAATCCGCGTTAAGTGATCATTCCAAATTCTTTCAAGTCTATTGCACAGACTCTCATTATAGCGTTTAGCATTAGAGCTTTTGCTTCTCAATACCCATTCTTTTCTAGTTCGTAATCGCTACAACCTTCCGTTCCTAATATTATACTAGTTATACTTTTGCTCGTTAGCGTTCTATAACCTTTTAATAACCACTTCAACCTTAGTATCACGAATGTGTTTCCATTTCGAATACTACCACAACTTTATTACTCCTTTTTTCTGCTGTTTCTATTTCCCAAAGTTTGATCAATCATATAGAAGTAAAGGAATTTGTTGAGAGATCACTATGATCATGAACACTTGTTATATTGCATAGTTAGTACAGAAGGTGGCCAGCCTTTAGTACTTGACAAGCAATTAAACAATAGATGGTATCCTACTAGGCTTCTATCACACAGATAGATAGTCATTCGGCAATACCTCCCCTTCTGGTAGGGTTGTTCTTCTCAGATTACATGAAATGAAAAGAAGAGAAAAGAACGAACTGAAGAGAATTGTATATATAAAAAAATATATATATACTGCCACAAAATATTTGGCTTGGAACCTACCTCTGAATTATAGAGGTTTGTCATAGGAGAACAAAACATAAACATATTTATATCAGCATCAAGTATTATAACATCGTATTTCCCATGCCTAAATATTTCTATTCCGTTCATCATTCTATGGACCCATGCTCTTCCTCGAGCTTATACACAATCACCTTTGAAACTCCCTCGAAATCGAAAATCGAATCTGGGATCTAATTCTAGACCTCATCGTTACTAGAACCCATTTCTATACCGCAACCTTCTTCGTATAATAATACGACTTTCTATTGATAAAAAAGAATAAATATTCACTAGGTAGATACTCTACTTAATTAGTCTATCAATGATAACTTATACACTACCACGACCCGATTAGTGGTACTCAATCTCAACATCCATTCCAATACAACTCTCACGGTTGTAATCAGCTCGTTACTCGCAGAATCATTGTTGCCTTACTATGGTCCACCACTGACCCACTGTCATCATTCACTTTCCATGAAATCTTAATAGCTAACCATATGGAGTCCATACATGTCGTATCAAATCCTTCTAAGGAGGTAACATAATCACCATTTCTGATTCATGAAGAACACTCCTGATCCTGACATACATACATGACATGAAGCAGATAAAATTTTAGAAGAGTTTCAATCAAAGCAACGATAGCAGGTTAATACCATTCTAAATCATATGCCTTAAATAGAAGACTTACTCAAAGGTTCGTTTAGTCCTTTTGAAACATGGTCCAGGCTCATTCTCAAGATAGTACCTTCTAAGATAGATAGCCCGCTCATGGCGATTACACGAATTAAACCTTTACCAACTACTATTACGGCTGGGTATTGCACAGTCATCAGAAGGAATGTCAATCTTCCAAACCATAATACAACCTTCAGCTTTTAACCATCATCACTGTATCCTTTGGCACAAGCGCCTACAATTATCCTTTTACCGTTAAAGTGTCGGCCACCTCTTTGGCCTTTCCTGATAGTAATAGTTCCTTACAGTCAATGTCATTTTAACCACCTCCAAATAAATTTTCTACCTTATTTCAATCACAGCTTATGTGAAAATGCTTTTCTTTAATATCTGATGAGTAAATAAAAAATAAATAAAAAATATCACCATTTTTCCATAAGTTATTGCCTCAATCTTTAGAGGCTAATCACTGTCAAGACTGACTCTTAATCATACTTAGAACATCTTTTATCTTAAGTCCTAATTGCCCTGAACAATTTCGACCATTACTGGTTCGATCCATACTTTCTCGTGGTTTAACACGTGCCCCACTTGGCAACATTATAATTACGTCATATTTCCTTTATCAACATTTCTATTCTTGAGAATTTTGAATATTACCTTTCTCCTTGTAAAACCTCTAAGGTTATCCTTCAATCGTTCCTCCTGTATTCCCTAGATACAAGGCATATCAAGATACCATTTATTAATACCAGAATCACTGTCTATATACTTCTGAAAAATTTCTCCACTGATTCTTAAAGGTTGTTGTTACCTTAACCCTTTCCCAATCATTCTGTCAAAACTCATACTGTCCCTATTAAGGGTGAAATGCCAACCTTTATGCATTCCCCTAGGATTCATTTTAAGTTACCGATGTTCTATCCTTAATTCCACCTTTAAAAGGTACCTGCATCCTTCCATGGATAAATCAAGTCATATATCCCTGATAAGGGTGTCTTATTCAATCATTCCCACCTCGATAGTATATGCCTAATTTCACAATGACATATGTATTCAAAATGGGGTCAATCAATATGGCCTCCAAAAGATAATAACGGTTGTCCGCTTGACTCGCCGAATTTGGTAACGATAACAAGGATGTTTTGGAGAATATTGGTCGTGTTCAACGTGAATCTTCTTAATAATTCCTTATTTACTTTTGTTGTTTATCTCAACAGTCACCTCAATGTTGGGATGTCTTTCATACCTGGCGTCTCCCTTTCTGGGTATCAAGCCACCGGTCTTACACTTCACATTCTTGAAGGTCACTTCCTTCATCCAATTTTCCTAATTTCTTACTTTCTTGTCTTCTCAGTCTATCCGCGTCTCATTATTTATCCTTCGAACTATCTCAAGGTTTTCCTCGAATCCTCCCAACTTAAAGGGGATAAAATATACATAACTCTTATGCCTTCAACCATCAATTTTAACTCATGGTGAATCACCCTCATCCTGACGATTACATACTCTTCTATTTCTATTTCTACGAGTCTTTAGGGTTTCCTCATACCCAACTCCCTTATCATTCCTCAAACTCTCTTGCCTTTATATTCCTTTCTCTTATCGTTATTTCATGAACCAACACAACATAAGCATTGATTTCAAACATCCCGTCATTCTGGATTCGTGTCTTCAGAACGAATCTTGATAACTTTTACAACTTAGATTCATAATTCATCATACTCGTCTGCCTTTGTTCTGGCTCTAAAGCTTTTACACTATTCCATAACCTTGGGAATTACTTTCCCGAAAACAATTGGCTGAACTTTAATCAGTTTATTATAATCTCTTGCTCCGTGCCTTCCTTGGCCTTTCACCAGCAGGTGGTCTCTCTCTTAGGAGGGTGAGTGATAAAAACAGTCTTTTGTGATTCGTCAATCATTTAGAATCTCAAATGATTCCTATATTTCCTTTAGCCAGGCTCTTGCCTCGACTAGGTCAACCTGTTCCTTGGAACTCTGAGAGCTTAACGATTTAAAGGTCATGAAAGAATTTCCTGCCGCATTGTCCCCTCAGGGTGGTGGTTGGGGATAATAGTCTAAGTTCTCTTTAGACAGGTCCATGAATTACCGTATAGGAGTACCGTCTCGGGTCTCCTTTCCTTACTCTACTTTCCGTTTCCTTAGTATGGAATGTTTCATCCTTCTCCCATACTTGGGGTTATCTTGTACGTTAAAATCCTCATTTTCCACTTCATTATGTTATGGGTTCCTTCTATCTTGATGGCGTCCTCCCTGACTATCACATTCAGGGTTTGCTCTAACTCTTATTCCTCAAACTAGCTTTCATCTAAGATTTCATCTTTAAGCTCTTAAACATTTGGAACCCAAATTCTATAGGAATACCTCATTATTCCCTTATCATCTCTCTCGGTATTAATCTGATATCTATTTGTTGGCTCTCTGCCTTCATTCATCACTTTTTCTGGCACAATATGTTTCTTTCCAATAATTCGGGCTGTATTGCAATCTCAAACAACTTTTCGGTACCGGCTCCGGTTACCTTCATATCTATTTCCATTTTTTTTCAAAATCTCTTATCAACCCTCCCAAAGTCATTATCATCTTGAGTCTCTCCTTTTTACTAAGGGCATCAGCCACTACATTGGCTTTCCCCGAATGATAAAGAATCTCCCAATCATAATTCTTGATTAGCTCTAACCGCCTCCTCTGGCGTATGTTGAGCTCTTTCTACGTAAAAAGGTACTAGAGCTCCTATGGTTTGTGTAAATCTTGCACTTCTCTCCATACAAGTAGTGCCTCCAATCTTTAGGGAAAAACTATTGCCACGAGCCCAAGCTCATGGGTGGGGATATCGAATTTTATATTCCCTTAATTATCTTGACGCGTACGCGATTACCTTGCTATGCTGTATAAGAAGCACCCTAATTCCTTATGCGAAGCGTCACTACATTTCACAAAATCTCATTTTCCATCCGGCAACGCCAACATAGGGAACGTCACCAACCTTTGCTTCGGTTCTTAAAAGTTGTTCTCGCATTTCTCTGTCCATTCAAACTTCTCAGTCTTACGAGTAAGCCGCGTTAAAGGGGCTACTATCTTTACAAACTTGAACGAACCTCTGGTAGTGACCGGCCAATCCTACCTCTGGTAGTCGACCCAACCAGGGTCATCAATTCATCAGTGGTCCTTTATCCAATCTCGTCAGGATCCTCCATGGGATCCTCCTCAGCAACTATCCCTTCTAGGACAACATCCTCAACCGCTACATCCTCAATATCAACATCATCCGGTCCTGCGTTAGGACGCTCTATTGGATCCACAATCTGATCTCCAATTAGTAATAAAACATCATCGCGTTGATGTTCCTCAACTTCAGGGTTCGGAGTCCCGCTACCATATACGATAACGAACTACGCTTCTATCGCTACATTTATAAGGGTTCCCATAAGGGTTTTAACTGTCAGTACTACGTTAGGTAGTCCGGCTATGAACTTGGCAAGAGTTCTTATTATCTTAGTGAACTTATTATCTTAACGTCCCATCATCTCTGAGGTTTATAACGCTTAGCTCTGATACCATTTCTGTAACACCCCCAGATCCGGGGTCGGGGATCCGGGTCGTCACGAGTTCCATTTCCCTTAATAACACCCAATCTTAATAATTACTCAACTACTCTGTACTGTGACCCCACAATAAACACACACACCACACGTTATAGTCTCAGAGATGAACATCCAAAAATAACCACAAGTCATTTTATTCCACAATTATCTGCCAATACACCTTAAAAGGTTTTCTGAATAAATTTACATTTCTTTGCCATTATTACAATTCATAAATATAAATAAATCTGGTACATCAAAAGTTGAAAGCCTAGCCTATTGGTAGTTCCTACCTCAGCTACGGCGGCATCAATGCTTCTAGAAAACTGCGGAACGTCTCCTAATCGCTTGCGAATCGGGAGCTTGGTTCTGTTCATCTTTTCTATCTGTTATTGTGTGATGAAAGAAGAAAGCAAGGGTGAGCAGCAAGCCCACCAAAATAATATGTATAATGATTAATAGTATATGAGCCTTCTCATAGTACTCATGAAAGTCTTGGTCAAAAGAAATGAACCAAGTTGATATCTTAATGCGATGAAGTCGCAAAATATTCAGTATATATACATATATACTTTTCAAAATCTTGGAAGTCCTCTTCCATACATAATATACACAGAGTTCCAGTTTATAACTGTATAAAAATATTGTTGCAAGGTGATCTCATATATCTAACCTTGTCTCAACGTTTTTCTGAAAATCTTTGTCATGCATAAGATAATCATTTACTAGATATAAGTTTAAAAGATGAAGTTACAAGATACTCCAATATACTTATATCTTTTCCAAATACTACTTGAACTACCACCGTTCAAGTTATAATTAGTTTCAAAAGTTCATCACGTAGATGAGACTACAAGACCAGATTTGAATAGATTAAATCTTTAAAATATCATCAAAATAAAATGAAGTTACGAGATACTTCATTTGATGCAAAAATTATTTTGAAAACTTGACCCTGCCAACACTCAACAATCGCCCAGCCGTAGCCTTTCTATCGAAGTGCTCTGGGTAGTGTTGCAGAAATATCCAATTGGATGATGAACTCATTACGGGAGTTTGCCGCGCCAGGAAGACCACTTACGATGATCAGTCGTAGTAGTACAACCCCACCATTTTCTACATGTAGAGGAGAACCTGTCGGATTTACTTGTCAACCGAACACTGAACTCCTAAGGAATGGACCGCCTTAGCGGAACTTCCAGGCCATTTGGGCCAATATAATAAGGCTGGGCCGGCGCCACTCGACCACTTACGCCACTCCTAGTTCAGATGAAATCCATGACTCTGAAACGTAAAGCTCGTTCCCCCTTTCCCCAAGTAGAAACTTGTTGATACGGCTCCACCAAGAAGTCGTATCTAGTTGGAAAGGAGAACTCACCGATATTTCCCAGGCGATGCCTGTTAATGGATTAACTTGTTCCAAGAATTTTACTTCCCGAGTGTTGGGTAAGTAATCAATTCATTTAACAAAACAGCAACCTTGTTGCGAATATAAAATACACCACTGAGCCGGATCCCTTAGGTTTTTGAGCGAGTATTCAAGTCCCCTTAAAATGGAAGTTCTTGAATTTGAAAACAAGTTTTGGGATCCGCTCTACCTTTTAAATTCATTTTGAAGACTCGAAAACATTTTTAAGAATGTTTGGGGTAAAGCTGATTTAATGAAGTAAATCAATCCCCATTATATTTAGAAAATGTCTGAATATTATTATTTAAATAATATTCCCATAAAGAATAATCTTTATAAAAATAATCGAAGTAGAAGTATTAAAACTTATACTTGAAATGGATATCAAATAACCAAAGATATACTTATATGAAAGTACTATCTTTATTTGAATAATCGAAAATAAGTTTGACTATTGACACCTTATTCTTTAATAAAATAAGGAATATATTTCAGTAATAAGCGGAGTCATAATACCTCGAATGAATATTATAAATAATATTCATTAAATAAAATAAAGGAGTCATACATCCTCAAATGAATATTCAAATAATATTCAATAATAAAATAAAGGAGTCATAAGTCCTCGGATCGGATGAATATTCATAATAATATTCATTAAATAAAATAAAGTTATCGAATAAACCTTATTCGATTAATAGTTTTGAAAACTATAACCATATATTTATATAAATATATATGTATATATATACATATATACAAAATCTACTCGGGATCCTCGACTCCCGGTTTAGAAAATATTTCCACCTTTTGGGTCCCTATACTAAGGGTATATGCAAGTTACCGCTATCCTCTAGCATAGGTATTATCAACTGAATCAACAATTATATATGGAAAGAATATGAAACAGGCATGCATATATATACCATAGCAGCATGCTTCAATATATTGCAACATTTGCTAATATAAACATCATGCATCTATCGCAAGATAATGCATATACATATATACATCACAACAACAGTATAACGGGTAGAAAACTTGCCTGAGCGACTGGGGGTTACGAATGGCTCGGGACGAGTCTGGTAACCTATAAACAACAAGTAAGTTGGAATTAAACTAAAGTCACTTGTAAATCTATACTTTAACTAACTTAGACTCTAACGCTTGTTTTGCGCTTACTGATTCTCTTAAGTCACTCGAGTACCCTCGGCTCCACCATTTTTAATAATTTAACCTTTACGAGTTTTAAGACGATTCCTTCGCGAGTGTCTTACCAACTGCCTAACACACTTACCATAAATGTTTCATACATTAATTAACCCTTTTTGGTCTTTAACCTATGTTTCAAAGTAAGGCGAGGGGAAAAGTTTCGTTCGCGAAACGCCGTTACTTGAAACGGTCGTTTCTCCTAAACCGTGCATCGGAATCGAACGAACTACATATCAAAACGAAGCTCGTAACATGAGCTATCTAAACATGGCAGTGGTCATAATCTAGCAGGGGGTTCTCGGGTCCTAATGTTATGCACAAAAACAGTCCAAAGAAAATCGGACGTTACGACGGCTATGTTTACGCGATTACCAATGTTTAAACTACTCCAATTAACCACCAACCAACTCATAACCATCAATACAACAAAACTTCACCTAAACCATACCACATCAGTCCATAATCTCCAAGGTTTTCAACTCAAACAACCACAATCAAGACCTATGAACTATAATCAAGCTTCAATTACCAAAACACTTCCAAATCAAACCAAACTACTAATAATCACAATCCATGCTTCTCATTTCACAACACCAACCATTAAACTTACTAACAAATAAAGTAAAGGCTAGGGTTTGAAGTTTATACCTTCCTTGGGAGGTTTTAAGTTGCTAGGAAGCCTTAAGGAGCCTCCTACAAGCTTGATCTTTCCAAAGAAATCAAGAACACAAAGTTAGGCTTTGAAGTTTCTAAAAGTCCGATTTAAAGAACTGTAAAAATGAGGGTCTTACCATGATTATTTGGACGATACTTGTGAACAAGAGTTGTAGGCCATCTCAATACCTTTCCAATGAGCTATAGAACACAATATTTGAGTGAGAAATGAAGGAGATACAGCAGTTTTAGTGTTCTGGTTCTGTTTTGGCCGAGAGCATGAAGAACAATGCCTTGGTTTCTTTTTGATTTTGATGAAAAATGATTTGCTTGGCTTGGTTGGTTTGATTTTTGTGTTTGTTTTAGTAAATTACCTAGTTGCCCTTGATTTTGTGTGGTTAAAAAGCCACCACATCTCCTTCCTTTCCATGTCATGCTTGTGTCATCCTCATGATGTCATCCTCCCCTCCTTGTCCTCTTCTCATTGGTTGGGTGACATCATCCTCTCTAATCCCTTTGATTAACTTCCTAATTGTTTGCCTAATGACCGCTGATCTGTTATACTGTTCGCTTAACTTTCGTTTTCATTTATCGTTTGAGGGATCATACCCGGCATCTTATTACTTAGGTTCCCTTAACCTTTCTCAATACATTATATTCCTTTTTATGATCCTCTATTATAATCCTTTAATTTAAATCCTTTTATCCTATTACCTTATACTCAATTCTTTCCGTATCTATTGGATTTCCGGGAAAAATCAAAGTGTTCGGATTTGGATTCTGACGATCTTTACATACACTTATATCCCATATAAAGTACTAATAAAATCTCAGAATATCCATATCAGAACCCCTACATAGTGTGGCATGAAAAGTTTTCTTATTCAGCAAAAACACTATTCATAAGGGTTTCAAAAATTTCCAAAAATTGGGGTTATTACAAGGGGTCTCACCCCACAAATCAGAACTACGTTTTTTGGCTTGATTCTCTAATTCACGGAGATACGTAGGCATCTCGTAAAGGCAGAGTTAAGCTACGAAACACGAGAGCAGCCATTAAAGGCCTTGAGCTCCCGAACCTTAGCAATAAATATAGCAAATAGTAATCTTAGTTTTTTATCCATAACATTTGGCGCCGTCTGTGGGAAAGCACAACAATAACCATGGAGAAAACACGGAGAACAGTTAGAGCCCTTGGAGGAGGAACACCAATGGGGACAACCCAAGTGATTTCTTCAACTGTGGAGGTACCTCCTCATTCAACCTATGCAACCACACAAGGAGAAGCCCAGATAGGGGCAACTGAACCTCAGCCACAAGGGACGATTCCCTCGGCTACTCAAGGTATGAATCCCCAAGTTCAACAAGTACATGCACCTATGAATTCTCGACCCATCGGGTATGAATATTCAACTATTGTTACTACTAACCCCCTTATGGGATGCCCCTTTATCCCAAGGTTGGAGGAAGTGGACATGCTGGACGGAGTGAAGCACGAGGGCGTTCACCCCCATACATACGAGGTTTAGCTCCTATCCCTTAGGATCAAGAATTTTCTGGTCCTTACACTGAGAGAGACTCCAAATCTATGGATGATGAAGTAGCCCCAAGAAGGAGACATGCTGGCAAAGAGCCGATGGCTGATGGTAGCCAACACCCTCAAAGCACCCAAGGGATGAATCCCCAAGAAGTGCAGGAAAGGATCAGGGCTCACGAGGCTGAGATTCAAAGGCTGAGGCGTGACTTGGAGGCGCACCAAACCACCAGACCCCCAGTACCTCCTAGGGGGAGAAATCCTCCTCCTATCATAGACCTGGATGGTCCAGTGTAGAGAAGGGCTGTTGTCCCAAGGGCTGATCCAAGCAATCTTCTTCCCCTTGGAGATCCTGATGATCCTACTCCGCCCTTTAATGAAGATATAATGAATGCCCATATCTTAAGGAAGTTCAAGATGCCAACTATCAAAGCTTATGATGGCACGGGAGATCCCGCTAATCATGTTAGGACATTCTCTAATGCACTACTGTTGCAGCCCGTGAATGATGTTACTAAGTGTCGGGCCTTTCCTCAAACCCTGTCGGGTATGGCTCAAAGGTGGTATAGTCGTTTGCCCCCAAACTATATTGGGTCGTTCAGAGAATTAAGTCAGGCTTTCATTAAACAGTTCATCAGTGGGAGAGTGCATGAGAAAAGTTCAGCTTCCCTCATGAGAATTATGCAGGAAGCAAAGGAATCTTTGAGAGACTATCTGAATCGTTTCATAAAGGAAGCTTTAAAAGTCTCGGACCTTGATGACAAGGTCGCAATGATAGCACTGCAACAAGGAACTAGGGATGAGTTTTTTAAGATATCCTTGGCCAAACGCCCTCCTGAAAGCATGTTACAGCTCCAGGATAGGGCAGGGAAGTACA